>NC_092503.1:113196712-113511135 GCF_047511675.1 Marmota flaviventris
GAGTTTCGACTTTGAGGCATTATCTGTTGACTTACTACTATGAAGTCTGAGCATTTCACACTCTTATATTTCTCCTCCTGTCACAGCCCCAACAACGTCATCACACTCCCTACAAGTCTCCCAGGATAGTTTTATCACAATTTTTTTGTTGTTGTTAAAAATAAGTGTTTGCTATTTCCATCAGCATTTATGAGTCTGTAAATACCGTTTAGGAAAGAGCCTTGTGTGAGAATGTTTCCTTTCTTGGACTATTTTTAATTTTCTTAGAGTTAATAATTATCTCTACTTATTTATTTTCTCTTTTACTTACATTTTAGACTCCTCAGAGGGATCAGAACTCAACGATATATTCTATTTGCTCCATTCAACTGAAAACTACGGCATCATTTTCCACTAAGTGAAAAGTACTACTTACAAATGGCTCTTTAATATACTCCCATGAACCTTGAGAAGGAACATTCTGGGTGTCTTTTAGACCTTTTTATCCTTGTCTTGTAGTTTTTAATCTAACATTAATGAACATCTTTTTGTGGTACCCAGAAAAACACATTTTTGAAGTCTAGGGGAGCAGGGTCAGTGTTTCTTTCTTCCAAGGTCCTAGCAGGTTAGAAATCTGCTCTCGAGGGTCCCGGGGCTCCCTGAGGACAGGGCCACGTCTCCCTCAGGCTGTGAGTTCTCTGTGTGGGAGGCAAGGTGTTCTCTTTATACGCCTCCTGTCTGCCAGCCCCACCCCAGTGTCTAGGAAGGTGCTCTACTTTGGAGAGGTGGAAAAAAGTCTGAAGTCACAAGTCCAAGTGACTCACTCTCGTCTTGTAAACCCTGGGAGCTTCTCAGGCCCCAGTAGCTGTTTTTCTCCTTGTCCCTTCTACGGGTAACCTTGATGGCAGAAAACAAAGAGCACAAGTTCCCCAGAGACACCCTGAGGGCTCTGTCAGGTTAGGGCCCCATTCAGGATCCATCCTGCTCTCTGTGCCCTGAGAAGACATCAGCTCTCTGGCCCCGGCTGGGTCCTAAGGAGACCCCTTTCCTCTCTTCTCCTTCACATGCAGCTTTTCTTCCCTTTGACGTTGTCTGTGGAGAGAGACTGTGGAAGGCATGAATAATAGATCATTAATTTGGAACCTCTCCAGTGAGTGAGACTCGCCACCAGTGAGGAGGCAGGTTATGTAACCAGCGCATTCTGATGGCATCCGAGGCAGCGTGTCCACCGTGGAGCACAAGATCAGAGAAGCGAGAGGAGCAGGGAGGGAGCACCTTGGCAGGAGGGCCCGTGGGGAGCCAGGCTCTGGGCTGGAGTTTCTTAGCTGTCTTCTGCAGCAAGCGGTGGGAAGGAGAGACAATGGGCTGGAGCCCCCTGGTGCGGAATCCCACTGGCTTCCTGGTACCTGGCCTGTCCCTGGCAGGTCATGACCCTGGCACTTTCCTATCACAGTCAAGGTTGTGACACAGAAGGCCTGACAGATAGGTCACCCAAACCAGAGAAGCTAGACCCAGGGAGCGGTTCGTTGTGCTGGAGGAGGAAGCCCCTAGTGGGTGCTGGGTTTCTCCACCGAGGCCTTGGATATGGCTTCTGGCCAGTAGATCTCCCAGTGGGCCCACCTCATCTCTAGGCCTGCGGTGCCTCCGGGGAGGGAATCCTGAGCCATCTCACTTGATAGGGCAGTGGAGGCAGGCAGGGTGTTGGCTGTAGAGGCGTCTGGCCTTTGGTGGCCATGAAAATGTGCTTCTGAGATCTTCTGCAGGGAGTTGGCCTGACTGTCAGCTCAGCTGCTGCATCTCAAAACCACCTTAAGGTGAGCAGGGGCAAAGACCAGAGCTCCCTGAGAATGGGCTGCATCTCCCCCCAGGCTGTGGGTTCTCTGTGTGGGAGGCAGGGTATCCCCTTTTATATCTCCTATCCACCAGCACTGGCTGGAGGCCACACTTCCCATTGGCCGCCGCCAAGTACCGACTTCCTGGGATGATGGCTGGGTCATTAAGGCAGATCATTCCTGTGAGATGGGGAAAGGGACACGTTGACTTTGGCTCCAGGGTCCTGGATGGTGGAACCTTATTGCTCAAACTTTCTTCAAAGCGTACTGCTAAGCCCTTTCCCACTGTCCCCTGCAGAGCTCAGAGTGGCATGGGACGGACAGTTCTCCCAGCGGCGTCCTCCCCTCTCCCGATTCTGCACACAGGCTTCTCTTTCCTCTCAGCTTCTGCTTCTGGGGAACAGAGACTAACCCAGTCTTTATTCTCTAGTCCCTTGATCAGCTAGAAATACTCACTTTTAGGCACTGTCCAAGATGGAAGTGATTGGCGACAAGCACGGCGAGTTTATAATTCATCATGGCTGTCACCTGATGGTCCTGGGTCCCTGTTGTGGGACTTGTAAAGGCCTGGAAGCTGAAGTGTATCCAACCTGTGTAATTAAGGCAAAGATGATAGGAGTTGAGTTCAAACAGGTAATGGGGCCAGATGGGCTAGGGCCTGTGGCCATCTTGGGACCTCGGCCTCAGCCTGAAGCACAATAGACTCTCCTAGGGGCCAGGACTCAGCCCTTGCCTGGTTTTCCTCTTGTCCCTCTTCCTATTGCCCACCAGAAGCAGGACCTGCTCCTCATTGGTCAGTTTCTTCAATTCTGTCCAAAGTGGCTCATATCCTCCTAAGACCTCCTCTGATGCTTTTTAATCAGGCTGCACGACTCTAGCATGAAAGGGAAGGAAGACAGAGGGCCAGCAGGGTTCAAGACCAGGAGTCCCAGTCCAGAACTTGCAGCCCTGCTTGATCACCCATTAGCCTGGTCCCATTGCTTACACAGAGGTGATGGTAATCGTAGTAGTGCTAGCAGCTATCATGCATGAAGTACCCGCTGTGTTCCGGGTGCCACCCCAAGTGCTTTATGGTTTTTAAGAGACTCACATCTATGAGGTAGGTACTGTTAAGGGTTCCAGTGTGGAGGCATTAAGACACTTGGCTCCAGCTCCCAAGCTGGCGAGGAGCATAGGCGAGCTCCGGACCCAGGTGGTCTCGCTTCCAAATGCCTCCATTCCATCGCCCCATGTGCTCCTCTCACACAGCTGCTGGGAGAACCATATGAGATCATACTCTGTGCTTTAGGAAATGTCTTGGCCCTGGTGGACACCTGGGTTCTGAATCCTGGGTCTCCATGACCATGTGGATACCTGGAACACTTCATTCTTTTATTTGTTCATTGAGTAGATGAATATTTGCTGGGGACCTCTGTGTGCCAGGCTGTGTAGTAGGTTCTAGGAGACAGCAGTGAACAGCCCAGACTCATCCCGGCCCTCCCAAACTTCATAGCCTAGAGGGGAGACAGAGATCAAACAGATAATTATGGGTATGATTAATTATAGTCAGGGTCTGTGCTATTAAAAGAGAAGCAGGGCAGAGAGAGAAATTGCAATAAAGTGACCTGGCCTGTGGCAGAGGGTAGGATCCTGAGATGCAGCCCCTCCCAGCCTAGGTCTGATCTGAGTCTGAGTACGGGGGGACACAGGCTTGCCTGCAGGAGGAATGCAGTCTGACCTCACCCTGGCTGGTCAAGGAGATCTATCCTGTGCCCTCCAGGAGACTGCAGTCTGATGGTGGAGATCTTGCCTCTGTCTTTGGAGGTCTCAGCTGGCAGGAGAGATGTAGCCCCAGGGCCTGCTTGTGTCATCAAAGGCGAGATCTGCAGGGGCCTGAATATGACAGTGCAGCTGAGGTTGGTGAGCAGGACACCAGACAAAGCAGACAGTGATCAAAGCAGGAACAGCCTTGGAAAATAGGCTAGTGTTGGCATTTAGGGACCCTATACAGACAGGGACTGAGCATACCCCCCAAGGATCTGCTTCTAGTGATCTGGTGGAAAGGAGGACACAGGCAGAAGTCGAAGTGACAGAGAGAACCAATGTCAGTGGCCTGGACCAGCACCCAGCCCCAGGTAGGTGCTAAATAAATGATAGTTGTTATTCTGAGAAAGTGAGGGTCATTGTGTCAGTAAATAACATGGAGGAGCCTTGGAGCTGCTGACTCTCTCGACCACTCCATTAACAAAGGTTCCATTGCAGGAGCTTCTAGAAAGATTTATCTCCACTTCAGTCCCCGGCTCTTCAGAGGTGGGAATTAAAATAAAACGGAGGAGAAGTCCCCGGGGCTGTGGGGATGCAAGGTGAGGCAGGCAGGGGCCTCGCCCAGGAGAAACCAAAGCGAAAGCAGAGACCAGCTCAGAGCCAGCTGCACAGAGAAGGCCTTTTTCTTTTTTAAAAGAAGTTGGGGAAAAAATTCTAATGAATCCTATCCAACCATAAAATCATGTAGAAAATGAATCCTATCTGACAATAAAATAAAAGTGAAACAAATTACTAGGTTCTCATATTTGTAGGATAAATTAATTTCATGTTTAGAATACTAATTGATCCAAGAAAGGTTTGTACCCAGTGCTGCCTGAATTTAGCAGGAAACTGGGAGTTGAGAGGGGCTGCTGAGGAGGAGGGAGACTGGCCCCGAGGCTGCTGGGTGGAGCTGGCGTGGCCCCACCCCATCTCTCTCCAGTGCCTACAGTGTAACCCTCTGATGTGATTTAGTATTAGAGCCCTTAAATTGTTCCGGGCCTTTTCTTTATCCCTCACTCTGAAATATGCTTATGATATGGCCTCTATGAGATGTGAGGGATCTCAGCCCAGGGCTGTGTCCCCTCAGAGTGGGGCTCCCTAAGGACGGGGCCATGTTTCTCTGTAGACTGTGGCTTCCCAGAGAGCAGGGAATTCTCTTCTCAGAAAAATGCACCACTATACCACATCCCCTCTTGGGATTCCCAGTCTACTTGTCTCGTCTGCTACATGGAAGCAAAAACCCTGGAATATGGATTCTGAATAGGAAAGGACATTTTTCTGCAGATTAGAAGGTGAAGAACATAATATTTCCCCCTGGCCTCTTTGATTTTTAATTCCTCCGGCTGGGTAATGGGAGTTAATTTTCAATGATCTGCAAGTGAATAGTGGATCACCTGTGGATGGTAAAAATACCCAAAGAAACTCCGGGTCACCTGTCTCAACTCAAGTGGGGCCTATTCTGAAGACGCTGGCTCAGGTCTGCCGGCCCAAGGTAACAACTTTTTCTGACCGTTTGCAGGCCAGCTTTTATCAGTCACTCTACCTGCATCCTAATGCCAATACCTTCTCATCCCGGGGAGGTGACGTGATCAGACTCTCTCCCTGTGCCTGTTAAACTCTGAGTGGGTCCCCGCAGTGCCAGCTTGGTGCCTGGCATCCTGGCGGTGCTGGGCAGACGTGGTGTTTGAGTCGGACTTTTCACTGCTGAGACTCAAAGATCACCAGAACAATTTTAGGGGAGGAAAATGTATTTGGGGACACCTGGGTTCAGAGGTCTCCATGCAGTCAGCAGGCTCCATTCCTCGGGGCTCAAGGTGAAGTCGAACATCATGGTGGAAGAGTGGGGGAGGGAAGCAGCTCACACCATGGTCAGAGAGGCTCCGCTGACCACATACAAAATATATACCCCAAAGCCATGGCCCCCATAGATGAACCTCCTCCATCCACACCCTACCTGCTTTCAGTTATCACTCAGTTAATCCTCATCAGGGGATTAATTCACCGATTGGGTTAAGACTTTGATAATCCAATCATTTGTCCTCTAAGTCTTCTTAGGTTGTCTCAAACATGAGCTTTTGGAGGACACCTCATTTCCAAACCATAACACGTGGGCTCCTGGTCTCGGTGGGCATTGAACACAGGAGCATTCTTGTGGACAATATTCCTTGTCTGATGTCACCCCTGAAGGGGTGTCTGGGGGGCTTGGTCCAGTTTTGTTAGATGTCTGGCCCAACCCGGTGGTGTGGCGGGCCTTCCAGCTCCAGCAGGTCAGCATCTCCGTGCCTGCCTGTCTTAGGCAGGTGGTGAACACAGGAGGAGCCGTCTGTCCTGCTTCTCCCTGTGCCTCCCGCCCCTGCCATCCTTCCCTTTAACAAGGCTGAGACCAGAGGCCTCTGTCTCATGACAGCCTGGAGACCAGATGTCCACACAGATGATGGGGTGCGTGGCTGTCGCCTGAGACCGTGGACTCCGCTCATTTGCAGCCGTCCCCCAGTGTGTGACACCGTACCTGGCATGCGGCTCATGCACAGGGAATTGTTAATGACCAAATCAATAAATGGATGAATGACTGAGCTCACATGATCGAGACCCACAGCTCCTCCAAGGGACTTCATCCCAGGTCTGGTTTCCCCCTCATCCTGCCCCATTTCCCCATGCAACATGTCTCCTTTTATCAGCTGCTGAAAACACTTCGACAACAATTACCCGTGGTCCCTGTCCCCAGGCCACACTCAGCCTCCTATTCTTCCTGCTCTCCCCACCCTGTCTGAAGGAAACTTCCCTACCAGCACACTTGGTTCCCCCAAGCCTTCTTCTCCAGTTCTTGCGTTTTCTGATTAAGATGGAGCATTCTCACAGGGAGAAAGGGTTTCCAGGAGAAGGGTGCCCGAGCTCCTCCTGCTTCCCCCTAGGGACCTAGAAGGAGAGGGACCCCCGAGCAGGTGCAGCAATCCCCGTCTTCTGGGGGACAGCCACTGAGGCTTCCAGGGAGATGGCTGCAGGTGCTATAGCATAATTACCTCCCATTAATATGTTAATCTCTCGTGTGCAGAGCCGGAATGGCATTACTTTACTTTAAATAATTAACTGCTGTGAGGCCTGAGTGCCGGGAAAGTGGCTTGGGCTGCAGCGGAGTGTTTAACGTTTTAATTAAAGCCTTTCTGATAAATGTTTACCACTGCTAGAGCTTCTGCTTGGGCAATGGGTGAGCAACAGGGAAAGAAGGTAGGATGAGGAGGAGAGCAGGAGGAAGGACAGGAGAGAGAGAAGGGAGGGAGGAGGAGGAGGGACCCACAGGAGGAAAAGGTGGACAGAGGAGCAGCCAGGAGAAGCGGACTCCCCAGACCCTGGGGCAGCAGACAGAGGCAGGCCCTGTGACAGTCGCGCACTCCCACAGGCCCTTGCTCCCTCTGCTCCATGCACTATGCTCCCTGCCCTGGGTCCCTGGGTCCCCAGACCTCATCTTTCCTGGCCCACCACAGCTCCTTGAGGATCCAGTCTCCACTGCCTCACCTCCCTGTCCCTTATTGCTCCCCGTGACCACCTCTAATCAGGGACCCCAACATGCTATCCCCAAGCAGCAGGCTCACTCAGGCAGACCCCCGTGTACCTCCTGAGGGAGGGCAGTGGCTGTCCCCCTGACTGAGCATCTCCTTGTCTAGAAGACCTGATTCTTAGAGTCCTCAAAAGTGTGGTGCCCACATGTGACCCACACACATGGCCACTGAGGTGACCATTTGACCACTGTCATGGGGCAGGAAGGAGGGTTTTGACCCAAAGTCGGTTTGGATGGAGAGGGGGCGCTGGGCTGGGAGCAAGAGTCTGATCTGTCCTTTGGTGATGATTCTTCTTTGGGAATTCAGCCCTCAGTTCTGCTCAGGGCTGCTCAGCACTGTGTGTGTGTGTGTGTGTGTGTACGTGTGCACGCACACACGTGTGTTAGGCCCAGCCTCAGCCCCCAGGTCTCTCCTCTCTGCTGCCACCCCGCTTTGCCAGCCTTAATTACAGCAATTTAGGAGGCGCGCTTAAGATTGCAGAGGGAACCTATCAATATTTCACTTAAGAACGGATTTCTGTCGGATGGTATCAGAGGCCTATAAATGAGAAATATGAGACTTGTTCTCAGGTAGCCTTACATACACACACACACACACACACACACACACACACACGATGCACGCACACACCCCTCTGATGAATTATTAACACATGATTTCCCTTCTGTCTCAGGCACTGGGAACAGCTGAGGATTTTATTCAGCTAGAGTCAGGGATGAAGCTATTTGCCTAAAACACATTAAAATAAACATGAGGAAACGGTGGCTCTGTGCTCCGGGTTTCCTGTGGGCCAGGAGCCAGGGGACACTGTTGCTCTGTGCACATACATCCCTGGGTCTGTTGGGAGACGAAGATGACGGGCTGGCTGCTCCCAAACTGACTCATGTCCCCCAGCCCAAGCCAGGGGGTCACCACTGACAGCAGGACAGTGTCCAGGTATGGGTGGAGGAGGGCCCAGCACACAGGAGCCTCTTGCTCCCTTCCAGTCCTCCTGTCACTGCCTGCAGATGGGTGGCCTTGGGATCTCACATTGCCTTTGTGACCCTCAATGTCCGTCTGCATGCAGGCGGGTCGGTCAAGGCCAGCACCTTAGCATTGTGGCACCCGGTCATCGTGGAATGAACATGGGCTTTGTAATCTGACAATCCAAAGTCACTTGCTCCTGATCCTGGACAAGTCACAACTTCTCTGAGTCTCAGTTTCCCCCCATTGCAAAAGTGAGTGGGGTTAACAATGGTAAATATAGAGCCCCTGGGAGGAGGGGGGGTCCCGCTGTAGTCACGTGGATGGCAGTGAAGACAGGGCGACTTCTTAACCTAGCTAGTTCTAGAAGCTTAAGAAGGACATTGGCCAACTAACTCCATCTGCCCTGAAAAGGTGACGAGGGGGCTGAATCATTGGAAAACTAGGGACAAATAAAAAAATAATAATAAATCAAAGGGACGGTAAGTATTTAGCTTGGGGAAGTTACATCTCAGGACGGTGTACTGGCCATATTTGTTGAAGTAAATTTCTTGTTGGAAAGGGATTGGAGATGTGGTGTGAAGCCCCAGAGGGAGCAAAGGGAATCAGGAAAATTTGAGATTCATTCAGTGTTGGGGTTATCGGCACCTTGTGATTGTGGACGGGGCCACTCCTGAAGCGCCTCCTCATCAGGATGACTCTCAAGAAAGGCCAAGACCGCATGGCAGGCGTGTGGCAGGGTTGCTCTCGCACTCCCAATTGGAGCCTCCAGGACTTCACAACACCGGGTCTCGGGTTCCAGATGGCAAAGCCTCCATCCAAGCCACCATCCTCTCCTCGGGCCGCCATCCTGGGAGAAGGCAATTTCTCCAAATGGCAAATGGGGGTGAGTGGACTCCACTTGGGCGTCTCCCTGGTGACAGCACACATTTTCTGCTCCTCCCCACAATGGCATGGGAATGAAGCAGCCAGTGTTCAGCTCTGCTGGAGACTCAATAAATCTGTCAGATCCAGGCACACAGTTCAGCAAGTCACCCTGGCTGAGAGACCCCACAGCCATAATCTCTACTGTGTCACTAGAATAAAGGTCCTAATTTGGTCCCCATCTTCTTGGTTTCCATATATATTTCTTAGTAAGTTCTTTGAGCGAGGTGTGAAGAAGAGTTTTGTCATTGATCCCCTGAGGTCCTAACATAGATCACCTTCCTAAGATTGGAACACACAGTGGTCAATGCCTATTTGCTTTCAGATCTATTTCTTTCGGCTTAGTTTGTTTAAGCTGCTAAACAGAATAACACAGGCCAGGAAATTTATAAACAGTAGAGATTAATTCTCACAGTGCTGGAAGCTGTGGAGTCCACAGTCAAGGGGCACGCAGCTTTGTTGCCTGATAAGGTTCCCGTCTCTGCTTCCAAGGTGGCACCTTGATGGTTGCATGCTCTGGAAGGGAGGAAGGCTGTGCCCTCACATGATAGAAGGTAGAAGGACAGAAGACATGAACACCTTCATCCAGAGCTTCTGGTCCCACTCGGGAGGGTGGTGTTCTGACTCCATCACCTATGAGGGGCCACACCTTCTAATACTGTTTCAGTGAGGATTAAGTTTCCCCACGAGTTTGGGAGAGAACAAAGATGTTCCAACCATAGCGCCTGCCCTTCTGCACGCCACATTTCTCAGCCTTCCTGGCCAACAGTCCATGGGAGGTGTGGTGGGAAACTGTGAGAAAGAAAGAGTGAGAAGCAGGGTGTCCCTCCCTCTCTATTCCTGGTTAATAACTGGTGGGTGAATAGCCAACACGGTTCCAGCTCCAGCCAAATTGCCTTGGCATCTGGCTCCTGGTGACAGAGTCTCCATTGTCCCTTTAGCCAGCCCTAAGGTCATAGTGGCTCTCAATAAATTCTGGTAGCTTTACCACTCCTGTTTTGGCTTCACTGCTCTTCCAACACTTCTGCAAACCAATCTCCTAGATGAAATTCTCTGTTAGAAGTACCTAGAGTGGTTCACATTTTCTCAACGGGGCCCTGACTGACTCAGAACACAGACTCCACTTGGGGAAGTTATATGGCCGATTCTCTGGATGGCATATATTTCTGAGGCCACCATATGGTTCGCTAGTCCTTGGGGATCTTTCCAAACCCCAGGCCCTCTGAGTTCTAAGGAGGGATTAGGCCATGTGGGCCATGAGGGGTGTGGTCAGGGTCTCCTGTGGGGGAGTGTAATGGCCTCTGCCCCAGTACCTGGGGCTTTCATAGAGGGAGGGTAACAGTCCCCATTGTCAAGGGCAGTCTTTGGCCTGGCTTCAGGGCCCTTTTGTCTTCACCCGAGTTTCCTGGGAAGCCTCAGCCATGCCACCCCCCTCCTTCTTCCCTCCTGGATGCTCTCTTGGATTCAGCTCGGGGAGCCTTCCTGCATCTTGGCTTCTGAGAGCTCTAGTCTACACCATCTGCACAGAGCATCCCACCCTGGGGGACAGCCGGGATCTGGGACCCCAGGCGCTTTGTCCTGTGTCTCTTCTTGTCCATGGTTGCACATGACAGGTCCTGTCAGAGTCTCCCCAGAATGTAGTCAATCTCCCAGATGGTGGGCCCCTCGTGTGAGCATCTGAGGACCCTGCTAGAAATGTGGCAGTCGCCTTTGAGTGGCCTGGAAAGGCAGCAAGCCTGGGGCTGTAGATGTGGAAGACGGATCTCCATGGAGATCTGTCACACCAGCTTCGTTCTGCATCGCTGTGTGCCCCTGAGCAACCTCAGAATGTTGATTTAGAGTTTCCTTGCCTGAAGGAAGAAGTGGAGTGACCTAATAAACTTTCTGAGATTATTCCACCAACACTGTAGATTTGAACCTCAAGGGTTTCCATCTATGAACTGATGTTTATCAAAATCATCACCATTGTCATCCCCATCGCAGTGACGGCCATGAACTCTAGAACCACCAGGAACATCACACTCACCACCACCACAACCACCAAGAGTGGCACCGTCATCCTTCACACACCGCTCATGGTTACCACTGCCACTATTATCATGATCACGGTCACTAGGGCCTCCATAACAGAAATCAATACAGGACACCATCAACTTTGATGTCTATACATCAGAGGACGCTGCTCTTTGTTCTAAAAGGGTTCAGCTGGATCAGGAACTGTGGGGTGAGGGTGCTCAGGGGCTATCATCAGAGACAGAGACACCGTCATAGGAATCCCAAATACAGAGCAGCAGCACAAAATCAAGACCCAAAGGAGGGAGGCTGAGGTGGGGGAGATTGTATGTTCAAAATCAAAGCCAACCTCAGCAACTTAGTGAAGCCCTGAGCAACTTAGTGAGACCCTGTCTCAAAATAAAACATTAAAAAAGAAAAAGAAAAAAGCAAAAAAAAAAATGGCTGGGGTTATGGCTCAGTGGTTGGTATCTCTGGGTTCAATCCCTGATGACAACAACAACAACAATAAACAAACAAACAAAAAACAAAATTAAAAAAAAAAAGAAAAGGGCCATCTCCTTTGCATAGGGCATGCTTCAGATTGGAAGGGACAGGGGATAAAGGGACAGGAGGAGACATCCATCACTGGGGAGGGAGCAACCAGAGGGGGTGGCAGACACCATGAATGGTGTCAGTGAAGGGATGTCACAGGGGTCAGTTGGAGCAGCTGGAAGGTGGGAGATTAAAGGTCACTCTGATTGCCTGTTGTCCTTCTCTTGACCAGCACACCAACAGCCCGTTTCCCCAGGCAAGGGCCCAAGAGCAGGGTGAGAAAGGGAGGGCAGCACTGACCTCTAGGAGTGGCCTTGACCATTCTCCTGTTGAATGTAGTCAATTTCACAGAACATTGACACTTGATAAGGCCACCTGTGGAAAAAATGGAACAATAGAGAAACAAGTCTGTTCCATAATCATGTCTGAAACAGGCAAACCAGGAACATCGTCCAAGCCACAACACTCCAAGCACCCCCTCTGCCAGCTGATGTGAGTGCTGCTGCTTTATGGTAGCTGCTGTAGCCTCACTCTGCCTGTCCTCCCCGGAGATCAAAGTTCCTGCGACACCCATCATAGGGTTGACCCCTTCCTGACAGCACTCAATCCAGACAGGCTCCTGTTGCCACAGACCCTCCCCAAATCACCTACCCAAAGCCCAGATCCTAAAATAGCTCCTCTCTGCTCTCTGTCTCTATCCCCACCCTGAGCTGCCCAGTGGCTGTGGATGGTCTATGCTCTCCTGGATGGAACGAGTAATAAAGCCAATGTGCCCAACTACAGGTGCATTTCTGGGGATGTTTGGCTGTAGGGCATTGACTGAGGTGGGAAAGGATGTTACCTCTGGGGAACCTAAAAAGATTAATGCTTCCCACAGGGATCTCCCTTCCTTTTGGAAGGACATATGGGATGACCAGGAAGCAGCACAGTCAGGTGGTCTCAGGACTACTTCCCGGGGCCTGGATTTTGCAGCTGATCCTCCTGCCATGGGAAAAAAGGCCTAGACAGAACCCAGTCTTCTTCCAAATAGCCAGCCAGTAGACCATAAAAATCCTGCAGGCTGCTAGTTGAAATGCAAAATCCCAAACTTGACTCCTGAAGATCTCAATACAAAAATCCTGAAGTCTATTATTTTTAAACAGGCCCATGTTTGGAAACCACATGTTGTGGGACCTGTCACTGTGAGTGCCTACGATGTCACCAAAGACTCAAGGTTGGGGCTGGCAGGGCTGGACTTTGCTGGCTTTCCAGAAATGACTAAAGACCATCCTCCACCCCGGAAGCCCTGCCTATAGGCTCAGGTCCCTATGGTATTTTCCCCTAATTGTGCAAAGGCCACAGGTGGTCAGGTGCTTCCTTGCCTCTCTAGGTGGCCCACACTTTCCAGAGATCAGGGTATAAAAAAAAAAAATGCCTGGTAGCATTCAAGGTAAAGATATTTGCCTCCAGCAAAATGTGTCTCAAAAGGGGCTCGTAGTCCATGTCTTGAACGGCATGAAAATGTTAATCAATAGATCTATCCATCCTGGTCCCTGTGTCTCTGACCTGCAGGTGCAGAGAATGCAAATCAATAATGGTGTTTAAGCACAGATGCACGCGCACATGCGGACACACACACACAAAATAATTTCACACGGCAGCTTTCTGTACCCGAAGCTCTGCTAAACCTCCATGCTCCCTGTCTCTCTGCCTGTCCTGATGGATATCTCCTCCTTATTCATGAGCCAACCTTCCTCCATGGGAACAGCACTGGCCTGGTGATATCTGATGGTCAGGCCTTCTGCTTTGGGTGCATCCTTGCCAGGTCACCATGGGTCAGACTCCAGGTATGGGGCTATGATTCTAGTGATACTATCCTTCCCCTTTTGACTGTTCCTCACCTTTACTCAGCATTTTGGTCAGCTTTTCACCGCTGTGACCAAAAGACCTGACAAGAATAACACAGAGGAGGAAAAGTTTGCTGTGGCTCACAGTTTCAGAGGTTCAGTCTGTGGTCGGCCAAATTCATTGCTTTGGGCCCAAGAGAGGAAGAACCTCATGGTGGAAGGGCGCGGCAGAGAAAAACTGCTCAGTTCATGATGGGCAGAAGGAGAGAGAGAGAGAGAGAGAGAGAGAGAGAGAGAGAGAGAGAGAGAGAGAGAGAGCGCTCTGCTCATTAAGGACAAAATATAAAAGCCTGCCCTCAGGGACCTACTCCTGCCCGTAACCACCCAGTTAGTCTCCATCAGTAGATCAATCCACTGGTTAGATTAAAGCTCTTATGACCTAATCATTTCACCTCTGAGCATTCCTGAATTGTCTCATATGTGAGTTTTGGGGAGATATCTCTTATCTAGAGCCCAACACCCGACATCAGCCTTCTGGGATTTGGGTCACTTCCTGTGGATTAGGGCTGGTGCTAGAAAGGGTCAAGAATTTTGGTCTGTTAAGGTGGTGTGTGTATTTGGCATGTGATGTTAATGTGGGGGCTCTAAGAGGATGGAACCTAGTGGACTGAATTGTCTACCCCAACCTCGTGTGCTGAAGGCCACAGTGTCACTTGCACCTCAGAATGTGACTATTGGGACATAAGGTCTTTACAGAGGTGGTTAGTTCAAATGAGTCCAGTGTGGGCTCTTCTTTAATCTGCCTGGTTCCTCATAAGAAGACGAGGACAGAGACACCAGGACACACTGCACAGAGATCCCTGGGAAGAGACCTTGAGACGGTGGCCATCTGAAAGCCCTGGAGGGAGGCCTCAGGGGAAACCAGCCCTGCCAACACCTCGATCTTGTACTTCCAACCTCCAGAACGGTGAGAAAGCACATTTCTGCTGTTGAAGCCCCTAGTTGGTGGCATTTCCTATGGTGGCCTGAGCTGACTCACATCCTCCTCTTCCACCTTTCACTCCTCTCCACCTCTGTCATCCTCTGGAATTGGGTCCTGCCCCTCACCCTTGGGTGTATGAAAGCTGCTTCATCACAGATGCGAGGACTTCACAGGATAACCTGGTACAGTGTAGCATTCTGCTGAAGTTTGCGGGATGGCCCCATTGCCCAGTCTACTGTACCCAGCAAGTCCCACTGACCTGGAGTCCCTGGGATTCACATTCCCCCCACCCCATTAGCAGGCCTCAGGATTGACTGGTAGGTGCTGGACTGAGTCCAGTCCCCATGGAGAAGGACCAGTGAGCCTGCTGCTGGCGATTCTTAATTCACTGTGGACACTCCTGTTCTTTATTTTCAGCCTGACTCTGTCTTGAGCTCCAGAGTCAGAGATCCTGGGTGAATTGTGTCCCTGGCCCTTCTAACCCTCCAACTTGGGCAAGTTTTGAGCATCCCTGAGCCTCCGTTTCCATAAGAGGATCCTGACATCTCTACCCATCCCCACAGAATTGCTCTGAAGATTAAATGAGGCCGTGGCTGGCAAAGCCCTGACCCCAGCCGACGGCCCTGTAAACACCAAGTCCTCTTTGACGTGGGTTCTGCTGTCGTGTGCCCGGTATGCCTGAGCCTATGTTCCCAGCCTCCACGTGCTCCCCTCCTCCTCTGCCGCTCCTTCTCCTCATCCCCAGTGCAGACCCCTCGAGAGATCCCCTGGATTCTAAAGCCCCTCTGCTTCCCTCTGTACCGTGCTGGAGGCATTGGTGTCTTTGGGGTCTCATACCTCTGTCCACCCATCAAGTCTGCAGCACCCACAGGACAGCCAGGCTCATGTGCTTCTTGGTCTCTTGAAGCAGGGTGGCTCCTTGAGGACAGCACCTGCCTCATATCTGTCTCTTGTCCCTGACACTGCAGGCTTATGCTCAGGGTGGACTGGTAGGTGCTACAGTGAGCCCAGAGCCCCTGGAGGAGGCCCAGCAAGCCTACTGGTGGTGATGCTGTGTTCAGGTCACCTGGCCCTCTTATTGTCAGGCTTAAGGTCCCAACTCCACTGAGCACTCTTTAAACTGGAAAATGGGGAGATGGAGTAATCCAGGAGCTAAGATGACCATAATCTATTATTCAGATATTTCTAGGCTGTAGATGGAGAACAGCTGGGTGGACACTTGCAGGTGAGTGTCTCCATTTGCTTGTTTGGGTAGAGGTTTCAGAATGGCCTCTTCCACCTGCCCCCCGCCCAGACTAGAAGAGCACAAGGGTCTTGAATGGGGAGATGTGAAGAGGAGCTGATCATTGAGTCTGTGGGGAATCTTGAGTGATTTGCCCAACTGAGAGAGAGACACTAAGGGCAAGGGGTCTTGGTCTTGGGGGGTCACCAGGAGGCTGTGGGAACTCCTCCTTTTTCCTGGGTTTGATTAAGCAACAATGGGGGGTGATCTTAGCATTGTGAGTGGGTCAGATCCCAGATTCCTACCCTGTCCCCTCAATTACGCTGCGTAATCTCAGGCAACATCTTTAGTTCTCTTGGTCTCCGTTTCTTCATCTGTAAAGTGGGCTTAGGGTGGGGATGACTCATGAAAGTACCTGAGATGGGGGATGTGTTATTGAACTAGGCTTTTTTTGCCTGCTACCTAGTATGCCAATCACTGAAACAGGAAGTTTTGCAAAAGAGAAAAAAGAGTTCATTCACAAGGTGCTAAACAAGGACTTGAGAGAGCAAGTCACTAATCTGCTCCCTCAAGGATAGGGTTTAGGGATATTTATGGGGTAAAGAAGCAGGGTGGTTAACATCATTCAGAAAAGGGACCCAGCCAGTGGTCTGCACATCCGTAATTGATCTCCCTAGCTCTTTGTAGGATGCATGTTTAGAAAATGTCCAGAAATGGAGGCATTAGCATGATCTGAGGACAGATGTTTTGGCCTCTTGACATAAGTCATTCATGGGCACTTATATGGTCCCCTGTGTAAGACTGGTAGTTTCCGACAGTTTGAGCCAGGCCAAAGTGGCCTCCAATTTCCTGAAAAATGACTTAGGCGACTATTATGTTATGGCCCAAACATCAGCAGTATTGTTGGCCGCCAGCTGGTGGGAGCCTAATAACACCCCCCTGGGCCACCTGACCTCCCAAATTGGTTAGTTTAAAAGTCAACTAAAAGCAAAAACTAAAAACAAGTGGAGGTGGGGTTTTTATTCAGGGTGTCCCTAGGTTTCAGATGCACATAGCAGGCCTTTGAGAAATGATGCGTGGTGACGGGGGTGGACTGGTGAGGTCCTTAAACCCTCAGAGTGAGCAGAACACGACGACCCCGTCATCATGAGAACCCACTGCACCACAGCATCTGTGGTGGGCACAGAGCTGCTGCAGGGCAGAGGCCACGCCCTCTCCCAGCCTCCCGGGCCTGGAGGGCGGTTCCAGGCGGGCACCCTGCAGTTGGCTGAGTGCTGCAGTTTTGACAAGTACCCGGAACCCAGAGGCTCGCGCTGGAAGGAGCCTAATTAATCACTGTGGTAATGATCCCCGCTACAGCTCCGCTGCCTGGGCCACGTGACGCCAGCAGCTGCTCCCCGGCCCCTTGGCCTGCAAAACCCTGCACGCTCAACCCAGACCCTGCATCCTAGGCCACCTGACTGGAGTCCCACCTGCCCAGGAAAGGGACAACAAATTCCTCTGACTTCAGCGGTATGGATGCTCCAAAGTGCTGCTCCCATTTGGCCTTCCTCCTGGTTGTGTTTCTGAGTTTTCATCCGCTGAAAGCCAAGTGTAAATGCAGACAGCACACACACACTGGGGAAGAGTCCTGGATTTGGAGTTAGGAGACCTTGGCTGGGGGGTCTGTGCTGCCCTTCTCTGCTGGGTATGCTCGGATAAGCTTTCTCAACTTTCTAAGCCTCAGTTTCCTTATCTGTGAAATGGGGAGAGTGAGGCCCATCCTGGCTAGCACACAGGACTAAAACAAAAGCGTATGGCTTACTACATGAGAACTTGCTCTAAGAGTTGCGCAAACAATAAGTATCTGGAGCTTTCATCGTGATTCACGGGAAGCCCCTCCCTGTGTGATGGGTAGAGGAGAGGCACCCTCTGGCTCCTCCCTGTGGACCTTTCTGAGCAGTGCATCACTCCAGCTGTGTCCCCGTTATCTTGGTGGGTGAACCGGAGTGGGGGAGGGGAGCGCCCATGGATGCAGAAGAGGGGCCTGGGGGGCAGGGCAGCTGTCTGATTCCATCATGAGAACCCAATCTGCATTTGCAGCAAGTCCAAGTAGACAGGTACTCCCAGGAATGTCCCCATGATTTGATTCAAAGCACCTGAATCACAGCCCACCCCCTCCCCAACCTGAGGTGAGTCCTGTGCGTGAAGCCTGTCCTGAGGACCAAGCGGAGACCTACATGTACCTGGAGGCACTGCTCTAGCTGTGAGATCTTCCACTGTGGTTATGGGATGTGGCCTACCCTCTGAGCCTCCCAATCCAGGTGGTGAGGTCCAGATACAGCAGGGACCCTCATGTCCATCCATTAAAAATCACCTAGAGATACCTGGCAGGTGGTTGAAGGAAAATGGATCTTTAGGGGTGGAGGGAGAGCCTTTTGGTTTCCTCTGTCCTGAGAACAGAAAGTTTTAAGGTAAAATGATGATCACTTTAGAAAGACCTCTTGCAAGCAAAGGTACCAGGAGACCAAACAGGTCCCTCCTTTAAAGGGATGCGGATGCTAACCTGCATGGCCCCTGCTGGGCTCCATCCTAAGGCTTCTCACATTAACTCACATCAGTCCTACCCCGAGTCGAATAAGGGGATATGGAGGCACGGAAAGGCCTAGTCCAAGGCCCCACAGTTAACAGATGGTAGACCCAGGATTCCAACCAGGTGCTAGGCCAGTGACCTCCAGGTTGATCCATCTCTTGCAGCTGTGACTGCTCCATGGTGATTTTGTGTCCCTTGCCAATGCTGGACTGTGAGCTCCTGAGACAGGAGCCTGGCTGATTCCTCACTGTCCTCTGAGGTGGCTCTTTGGTACGTGCCAAGTGCCCAGTAACTATAGTTACACAAATGAACGATTGACTACATGGGGGGCTTGGTGACAGGCACCACCCTAAAGGGGTATTTGGGTCTGGATCAAAGGGCATCTGACTGACTAGCAGTGAGAAGACGGCAGGGAAGTCCCTGCTGGGGTGTGCCCGGCCCCTAGACACCGGGAAGCATAGGTCTCTCGTTGGGATCAGGAGATGTCAGCAGTGTTAACCTGGGATCTCAGGGCGTTTTTGTGCCTTTAGAAACTTTGCCCCTGTCCCACTCCCACCCACCCCCTCAGCAGGAAGTTGCCCTGCACTGACATTTTAAGGGTCCCATGAGGCTCCAGGTGGCCCCCAGCCCCTCACCTGCTTCCTCCAGCGGCTGAGTATTCTGAGACCCATTCTAATTTTGTCTCCTTACTATGATCACCAGTATTATTACTAATCCTCCAACTGTATTCCCCTCCTGGGGGAAGAGTGGCTTTGCATGCTGAGGTTGGAATGCTAAGCCTTCTGGAAGGAACTAGACATAATCAGGAGAACAAGCAGGGGGTGGCGTTGGAGGCTCAGCGTAGATGACGAGCAGGAGACCCCCTCATCTCTGAGAAATTGTCCTTCTCACAAAGACCAAGACTGGCTGGCCAGGCAGGAGGACGGTCAGGCTGGGGACGTGCACTTGGAGGGCCCTGGCCCTGACCGGTGGGCATGCTCTTCTTGGCAGGAAAAAAGGGGCTAAATAGCCAAGGTGGCGCATGTTGGTGGGGAAGATGGGCAGGCCTGCAGTGTAAGAAATAATGAGTTAAAAGAATCATTCAGTGAGTAAAGAAAAATATCAGGAATCAAATTGCAGGGAAGATTTCAAGTAATCATAAAGGGTTTTTTCAAATATATTCACTGCTAAGAGCTACAGATGTCAGGAAAGAAAATTGGTTCACTTACCAATAATAGTCGCGGGGGCTGGGGGAGCAGGATGCAGACACTGGAAAGTGCTTAACCAGGCTCCCCACCTCCTTCTCCCCAGGGAGGCTTGGGTGTGGAGGAGGAGAGTTCACTGGGGAGGGTGGGAAGAGGATGGGGCTCGTCCTGGGAAGAGGTGGCCCGGGGCAGTCTGAATGGAGGGGCAGTTGGGAGGCAAAGGGGGACTTTGGGACCCCTACACTCAGCCCCCGTGTGACTTCCTTTTCCTACCTCAGTCCGACCACGTGAATCAAGGACAGGGACAGCGCTTGGCATGGAACAGGAGGCTTGTTTTTGTCACCGAGAATTTATTGATGGCTTATGATGAGCAGAGGGCTCTGCCAGGTGTATGACAGATTGGAGACACTTGGAGACGTGGTAGCTGCCCTGGGCTTACAACCTAGTGAGCAGATGAAAGCCGCATCCCAACAGCCAAGAGTGTGAGCTTCAGTACGATGCAGGGAGACGGGGAATCATTCTGACGGGGGATGAGAGGAATCTAGGCCACCAAGGGCAGAGCAGGCAGGAGAGCTTCAGGGGCCTGCCCGCAGTGGCCTCATCCGCCTACCGCCTTCCCAGATGCTGCCTCCTCTCTGGAGAGCTCTCCCGCTGCGGGAAGATGCATTGACAAACGCTCAGACTCCACCTCACCTGCCTGGGGAAAATCTAGGGCAAGTCCACCATCTGGGACACTCCTGGGCAGTGAGTTGAAGCTGGATTAAATGCCTCCGAGGGCAGAGGCATTTTTATCAATCACTTTTACTAAAAGCAGGGACAAGTTTCATCCTCCTTTGTCTGATGTTATTTTATGCCAGTTCCCTGAGACAGTCCCAGTTCCCACTGGGTGATAGGAAGACAATCAGGTAACACCTGAACATGCAGTGCGAACCGGTACAAGAGAGGAACCGGAATTGGGGGAGCCCAAATGTTTTATAACCCACAGTAAGCCTGCCTGCCCGTCACTCCAGGAGACACAATGGTTTCCTTAAACTGGATACTAAGCATGTCTGGTTTGTGCCATCTCTCACGTCTGTTTGCCACACAAATGTTCTTGAAAGGATAATCTACAACAAGATGTGCAGAAATTCAAGAGAGCCTGGATGGTTGCTTCCCAACAAACTCTGTGATGCACTTATTCATTATGCTTACTGTTTATGTCCATCTTATGTTATGTCAGCGTAATGATTGTTCACTAATGACCAGGACGGAGTTCTCTTTTGGCAAATGCCACTTCCCTCCTTTGTGTGCTGCCCTGAGTCTCTGTTGCTGGAACTTGAGTCAGGGAATGCACTCTGGGAAAAGCCAGCTGGTTTTGACTTTCTGCATCAGGTAACATGTGCATCCCCGGGCCACAGGCCCCTCTCCTGGGCCTCTCTGCCTGCCTCTCCTCTGCCTTTCTCAGGCTGGTAATTAAAAGTATCAAAGCCAAGTAGGGCTGTCTCATTACATGTCCTGTTTATGTGACTCTAATGTGCTTAGAGATGATTTGAAGGGCTGGGAAATCAACAGCAGAAGTTTCTCCCCGTCCAGCCTGGAGCTGGCAACCCTGAGATAAGGGGATCAAGACGGGGCTGTGAATTAGTTCTACCATAAACCAATAACGCATTAATGTGGGTGAGGAATTAAAAATAACAGAGATGTTGCACATTTCTCTGATTAATTAGCTGTTCTAGTTAATTTTGCTGCTTGTAGAGACAAATCACGAGTCCTAATAGAGGAACAATTTCCTGCTGGTCACTGTAGCGCAGGGATGGAACACCAGGCTTTAGTCAGCCCAGGGGCTCCTCAGGGGCCAGGCACAGAGGGACTCCTGGGGAACGGCTACTACAGCCACGTAGGAATCTTCTTTATTCTGTGTTCTCTCCTAAAACATAGGAGGAGTCCACAAAGTGAAGGGAAGGGGACGTTTGGAATCACCGGGCTGGGACCCCTTATCCAAGAGTGTTGGTTTGCTTCTTAAGGACAGGAGGCTGGGAGGGGAGGGTGAGCATTGTGGCCATGCCAGCCACCTGGGGCCCAATACACAAAGCCCTTCACTCACTGTTCATTCTTTCAACAGTTTACTTAGCCTCTTTCACATACCAGGCTCTTTGTTGGCCACAGGGATGCCAAAATGAAAGGGTTGGGCCTTATAATCTCTATAAGAAGGAATCCCTAGCCTGATTCTAAACAGAGCAGCTTTCACCCGGAGGTGGAGGTCTCTGTCCCTGTCATAGGTATTTTGGAGGTTATGGTTTAAAATAGACAAGTAGCTGGGCTATCTTCACCAGATGCCCCACATGCAAAAATCTGCCCCCACACTCCCTGCACTACCTGGATTTGAACACACTGTGTGTTAATCAGTTTTCCATTGCTGAGACAAAGTACCTGAGAAAATCAACTTAAAAGAGGAAAGATCTATTTTGGCTCATTGTTTCAAAGATTTCAGTCCATGGTTGGCTGGCTCCATGGTCCCATGGTTTCTGGGCTTGTGGGGAGACAGAGCATTATAATGAGGAGTGAGTGACAGAGCCAAACTGCTCACCTCATGACTTTCTGGAAAGAGAGTGAGCAAGAAAGGGGGACTGGGGACATGTGTACCCTTCCAGGGCATTCCTCCAGTGACCTACTTCCAACTAAGCCCTGCCTTCTACAGTTTACGGCACCTCACAATTGTCCGTTCAATTATGAACAGTCATATGAATTAATCCACTGATGGGTCAGAACCCTCATAATGCAATCGCTTCCCCAAAGCCCCACCTCTGAACACTGCTGCACTAGGGACTAGTGAGCCTTAGGGGGACTCTACAGATCCCAATTATAATACACTGGGACTTCTTTTTTTAAAACAAATTTGACAAGAATAAGAAACTTCTGTCTCCTTGCAGGGAACTGTGTCTACACACACTTGCAGAGACAGGAGCTTGCACACTGGCCAGGGCTCGGAACACCTGAATCTCAGTTGCACTCTACCACAGACTTCAGTGTGGCCCCACACAAATCTCTGTGCCTGTTCCAGACACAGCTTCCGTCGACTTATGAGTTCTGTGGCTCCAGGACGCTGTGTCCGCTCTACCTGGATTTTCCTCCCTGGAGGAAGCCCCACTCTGTGGCTGGGCCAGACAGTGTGACTCTGGATGGTTCTAGGGGCAGGTAGGGAGGCCAGGCTCTCAGGATTCCTAGGGAGAAGCAGGGAAAGGAGGGCTCTCTGGAGTGCTGTGGGTTCCCGGAGAACCGCCTGTGGATGACAGGCACATCTGCCCCGGGGGAGTCGCACTCAGAGCCAGTGGGAGCCGGGGGAGGGCAGAGTGGAGAAGGCTCAGAGGAGACTGTGGACTGGGGAAAGACCGGGCCCGGCTGAGAAGCACAGCTGTTAGTTAGCTTCTTCCCGTTCTGCCAGGCTGTCTTGCAGCCTAAGGCTGACCGATCTTCCGTCTTCTCAGAAGTCATAATTCAGATTTATATGTGAAAAAGAAAATAAAAAACACTTGGTTTAAAAAAACTGAACTTAAGTTTAAAATGTGTGAATGTTCCTATGTAGACAAGCAATATCGGCCTGGGGATCGGTTTCTGTCTGTGGATATGCCAATTAGAATTAGATTTAGCCAGAAGTAGCAGAAAACAAACAAATAAGCAAAATAGCAATGGTTTAAATAAGACAGAAATTCATTTCTCTTTCATTTTTAAGAAATGCAGAGGTTGTCAAGACTGGATCACTGAAGAGTTACATGGTGATACTATGGTGTTCCTCCTCCACGGTTCCCGGCCTCCACACTCAACATGGCCTCAGGGTCCCATGTGGCCCCAGGGGGCCCACTCCTTATCTGCATTCTAGCCAGCAGGGTGGGGAAGGAAGAAGAGCATGTCTCTTCCTTCCAGTGACCTTTTCCAGAAGTTGGACACTTTATTTCTGTTCAGATTTCATTGGCCAAAACTTGATCACCAAGTTGCAAGGAGGTAAGGGAAAATAGTCTTCATTCTAGACTCGGGATAATCATATGCCTAATTAGAAAGGCAAAGTCTAATACAGTGACTAGAGAAGAGAGTAGATTTTGAATGACCCTCACAGTCTTGGCCCCACTTTGCCTTCAGTGTGAGACTGGGTGACCCCGACTGCTCTTCGTGGTGGGGGTGGGGATTAGACCTGGGTGGTTGGAGATGGTCCAGGGAAAGGGGAGGAGCTGCTTTGGGGAAGGGTCTGCGCTCATCTGGGGGACTCATGCAGGGCTGGTCCCAGTGGTTTGGTTTCCCTGGGGTGTGGGGTGGCTGATGCAGAGCCTCTGAGTTTGTCTTCCAGGAATAGCTTTCCTTTTCCTGCAAGTGTCTGTCAATCATATTTCAGAAATGCCACAGGACCCTGGGCCACACCTTGGCAGGACAGAGCCATGTGTCATTTCAGCTCCTGTATCTGCATCAGGCTCCAGAGAGAAGCAGGGTGCCCTGCTGTGTTCCCACCATAGAACATTTTTACTATTGCAGTAAAAATGATTTAGAAAAAAAAATCAGGAACTTTTAACTGAGCCATGAGAGACACAGAATCAGCTGCTAGAAGAAAGGGTGACATTTCCTTTCCTTGTGATGATGTGGCTCTGATAGTGACCTGTCTGGCATAGATCTGGTATTCATGCAGCAAACATCACTGTGTGCGGAACATATTACCAGGTCAGCATGGAAGGGGCTGGAGCATGGGGGACAACAGAGTGACAAGACATGAATCATACCCTCAGGGGTCTTGTCAAGAAATCTGGGAATCAGGATAGAGCTCATGTCCCTCAAATTTCCCCCTTCACTCTCTGTGCCTGATATAGAGAGTACCACCCGGGGCCCTCCTGCCTCTTACTTCCAGTTGGTTTGGGCAGGGGGGAGCTTGGCAGGAAACAGAGAGGAAGGGAGAGAGGGTGGGATATTTCTTCCCCTCCTGCGCCCTGCTTTAACCAGGTATTTTCTCCCAGGCACCAGATCTCACTGCCTCCAGTCACACTGTCCCCCTCTCCTTTCCCTTAGGCCCAAGTGTAGCAAAGTCTTCTTGCTGACACCAGCACCTGAGGACTTCACACTTCTTTATTGGGTCCCATAGCTCTGTCCATCCCTATGTAAATTTATGCATTAAAATCTCTTCATTTGGAGAATATAAAGGAAGTTAAAAGAGGTAAGAAATACTTAGGATCCAACCCTTCTCTGGAAATGGGTGGGAGATACCTTTTTCTTCCTCATAGTTGGCATGAAAAGATACTGTGATGAAAAATACTTGCCCACAGTCTGCTTCTTACTAGGTATTGAGTCTTCATTGTGGCTTATATAATCATCAATCATCTCCTTCACCATCACCATTGTCACCATCTTCATCACCATCACCATCATCACCACCATCATCACCATCATCATCATCACGATCACCATGACCATCATCATCACCATTGTCATCATTACCATCACCATCATCACCATCACCATCACCATCGCCATCACCATCATCACCACCAGCACCGCTATCATCACCACAATCATCATCACCATGATCATCACCACCTCCATCTCATCATCACCATCAACACTACCACCATCATCACCATCATCACCATCACCATCACCATCACCATCACCATCACCATCACCATCACCATCGCCATCACCATCATCACCACCATCATCACCATCATCACCATCATGTTACCATCATCATCTTTATCACTGGAGGCTGGCCATCATCATCATCACCACCACTTCTTACATCATCACCACCAGTCTTCATTGTTATCACCCCAAATTACTCACATGCTTTTCCAAGAATCTCAGCAGAGACCGTGACACTACCCTCCTCTGTGGAACAATTAGTCGTCATAATAATCGTAACAAGTGACATCTATTAAGCAGCTCCCCATGCCAGGAACTGTTCTAACCACTTTCGTCTTCCCATGTACTGTTGTTATTCCTATTTTATGGATGAGGAAACTGAGGCACTGCGGTTAAGAGAAAAGTATGGAATGAACGGCCACAGGGAAAGTACAGATCTTGGTCTGGTTCTCTGGTGGGAGTGCTCATCTGAAGGAGAAGGGAGTCCCCTCCTACCCCAAACGGGGCCCTAAGGGAAACCTCCCTCTGTGATGAGGAGTCTGGTTCCCCAGGCCTCCCCAGCCCCCAGTTCCCTTGTGCCCACAGTGAGAAGTGTAGGCTTGCCACTGTCCTAGAACTCACCAAGTTGGTGAGCAGCTTTTTTTAGTTCTTTCTGGAAACCCCAACTTGTACATTTCTTCCCCGGGGGCACCCTTTCCTCACCGGAAGGCCAGGCGGGCTCCCCTTTGGTGCTCTCCTGCAGCTCCCAAATTTCTTGTGCTCAGGGCACTTGTGGCCACCTGTCTAGAATGGGTCTCCAGCTGCAGGAGAGAAGAACTAGGGACTTGGGGCATAGCATCTCCCAGAGGCCTGAGTGCAATATCCACCCCCTCCTTACTAGCTCCTGCCCTGCCTTACCTTCATCCCCCAGACACCTCTGGGCCTTCAGCTCTGAGCTGCCCTCTGGGACACTCCTCAGACAGCCCTGGGCTTGGGCCTTGCCAGGATTAGGGTCTAATCCTGGCTTACTCTAGGTTCCATGTGATGCTGGTGACGATGTGGCTCTGACAGCGGCATGTGGGGAATTTGTCTGCAACATGCCACTGATTCTCATAACACCAGGGAGCCTGGCTGCCATGCAATTGGTTTGGTGGAGAAATGGCTGGAGAGAGCGAGTGACCTGCCTAGTTCATCATCAACGAGGCTGAGAACCAAATTCCACCACCTGACCCTCAATTCAAGTCTCTTTCTTGGTAAGACAGTTTGATAAGATGTATAAAAGTTTTCCTAACCAATTCGTTGTTTTTAAAAATAGGGTGGAGATAACCTCAGTAATCCAAAATTAGGTATGAAAGCCAAGTGAAATGCACTTCAACCCGCAATGCTTTCAGATAGGACCTGGAACCCCTGAAGGTAACTGACCCTGAGTCCTGCACAGGACCAGGGGCTCCCTCAGGATGGGGCTGTGTCTCCTCAGAGTGGGGCTCCCCAAGAGTAGGATGGTCTCACTAAGCTCAGAGACCCTCCTTGGGTAGGGCTATCTCTCTCTCCTTTCATGGAAGATTCCCAAAGACAGAATTGTTTTTCCTAAGAATGGGACCACATATCCCCTTTTAATTAAAACTCCCAGGAAAATCATACATTCTTTGGGTGAGCTATGAAATTGTGCTGAATCTCAGTTTCCCCATCCATAGGTTGACCCTAGTAATGCCTGCCTTCAGGAGTAGTTTGAGTGTCAAGTCTTTGGCACTCCTGTCTTCCATAGGTAGAATCTCACTTCCTCCCCTTGACGAGGGACTGCCATTGGTGACTTTCTTCTAGGAACACAGAGCTGGGTCATAACAAGCGATTCGACTTCCTGACTCCCGTCTTTGTCTCTGCTTGACTGTCTTGCACTCTCCCTCTCCCTCTGTCTACCTCTCTTGGAATCCAGGAGTTATGATACGAGGAAACCAAGGCACAGTAAGAGGACACATTAGACTGCTCATTGTTGACCCCAACTGAGGTCCCACGACAGCCAACATTGACTGCCAGACATATGAGTATAATGCCTTTGAGGTGATGCCATTGTGACTGTCACCGTGAGACACCCTGAGCAAGAACTACTCAGGTGAGCCCAGTCAACCCCAGATTCCATGAGAAAAGCAATTAGTACTCCAAGCCACCGTGTCAAGGAGGTTTGTCAGGCATCAGTAGATAACAGGACAGTATTAAATGAAATATTTTTATACCTACCCCTAGCACCATGCCTGGCACATCGTCAGAGTGCCTAAGTCCTGGTTATTATGTGTGTTCCGTGAGGTGGGTGGGTGCACGATCACGGGATTCCTTGATCGACAGCTGGTGTTTGCAGACGTGACTGGGGAAGGCAGACCAAGTGGAGAAGACAAGGAAAGCAAACTCTGGAAAGAATCAAAGAAAGACCAAAGTTATCTTTGGTTCACAAGCAAGCATTTCGCTTGGTGTCCTAGAGCATCATGTTTTTAATCCTTACAACTCCACTCTGAGATAGGTTTCACCCCATTTTGCAGATACAAACCTGAGGCTTGGAGATGTGATTTGGTCACTTGCCACCATCTCAGAGACCGCCAGCTTGGGAGCCAGGCACCAGTCTGCCCTTCTCCTCCCCCCAGGCCTCACTTCCATCCACCAACCATGCCTTCCTCTTGCTTTCCACCAATCAATGAACAAGTAATTACTGGGTGTCCAAAGGTGCTCATCAGCACTCTGGTGCCAGGAAGTCCTGCCTGGTGCCTTACCTCCAATTCCACGGCTAAAACTTCCTTAGTTTATTGGAGACAAAATATATTGGCTCAGTTTCTTTTTTTTTTTTTTTCAGTAAATCTCCAGAGACCTAATGGTTCTTTCTGAGTATGGATCCCCATTCGTCTTCTGTTTCCCACACCCCAACTCTGCTGATGGAAGAGCACACCCTTCGGCCCTCCAGGCTGGGCTGAGAGCTTTCTCGCTGGGAACCCACTGAGGTGGAGCAGGCACCCCTGGGGAGTGGTGATGTTACTCTCATGGGGATGAAAATCGGTCCTCAAAGGGGAGGGCAGGGATCATCTCAGCTATGACAATGGCTGTAGGGTTCACGGCCCTCCAGAGAGATGTAGTATATCAGTGGCATTAAAACCATAAGAGGAACAATTAGGGAAAACAATACCTAAATTGGCTTGTTCCGGGACAGGGGCAAGGATGAAGAAAAAGATTGCAAAAACACTGATCTAGACCCAGGCCCCCCAACACCCCGAGGATATGGAGGTTCACCCATCCTTTCTTGGTGTAAGGATAAGATGGCAGAGGCTGAGGCCTCCTGGGGTGAGGGATGGGACTCCTCCTGATCCCCACTCACTGGTCCTTCAGAGGCCTGCGGGAGGCTTGGGCTGACCCCCGGATGCTGGCTCAGAGGCAGGGGCTTTGTGGCTTCCTTCTGCAGCCCCCAGACCAGCTTCTCATGCCCGAGTGCACAAGGGAGCGTTTTCTGTAGGAAATCAACTCTGATCTTATTTGTTCTGCTGGACATAAACAGATCTGGTCACCTGGGTCAGAGATTGACTGAACCCTGTGCTGTAGCCAGGAGTGTAGGTGTCTGGGAGGTTGGCCCTCTCCTCCCTCACAGCCCGCCCTCTCCAGCACCACGGCCAGCACCAGCAGGGGCAGAGGTGAGAGGTCCTCTGGAGACCAGAGATGTGGTCACCACCGGACTCCAGTCCATATCTTTTATCTCAACCGCAAGATGGCAGCAGGGCCAACTCTCTTGACCTCTGCAGGTGGTTAGTGCCCCAGTGGGGCAGAGAGGGACACAGGGGTCAAGTGTTTGCCAGAAACTTCTAAATTCCATGAGCATTTGCAGGCTTTGCTTTAGGAACCTTGAAGGAAGGGTCACCTTTTTGTGTAAGGATTGGCCTATGCCTGTGCGCCGGCCTTCCGTGGTGTGTGTGTGTGTATGTGTGTGTGTGTGTGTGTGTGTATCAGTGTATGCAGTGTTATGTCTGGTTGCCTTCATGTGACTCTGGTGTCCATTTTCATGTGTGTCCCTGTGGCTGTGTGTGTCTGTGTGCAGGAGCTCCTTCTCTGGGCTGCATACCAGTCTGACCACGTCCAAAGCTGCACATGTACACAAGGTCCCATGTTTGATAATAAGTAGGATATTTTGCATGCAAGACACAGGCTGCCCTTATTACCTTAGGAGAGAGGGCTGGTTTTAATGGAAGAAAATTAACTCACATTTAAAGGAGTTTAAAATGCTTTAACCCTTTTAGTTTCTCCAAACATTTAGGGCAGTGAGAAGTGCAGGCCCTGGAGGCCTCAAGGAGGCTGCTTGGGAAGGTCCCAGGCTTGCCTCCCAGCCCAGGACATAGGATTGATTGCAGTTGGAGGCAGAGATGGCTTGAGGTGGAGGTACTAATCCACCAGGCAGGGACACTGAGAGGGACGGGAGCCAGGGAGAGATGGAGATGGGGAGGAGGTCTGGTTGGTGTTGGAAGCCCAGCTCTGCCACCACGCCATCTTGCAGGCTTTACTCCTCTCTGAGCCTTCAAATCTCATTCCTGGAGTGGATGAACTGAATCTCTGCTGCAGGCTACGTGGAAGGGCGTGGGAGACGGCATCATGAGTGGGCAGTACAGTGGCTGGTCCCTCAGGCCCTCGGTGGGCATGGTTATGACACAGATGGACGAGCCAGGTCTCATAAGCAGGTTCTGCCCTGCTTGAATCCCAAGGACAATAGGTTCCCTGTCCCATCCCTGTGCCTGAGTCCCCACGTGGGCAATGTACCTGGTATCTGAGCCCGGCCATGGTAACCACAATCCAAGCACAGCTGGTGGCAAATCCCAGGTGTGTGGGGCAAATGCTATTGTCGTTCATAGGAAGTCCTCACAGCAATCCCAGGAAACCTCTATCTGAAACTTGCTTTCCTCATCTGTAAAGTGGGTAGAGCTTCCAAACTGGCTGATGGGATGTGTGGAAGGTGTCAGGGCTACACCTGACCCGCAGCAGGTGCTGAATCAGCACGACCTTCCACAGATGGTGGAACTGAGGCAGAGTGGGAGCAGATGACCTGCCTGGGGGCTCATGGGTAACAGACGGCAGGCGCAGGATCTGACCCTGGACCTCTGGCTCCAGAACCCATGTCCACAGCAAGTTTGAAGAAGACCAGCTCTTCTCTGGAGCCGATCCAGAGACCCAACTTCTCTTTCCTCTTGCTGGCTAGGCCTTCTCTTTTTGGTGCTGACAATCAGCTCCTGTTGCTGATGGTCCATCTGCCCGTTCACCTGCTCTCCCATGCACGCTGGTCATCCATTGCACCTCCCCACTCACCTTCCCTGTGGCTTGACTGTTCTTTTGAGGCAGAACCCTGTCTGCTTTCCACCCCCCATAACCCTACCTCTACTCTCCCTAAAGCTGCTGTGGTCTAGAAAAGCAGGGATTACAACCTAAGGTCAAGGGCAACAAAACCCAGGTGTCTGAGAGTCCTTCTGGTTAGATACTCAGTGTTTAGCCATCCTGTATCATTTATCAGTGTCGATTTTTCTCTGTCTTGGTGTTTAATTTTTTAATTTCTTTCTGCTTCCGTTTGTGAATTGTCTCCTGTTCTGTTGGTTCTTCAAACTTGCTGAGGAGGAATTTTGCTCTTGTGGGGAAGACGACCAAATGCCTTCTTTCCGTTTTCTTTGGGCTTTGTCCTATTTTCTAATTACCAAGAGTTGCCTGCCCAGTCCTCTCCCAGGAGTGCAGGCGGCGCCCACCCTTTGTTCATGAGTCAGACCTCTTGGCTTTTCTTCATGACTCTGTGACCTGTCATAGTGTTCCTCCTAAGGGGCTGCAGGTGCAGAGCATGGGCTTACCTCCAGCCTCAACCTCTGTGCTCTGTGCCCTCCCTGAGTGGGGGAGCACACATGTGTGCAGAATGTCATGCAATGTCATGTTCACACATGCATGCGTGGGATACGTTCAGCCACTGAGCGTTTTTTATGCACCTGCAGGCCAGGCATTGCTCTAGGGACAGGATGCCTGGTCACAGGATGCACTGCTCCTGCAGATGCACTCAGATCCACCCCCTGCCCCAACACACACATCATCTTCTCTATCCATCCTTTCTTTGGGAGAATAGGATAGAAATAGTCAAAGCTACCAGATACCTTGACCACGGAGGAATCTTATGAGTGGATGCCACTGCTGTTGGTTCTCAGCCAGGGCACTCTGTGATTGGGAACAGTCTTCCCTTCGTAGGTGGACACTTAGGATCTCTCTCTCATGTACATAAGGAGGTGCAAGTTAATGTTAATGGCAGCTTTTTAAATAGCAACAGTTGGGGAAAAAAGTAGTATCCATCTATGCAGAGAAAATGGCTACACTGCTCAACACAAATGTATCTCAGACACACAATGTTGAATGAAGAAAAGCAAGGAGCAGAGAATGCAAGGAATACTCCATGTTCATCAGGCTTAAAAGCACAAGGCAACGCTACATGGTGTTTAGGGATGCATATATTCTGGCCAACCCTGAAAACCTGTATAGAGATGGCCATGACAAACACCGGATTCCAGAGTTTGGTGACCCTGGGCAGAGTTTATAAGGGCTTCAGTTGAAACTATAATATTTAATTTCACAGAGCGATTGGTGGGTATATGATATTCATTATATTATTAGCTATATGTTGGATTTTAAAAGATGTAACATGAAAGGGAAACGGAGATGGGGGCTTATCCAGAATTCCTGTGGAGTCAGGGTGAGAATCATAATGGAGCCTTTATTTTTCATTTGATTTGTCTTCAAGTTGCCAGTAAGTTCCTTTCAGATAAGAATCTTCCACTTAGAGAAAACGTCTGGAGTTTCTTTCAAAAGCCAGCAGTGATCCTCTGCAAGGTGGCTGCGTCTTTCTGCTCGCAGTTTGTCTTCGGTTCCCTTTCTGTGGCTAACCCAGTGAGAGGGCTGGACCAGCCCTGCCCCCTCACCATGCCACACGGTGGGAATGGGCACGTGGGGGTGAGGAATGTGGCGGCTGTCAGTCATGGAAGGAGAGGTTGACTCTCCTCCAAACTGAACCTACCAGCAGGCTGCCGTTCCTGAGAGCCTTGTCCCTGACCCTGCATCTCCCTTCACCCCACCTGGGCATCAGGGTCCAAAACTACCCTTTCCCGCATCCTTCCCTCATCAATACTCACCGGCAATGCTGAGCACCCATGGTGAACCGTGCTGGTTAAGGATCTTGTGTGTGTGTGTGTGTGTGTGTGTGTGTGTGTGTGTGTTGAGAATCCTTCAAAAGACCCTCAGCAGTCTCAGTTGCCTGAAGGACAGTGTGGCACCCAGACATCATGTCCCGTCCCAGACCTCTTCCAGTCCCCCAGGGTGACCTCGAAGTTGAGGATTGATCTATCAGCTGGGGGGCCCAGGCAAGGATGGGTGTGAGCAGGGGAAGAGGCCCCTCCCGGGGACCCCCTAAGGAACAGAGCCAGTTCTGCTCCTCCCAGGCTCCTGTTCCTCCGCATCATCCCGCGCCTGCGCCAACAGCACTCATCTATCTTGGGCGGCCGCTCGCGCGAACGCTATCAGGGAGAATCAAATCCGGCAAAATGGCAGGAAAAGTGCTTGCGCGGGGTTTTTCAGCAAAACTCAATTAAAGAGGGGAATCGGGCTTGAAAATGAGCCACGGTACTCACTCCTCTGCCGAGAATATTCTTCCTCCTTCAACGTGCACTGGACACATTTATGGGGTGGACCCAGGGAAGGGAAGCCCTGGCTGCCAGTCGTCCCCTGCTTGTGTCTCTGTCAACCCCACATGCTCCTATGACGGAGGGCTTTGAGTGCCACCTTTCAGAATGGAGAAACCGAGATGTGTTCTGGTTGCCATGTGCCTCCTCCCAGCTCCTCTGTTAATGCAGAAATATTCAGAGGGGAAATGATCGCATCATGACAGCTGTAGCCTCATTTTTCTATCCTGGTCTGAATGGACTGACCGTAGGGAGGTGGGCATGGCTGGAGGAGGTGGTCACTGGGGTGTGTCCTGGAAGGGTTCATCTTCCCTGTAGCCTGTCCCCCTTTCTCCCTGCTTCCTGGCTGCCATGGGCAGAGCAGCGCTCCTCCGCCAGCCCCGCGGCCATGATGTTCTGCCTCATCTTGGGCCCAGAGCAATGGAGTCGGCTGACCATGGACTGGACCCTCTAAAACCACGAGCTTTAAATAAATTGCTCCTCCTCCTCGAAGTTGTTCTTGTCAGATACTTTGGTCATAACAATGAAAATCTGGTTAACACGCAGGTTAAGTACATTTCCCAGGATCCCAAGGTTGGTCAATGGCAGAGTCGAAATAAAAACCCTAGTATTTCTGACTCTTGAATGTGACTGGGTTACTCGGCCGTGCTGGCTTGAGGAATTTCCTTCAGGTCCCCTGGGCTCCCACCTAAGCTGAACTTCTTCCTGCCCTCCAGAGCAAGGCAGCTGCAGACCCGCTCCTTGGAGGAGTCTGCTCCCTAAGCGTCCTTGCTGACCCCACATATAAAATTCTGTCCCTGCTGCATCCCCAACACCTCCAGGGACTGGAAGATGTATCGTGAAGTTCCAACTATCACTTACCTCCACTTGGAAGTAAAGAAAAGCAAGCGAGCATCAACCTGCACGTGTGGATTCTCGGTAGGGTATTACAATTTTATTTCCCTGGAAAAAGAGAAGGTATGTAGGGTTACACAGCGAATATATTTCGATTTGAAATGTGCACCGAGTCAGAATTAATTGTGTGTTGATCATGGGGACCTGACCCGAAGAACACTTTCATTCCTCAGTTATTATCTTGGTGGTCTTTTTGAGTGTGGGAATGTGGTTGCTGTAGTACTAATTGGATCCCCTGCTTTCTACCTCATTTAGAAGAAAATAAACCAGTGAGAATCATTTTTAGTTAGATCACTTAGGCAGCAAGTAACCAAGTACATGAAGAGAAGTGATTTCACTGGTAAAGGTTTATTCAGGTCACATAACCAGAGGTCCAGAGGAGGCAATTCCAGGTTTGAGGCAAGTCAATGAGGCATCACAGCCCCAGACTGTTCCCGTGTGTCCACGCTCTGCCTTACTCCCGAGTCTTCCCAGGATCAGATGGATGGGGCCCCTGTAGGAGAGCCACATTCCAGGGCAGGTAGAGGGCCATGTTCCTGGTATGGTGTGGTGGGCGTTTTTTGTTCTATTTTCTTGGGCCTCTGAAGGATCAGAGAAGAGCAGGTCTATGGAGCCACGTGCACTGAGTATGGATGGGCTGTGTGATCCCAGGAGAATTATTCAACTGCTCTGTGCTTCAATTTCCTCACCTGGAAAGTGAGGACAACAGTATGTACCTCATGAGGTACTAGTGAAGATTAAGATAGTATCTGCCACAGGGTAAGTGTTATGTAAAAGGTTGTTAATTATAAGTCCTGTACACATTGATGTGAATGCCGGAACACTGAGAGGGTCCTATTTGGAGACTGAGGGAAGTAATGGGAACAAGAAAAGATAGTTGTAGGTTACATCTTCTAGGCCCCCCACCTTCTCTTTTTGAAGTGCTCTTTTCCAGGGAATCATGTGGATCAGCAAGGGGGAATGAGAGGAAGAGATACAGCTGGGGTAAGCTCTCCAAGCCAGCAGCACACATGCCAATGAGCTGCGCCACCCCAGGGTTAAAACCTCTTGCCTTTCTGCCCTCTCTGAGCTGTTTACCTACCTCCCAGTCCACACTCCTGTTATTGTGACTGCTTTGGAAATCATGGGCAAGTGAATGCATGTCCTCTCTGGAGACGAGATCATGCAATCCAGTGTGAGTGCTCAGATTGCCTATTTCAGGGCTTTCTTAGTCAGGATGAGTAGCTTTTGCTGCAGAAACAAACAGCACTCATAGTTCATTAATTTCATGTAAAGAAGGTTGATTCCTTGCTCGTGCTACATGTTCAGTACAACTTGGAGTTAGGGGAATCTATTTACTGATTCACTCAGGGAAGGAAGAGATATCACCTGGACATGAACTTCTAAGATCTCTAATGTAAGAGAAAGAACATTGGAGCCAAGCACTGGCAAGTAAGTGCTTCTGCACTTCACTGCAAGTCGCAGGTAAGCTGCATGCTAATCATATGCACATGCCTAATTTTAAGGCACAGGACATATACCCTGCTACATGCTGGAAGTAAAACACTGGAATGATCATGAGCACTGCTAATGACAAGGCCTTGAAGGCATCAGGGACACACATTTGACAGAATGGCAGTGTGGTGTGTGTCCTGCTGGAGGTAGTACTGTCCTGTCTCTGAGGACAGTGGCTTTGCCTTCTCTGGGAGAACTGCAGCCTGATTTGAAACTGCTGCTCCTCATTGCAGAGCTGGTGGCAGTCAGGGTCACTGTTTGCAAAACATTTTGGCCAAGAGTTTTCCCACAGAGAGGCACCATTTCTCACGATGCGGAGAGACAAGCCTGGGCAACCCTCCTCGGGCATGACGTCTTCCTGGGTGGCCTGGCCAGGCAGGTCTGTCCGTCCTCCACCCCATCTGGACGTGAGCTCATCGGCTTTCTACTTCCCCACTCAACCTTGAGATGCTGTCTCCTCACCGGGTGGTACCTGGAAAAGCTCACATTTGGACAGTCCCTTGAAGTTTTAGTAACGGTGCCCGTGTTCGTTCACATTTATTTCCTGTGAGTTAGGTAGGAACAAGTTCATACAAGAAACCAAAGCCCGAAGAAATAAGTCCCTGGCTCAGGGTCAAATTTAAGTCCTCTGAGTCCAGTAATAGCTTTAAAAATACTACTAGCTGCTTGGTATATACCAGACCTTGGTCTATTATCTCATTAATTCATACAACAAACCTAGAAAGTGTGTTGCTATTATTAGCTCCATAGTACAGTTGGGGAAACTGAGGCACAAAGAGGGTTTTTTTGAGGGGAGCAGGTGTGGGGTGGGGTGTGAGTTGGACAAATTCATATAGTTTGTAGGTCATTGGGCCAGGATTCAAACTCAGGCCCCACAATCAGGGACCATAAACGCCATGGCACACTCCAAGTCTGCTGTGGCCTCAATTCCAGGCTGCAGAGGTCTCCTGTTGCTCCATGAGCAAATGCTTCATCTCTAACCCCAGGGGCAAAGGGGTTCCAGGCCTCAGCTGCTGCCTGCTATTAGCTACTGGGTAGCTCACAGGCCAGGCATCTTGGGATCCAGACTCTTGATCCCAAGTCTACTCCTATTTTAATCTTTGATGTACTCAATGATGTAGTCTCTAACAAAAAACACAGTCAAGGATGCCATCCATCTGACCTAGAGGTCGATACACTATATTACTGAGAAGCCAGTTTCGAAAACCCCAGGCTTCTCTGTAGCTCAGATTGGAGGGTTTCAGGGGGTCCCCTCTGGATAATCCTAGCCCACCGTCATCATTGTCAGGAAGCTTTAGGAAGCTCCAAGCCATCCTGGGCTTGGCTCAGGGGAATCCTCGCCACTCCACCCTTGACCTCAGCCACAGAGACTTCAGTGGGCTTCAGCCGGGACCCCAGGGCATGGGGAACCATCTCAGCCTTCCTAGGCCTGGAAGCCGGGCTGTGGAGGATACACTCTGTCTACCTGGCACGGTGGGGAGATCTCCCTGTTCCCACACCTGGATGGCACCCTCCGTCACATCAGTTCTGAGGAGCTGCAGGGGAGATGGAGCAAGACCAGCTCACGGCTCACTTCCTATGCCCGGCCCCTGGCCTGTCACTCCCGCCCCTCCCAGGAGGCCCCACAGCTTCCCTGATCCCTGAGCACACAGCTCTGGGAGGAAGATGGACCTGCCATGGGAAACCTGCGCCTGTCTCCAGTCGTCAAGGTCAACCTGAAAGGCATCTGTGCAGGGGAGGAGTGTGGGGGGGGTCTCTCCTCTGCTCCCTCCCCGCCCCCCTCTCCAGCAGCCTGGGTTTGGGGCCAAGCTCTTCTCTTGCCTGCCTTACAGCTTTTGAAAAGAATGAGTTGCTTGAAGGACACTTTACAACTCCATCAATAATCGGAATGCTGCGTGCCCAGGATAAGAGGCGCCCCTCCAGAGGAGCAGAGGGGGGCCTGGAGCTCTGTCCCAGGTCCACTGTCCCGACTCGGGTTCCTCCAGGGACTTGCTTTTAGCTCAGCTCTTTGGAGTCAGCCTCTCCCCCCACCCCCGGGTGATTTTTTTTTTTTCTTTCCTGGAGGGGCGGAAGCAAGCAAACCTCAGAGCGCTGTTGCTGCTGAGCCAGGCGAGAGGTCCAGGCGGAGCAGGGAAGCAGTGCTTTGGAGAGTTTTTCTGCAGACGCAGAGATGGATGCCAGAGAATCGATCCCTCTGAAGATGAATCACAGCGAGATGCACAAAGAAAACCCCTTTGGTCTGAACAGGCAGATAATGTTCCTGACAGGGCCTCTACTCCATGTCAATTTGTTGTGATTGGAGGGAGAGAGCACAAGTGGGGGGGGCACAGGGGTGTCACAGAGGGGTGACAATGGAGACACAGGAAAGGTGCACCGGAGATGGGCAGGAACAGAGACCCAGAGACTGAGGCACAGAGACTCAGAGATATGGAAATGGAGAGATGCTGAGACAGAGATACCGAAACAGAGAAAGGGAGACATGGAAACAGGACAACTTGACCTCCTAGGAGAGATCTGGAAGCAGAGGGCAGGCAGGTTTTTCTCAGGTTTTGGGGTAAGAGGCGGGAGGGGTGACCTTTGCCTGTTTTGGGAATTAGACGTTAACCGGGCATTCTGGGCCCAGCAAGCTCTTGCTCGTTGCTAGAAATTAATCAAAACACGTGTTTGGTCGACTTTCATTGATCCGCGGATTGCTTCTTGGGGGTAGCTTTTCCATGAGGTCTCCCGTCTATTACAGAGGTGTTGGGGTAGGGACATGTTGCATTTGATGGTTGGCCAGATTAGGCTGGGGTTTATCCTCTCCTTTAGCATTAGCAATGCCTGCCTGGATCCTTTCAGGTAATTAAGAGGTGACCGTGAGGGAATTCATAGCATGCTCGGCACATCTTGATGCCACACACGCTCAGGCTTTTTCTAATTATAATCTTAGAGCAGAGAATCTCAGGACCAGGTCCTGAGAGATGGGCAGAAAACTCAGAGGTCTCCCACCTTCAGCTCATCCATCACACAGGTGAGAAGACAGAGGCCTGAGGGCCCCAGGGGCCCAGTCTCATGAAGGCACAGCCTCCCACGTGGCTTCTGTTTCTGTACAGGTGAACAGATGGAGGCACCTATGTCCCCAGGGGCAGAGAGTCCCCAGGGCCGGGCTTTGCTGACTCAGAATCCTCCTCATTGATTCCGCCTCTTGCTGACCAGTCCTGGATCTTACTTACTCCCTGTCTAGTGGACGCTGCGGGGATTCCTGGGGAGTGGATGGAGGAGGCAGAAGCAGCCAGACGTCACCTGTGATGTTCACATAAGCTGTCTCCCTTGGTGGACTTGGAAACAGAGGGGGGACACGCACTGAGGCCAGCTGCAAGGCAGGTCCTCCAGAGGCCCAAGAAGGTAGAGCAGGCATTTCCTAAAGCTCATTCCAGGAAGCAAGTAGCCCAGGGGCAGCCGCTCTCCACCCAGAGCGACTTTGGCAATGTCTCAAAACATTTTTAGTTGTCATACTTTGTGTGTGTGTGTGTGTGTGTGTGTGTGTGTGTGTGTGTGTGTGGTGGGGATTCTGGGTAGAGACCAGAGATGCTTCTAAATATCCTACAATGCACAGGACAGGCTCCCCAAATGCCAACAGTGCCACAGTTGAGGATCCCTGACCTAGAGGGAGTGGTCCATCTTGTTTATCTTCCATCTACACAACTCATATCCTATGATAGAAACCATTCATTGCTTTGCCTGTGTAGACACAGGCCTTGTTCCCCCGGGGTCAGAGGGGATGGACTCCTGGGAGGTAGGGCAAGAGAGGCCTGGGTAACTTGGGTCTGGCTGCCAATCACGGGGCGGATCCTGTTCCCCTGGTTGTCACCTCCTTCTTTCTCTGCTTGGCTAACAGGACGTTTCCAGGGTGGGAAGGCTCCGGGGCAATTTCTCAAGGGCAACCCAAGAGCTGACATGCTGCTGGGACCCCAAGCCAGTTCCCCCAGAGTCCTGGCCACTGACTTGGGCGAACCTCAAGAAAGACTTTTCCTTTTGACTTCGGCTTAGGAAGAACAAGAGGAAAGCAAGCTGGCCTGCCGTCTTGCCGGCTGGCCTTTCCACCGCTGCCCTCCTCCTCTTCCTTTCCCCGTGTCCTGCTCCACCTTCCTCTGGTCGAGGTCTCCCCAGTGCCCTTCTACCTTCTTGATGTCTCTTTCCTGCCCCAAGCTAAACGTCACACAGTAAAAACCAGAAGAAGATGGCATCCTCACCCTTGAAACCTAGATGCCCACATGAATGGTTCCCTCCAGTTCCTCTCCCAATTTGGTGTCCCCAGAACGGCTCAGGGTCCCCACCCTGCAGAGCCTGGCCCCAGGGTGGCCTTGCCACTGCACTTGTTGACACAGCAGTGTGCTCATAGGAGCTGCTGTAGGACTCTGAACTCAGTGGCTATAAACATGAAATATGTGGATCAATGTTTATACTATTAAATGGTGTGTGTGACTCAGGAAGCCAGAGCGTGAACATTCGTCACAGGGAGTGACAAGGGGCTGGCTGAAGGGGCGTGGTTTTTTTCTTCCATCTTTGTGAATTACAAAAATCTCCTCCTCCAACTCTTCAGCTTGGATAGAGAAGCTGAAGGAGCTGTGTTCACACGGGTGTAGACCCACACACGCATTCCTACTCATCTTTATTCTGTCGGGCTTATATGATTCCAGAGATGCAGGCTGCTGAGGCAAAGAGATTTTAAGAATGGAAATCCAAGGACCTGGGTTCAAATTCTGACCTGGCCAATTACTGCTAGCCTTGTGCATTTGGGCAGGTTACAGTTCCTCCTTTCTATAAAGAATAGCAATAATGATCTGACACCGTCATGATGCAAAGTGAATGAAGTACCATCTGTTACAATGGCACATACTAGGTGCTCAGCTAATGGTACCAAAGGAAGCTCCCTTTGCCTTCTCAGTGATCAAGGGTCTCCAAGGCCTCTCAGCCTTTCCACTATCTCTGGTGGCTTAGCAACCAAACGACCTTGGGGAACACTGCAGTGTCCTTCCCTTTCCTAAAAAGTTGACACCATTGTTTTTGTTGGTAAATGTGCATTCCCGGATGCGGGAAAGTTTGTGCATCTTTATCCCCATTATCTACCCACAACAGTTCTTGCTGTGTGTCTTGGAGAATGGTTGTCTCTCCCTCCAGGTGGGCGCTGGCTGTCCTGCCAGAAGATTCTTCAAGTGAGGAAACTGCAACCGTCTTGCCTCTGTCACCTTGCCCTCACCCTGGACAGGTGTGGTGGATGACCTGGTCTGGACAGCTGACCTTCTAGGCTCTGCTGCAGTTCCTGCCTGTAATATGCCTGGGAGTGGGGAGGCAGGTGCCCAGGGAGGCAGACCATGGAGAAGCGTGGATTGTGCCCACCATGTGTGCCAGACTTGTACCAGAATCATGCCCAGCTTCTCCATGTCCTTGGCAATCTGAGTTGGAAAGGCATATAGTAGTCACTCAGTTAATGGTCGCTCATAGCCATTACCTCAGGGTCAGCCACTCCAGCTGATGGGGTTCCTGACCCAAGGCCGGCTTGGCTTTCCAGTGTTGCTAAAGAGTTCCCTGCAGGCCCAGTCTAAGCTCTTGCTGCTCCCAAACAGGAGAAGGACTCTGTTTTCCTCCGCAAGGCCAGGAGGCAGAGTCTTTGCATTCAGGAGAGGAGGATGGCAGGGAGCACTCCCCAGAAGTTTTTTCAGCCCTTTACAAGAGTTCCTGGGGAGCTGGGGAACTCTTCAAGGCAGGCACATCCCTGGGCAAAGCTCCAGCCACCTCTCCATTCACCCACACCTGCTCCACTGCTACTCTGGGTCATAGGCCCTGCACTGTGACCACAGGGGACATTGTCTTGAAAGGCTTACAGGATCCTAAGGGCCATCTGGTCAACCCTCAAGGGACAGAGGCGGAAATTGAGGACCAGCGAGGGGACGTGGCTTCACAGCACCGACACTGGCTAAGAGTTGGGGGTGGTGCTGGCATGACGGTCTCCTGGGCCCAGAACCATCTCCGTGGGGCCACAGCCCGAGACACGCCTGCCTCCCCGCCAGCGTCCCAGGCCCTCGGTCTTCAGCCCCCCTTCCCATCGGCTGCTTAGTATTTTTAAAGCACATCTCAGCTCAGAGCTTTGCTATAATAAATAGCTAATAATCATTTCAGACTCTATTACTTGCCTCACAAAATAGTGCCTGGAAATGGAGCTTTTTAAATTTTGTGCTGAGAGACAAAGACTCAGAAAAGGCCTGTCAGATCTCAAGTGCCATTGCCTGTGGTCCAGAGAGGAAGCAGAGGGGTGGCCTTCTGACTCACCACCACGACTGAGTTCTCGTTCCAGCTGCGCAGATGTCGGTGCTTGGGTAGCTTGCCAAGCTGGCCCATCCCCTCACAAAAGCTGCCGAGATGGGGGGAGGACACGGGGAGAGCTCCCCAGGCCACCTAGCCAAACCTATGCCTGTGCATAGACACACGTGTTCCATTCTGGGAGTTGGCTCCGATTTTTAATGTTAACAGCAAGTTAATAGTTCTCAAAATGGTTCCCAGGTAAGAGGCACCAGCAGGAAGGCAGAAGTCATAATAATCACATCGACGCCACTGTTTACAAATTGCTCTCCTGTCCTTTATTTCCACTGTTCTTTGCAACCTGGATATTTCAATGCCTGTTTCACAGATGAGGATGCCGGGGCCCGGAGACCTCAGAGCATCCACTGAAGTTCAAGCACCAGCAAGCGTCGGGTCTCGAGTGTTGGCTCCATGAGAATGTACAGGCTAAAGGCAGCAGATTCAGGAACCCCATTTTGGTGTCAGATTCGAACCCTGATTTTAGCACTTAGTAGCTATGAGAGTTCACAGAGTTATTTTGTTTGATCTGTTTTTCTCACCTGCAAAATGGGTATTGCATTGATGATAATAGATGAATGTGTGGTGGAAGAATTATGCACAATAACAGGTATGCTCTGCAAGTAGCAGGTGTGAATGCTCTGGGAGTAACAGATGTTGTAAGTAACAGGTGTTTTAAGTAACAGGTGTGAATGGCCTGCAAGTAACAGGTATAAACGCTCTGCAAGTAACAGGTGTGAACACTCTGCAAGTAACAGGTATTAAAAGTAACAGGTGTGAGTGCTCTGCAAGTAACAGGTGTGAACTCTCTGCAAATACAGGTGTGAACACTCTGCAGGTAACAGGTGTGAATGGTCTGCAAGTAACAGATGTTGTAACAGGTGTGAATGGTCTGCAAATAACAGGTGTTATAAGTTACAGGTGTGAACACTGTAACAGGTGTGAAGCAACAGGTGTGAGTGCTCTGCAAGTAATAGGTGTGAACGGTCTGCGAGTAACAGGTGTGAGTGCTCTGCGAGTAACAGGTGTGAATGGTCTGCAAGTACAGGTTGAACACTCTGCAAGTAACAGGTGTGAATGGTCTGCCAGTAACAGGTGTTGCAAGTAACGTGTGAAAACTCTGAACAATAGCTAGTCTATTACAGGCATCTGCAAGTGTTGGCTCCCAGGATGGTCAGCTGATGTGATTCCTGTTCCCCTGCCTGCAGTCCCAGCTAAATGAACATCCCCTCTCCTTGCTTGGAGTCAACTATTCTGTCACTGGGTGAGCAGTTGGACAACCTTTTGGTCTCAGAACTTCTCAATGCTGTGAAACATTACCGAGGCTCCAAAGAGCTTTTATTTATTTGAGTTACATCAACTTTTATCTACTGAGAAATCTTTAGGCTATTTTCTTATTTTTAAATCATGACAAATCTATTGCATCATAATCAAATGATATTTTTATGAAAAATAACCTGTATTTTACAAAATAAATTTGCAAGGAAAGCAGACTTGTTGAAGCTCCTTAATGTCTGGCTCCATTAGGGGACAGCTGGGTTCTCGTGTCTATTTCTGAGTGCAATCTGCTGTGATATCACATGTCAGGCGCCCTCTGGAATACGCCACTGCACACTCATGAGAGAGGACAGCAAAAAGGTGATTAACATCTTGGAATTATTATAAAAGTAATTTTGACCTCCATCTCCCTGAGGACCTCAAACCACGATCAGAGACCTGTCGCATAAGGATAAACACTGGTACCCTCTGTCTCAAGGCAGCCTGGCTTTGGCACATTTCTGTGACTATACCTGAAAAATTGAGATTGACTGAGAAGACAGAAGCATCCAGTACTTCTTAGATTTCTCTCTCTTGGGGCTTTGACTCACAGACCTAATATTGATTCACTGAGGTTTGGCTACTTCTTCGTTAAGCTATCAATAGTTGCTAACTTCTTCAATTGCATCCACCATTGGTCTTAGACTGCGAGACTGTTGATTGATTGGTTATACCATGTTGTGTCATTGAGGGCACATTTGAATTTAAGAAATAGAGAAGCAAACACCATTTTAATTATTTAATTATTTAATTATTTATTTTAATTATTTTTAATAATAAGTATATTTACTATCTCACATAACAAGAAGTCCCAAAGCCAAGTGGTGATAGGGCTGACTACTTCCTTAACAATAATCATCAATGATTCACATTCTTTCCATTTTCTTCTTTTTTCAGGCTTATACTATCTGCTTTGTCTCATGTTCACAAGATGGCTGCAGCAGTTCCCGTCATCACGTGCAGACACGGCAACACCATCACCTGATAAATCATTGTTTCTTTTGAGTCTCCTCATATTAGTGGGAAACATTTCCCTAGTGGACTTTTTTCTCTAATGTTATTGACCAGAATGTATTACATGCTGTGTTAGTTTCCTAGGGCTAATCACATGCCTTATTCATTTCCCAGGGTGGCCATAACAAAGTAGCACAAGATCAACAGAAATTTATTGCCTCACAGTCTGGAGGCTAGAAGTCTGACATGGAGACTTCAGCCTGGCTGTGCTCCCTCAGGATTGTGCAGGGGAGGGACCTTTCTTGCCTCCTCTATCTTCACAGCCCGCTGTTCCCTGCCTCATGGCAGCGAAGCTCCAGCCTTCGTATTAGCTTCTTTTCTGACCCTGTGTGTGTCTGTGTCTGTGCCTCTGTCTCCCCTTCTTATAAGGACAGCAGTGACATTGAACTGGGCCCACACCAATGACGACATCGTAACTGATGAGACCATGCTGCGTGCACAGGTACTGGGGTCAGGCCTTGCGTGATTTTGGGGGTGGGCTCAACCCAGCCACAGCAGCTGCCCTTTCCTAAGTCCTCAGAAGGGGAGATGAAGTCACGGCAGCTGGCTTCAGTGGGGTGGGGGCAGTGGAGGCAGAACAGCCTCTGTGTGGCCGAGGGGTTGGACGTGTGGGGAGGAGTCTATGGAAGTCTATCATCTGGGACCTTCTAAGCAGCCAGTCCCTTGGGGGCAGAAATGTCACACACCCCCTAATGCAGGAGCCAGCAGTGCCCCATTGAGAACCACTGGGCACTGACCAAGAACATGGGGCACCAGCTGCACCCAGGGCCCCTGGAAGGAGGGTGGGCACAAGCAGAGGCACAAAGTGAGGGGCAGAGTCCAGCAGTGGAGCTGATGTGGTGCTCTGTCACTCGGAGAGCCTGGGACCCAGAGCTCACAGCAGATTGCTGTCACTTTCCTCTCCAGGGAGTCTCCTGGTGGGGCGAGGAGACTGGGGTGGAAGGAAGCCTTCCTGGTGCTCTCCCCTCCCCCCACACCTGGGCCCCCAGCTGAGGGGACACAGCTGATTTGGAAGGAGCCGGTAAAAGAAAAGGCAAAAAGATTCAGTAATGGTTTTAAAACGAAGCCACTCTGCCACCATTTTTTTTTTAATTTTCTTTTTTCAGTCGTTTGGCTATGTGTATTTTATTTACCAAATTGGGAAACTGCGTGTATTTAAAACCTGGCATTTCACTTCTAGGAGAGGGACAGCTATTGTTCTGATTATAAAACAGAGAGAAGGCAGAAGATATAAATAAAAAATTTCCAACTCCTGTTCCCCCGTGACAACGATTGTTACCATTGTGCCGGATCAGTCCAGATCGTCACCCGCCTGAGTACTCCAGAGCTGTGCATCGGAGATTAGACATATACACAGTTTTCTTTTTTTCCGTTTTCTTACCAGGGACTGAACTCGGGGACACTCAACCACTGAGCCACATCCCAGCCTTATTTTTTATTTTATTACAGACAGGGTCTCACTGAGTTGCTTAGGGCCCCACTAAGTTTCTGAGGCTGGCTTTGAATTTGCAATCCTCCTGCCTCAGCCTCCCAAACCGCTGGGATTACAGGTGTGCGCCACCGTCCCCCGCCTACACAGTTTTTTTACACTGGTCAGCCAGTCATCTTTAAATCCTACAGAAAAAGACAATATAAGGAGAGACTTAATGGCACATTACTTCTGTTGCTAGACAGAATTAAAAAAGCATAATCAGAATTTAAGTGACCAGTTAGAGAAGCCATGGGGCCTCTTTATTTGGGGCACAGAGGACTGGATGAAAACATGGGGTCTCATGGCATCTTGTGGCCCTTAAGGAAATGTAGAGAAGATTCAGCCCAGGTGAAGAGGCCACTGCTGGGAGCGTCCAGTTTCTTCCCTCCCTTAGTGACATGGGGACAGTGGTCATGCAGTCCAAGGCCTCTGCAGCTTTGAGTCCAGTGCTCCTCTCCCCAGCTGAGGGCTGCCATCATTCAGTGACATGACAGGGAGCCCACAGCCTGGCCCTCCCATCTGAAGGCTGCTGGCCATTTCCCGGCCCCTTCTGCCCAGCCCTCAGGAACAGGGCTACTGGATCCAGTGAGGACAACTGTTCAGCTGCAGCTGCTACCAGCTCCACATCCGCCCCCATGTCCCAGCCTCTTGCTCCCCTCCTCTGGCTCATCCACCTCACTCACCGCGCTGCTGCTCTTCCCGTCTCCTTGCAGATCTGCTCACCCTCCATGCCCAGTCCCTCCTCCGTGCAGCCTGCATCCCCTTCCTTCCTGTGAGATGGGAGAGGTTAAGTGGAGACACGCGTGCCCCTGTCTGTTGCAATAGAGACGCAGCAACTCTCTCCCCTAATCAATCTGTCAGGCATGATTAGGCTGCTGCGGGACTCAGGCGTGTCACAGCCCAGCCAGCCCTAACCACCTGATCGCTTCCGACCAAAGCACATGCACGCACACACCACATAAACAGACATGCATGCACACACACAGACCCATGCACGCACGTGCATATACACAGACCCACACAGAGACACACAGGCACACATGCATAGGCAAACATGCTCAGAGACACATACACAAATACACATACATACACACACACTTGAACACAAAAACAGACACACATGCACACACAGAGACACGCACCCACACACAGGCCTACACACATTAATATGCATGCTCACAGACACACAGAGAAGCACAAACCAATAAAGACACACACATGCTTACACCCACACAATCTGCCTAGACAGAGTCTGGGGCCTCACTGATGTGCTTGGAGAAAACTGTTTCAACAGAGAGGGCCAGCACTTGGGTGACCACTCCCTGAGTCACTCCTTCATTTATCCCGTGGTTACTCAGCTTTTTGTCACTGTGTCCAAAATAACTGACAAGAGTGATGTGGAGGGGAAAAGTATATTTGAGGCTCACAGTGGCAGAGGTTCAGCTCATGGTCAGCTGGCTCCATTGCTCTGGGTCTGAGGGGAGGTGGAGCATCGTGACAGGAGGGTGGCTCATGGTACCAGGAAGGAGAGAGAGAGAGAGAGAGAGAGAGAGAGAGAGAGAGAGAACACCAAGGACAAAATATGTAACTCCCAAGCCCCTCCCCCAATCCACTTCCTCCAGCCATGCCCCCCTCATGCAGTTACCACCCAGTAATCCATTCAAATGATGAATCCACTGATCGGTTACCTCTATCACAATCTAATCATTTCACCTTCTTTGTTAACACAGGAACTTTGGGGGGACATCTCATATCCAAACCATAATATTCCACCCTGGACCCCAGAAGCTCATGTCCACCTCACAATGCAAAATGCTGCTCATACTCATGACCTTGATTCTGCTTGCTTTGAAGAACCTTTCTCACAATGAATCCTTTTGATGTTTAAACCTATATAAAAAAAAAATGGGCCAACTTGCTTGTGGTCAGTCTTCCCCCATCAGCGGTTGGCTGAACCACCAAGTCCCGGCTCTTTCTCTATTTGTGTGTCTGTTTGTCTTCTCTCAATCCCCTCACCGCCTGGTTTGGCAACCTGAATAAATGGCCGTGCAGGTTGTAGCACCTCATGTAATTCAAGTTACACTCCATGTGGTGAGAGAAAATGAGTTACTAAATGTGCACTGCTCAGAATAGGCTTAGGATATGAAAGTGCGCATGAAGGTTTATCCCCCATATCCATTAAGCTAAGGAAATGATTGCAGAAGATGGGGACCACCTGGAGGACTGAGCATCAGCCTGAGGTGACGGGAATAAACAAGGATCTCTCCCCACAGAGGGACCTGAGGACAGGGACACAGAACAGCTGGTCAGAGGAGGTGCATGGAGGAGATCAGGGAGGTTTGACCCTGCAAGAAGGAAGGCATGGAGAGGCAAGAGTAAGAGCCAGAAACATGTTTTCCCACTTCTGACTTGGGTCAGAGCAGGCCTCCAGGCAGAACTGAATTTCTTTCTCCAGGAGCTACGGGTACCTAAGCCTCCTTTCCACAACAGCCACACAGTGTGGATTGATGCAGCACCTCTGTGAGGGCTGGGAGCTTTGAGGTCCTGAGTGTGTTTAGCTTACACTCTTTCCTGAAGTTCCCTCCTCTCTCCTCCTCCAGCCCCTCCATCACAGAGACCCCTAAATGTGGCCAATGCCATGGCCAGTAAATTCCCTCAGTGTGGACACCTATAAATAAATCAAGTGGAAAGTGACCCAACAGAATGAGGACCTCCCCATTTACACTGGGGCTTTCTGCTCCCTGACCACTGAGGTCAGGATCGAACCTCCACACACCCCTGGTCCCAGGTCTGCTGGAGGAATCCCCAGCCTGGAGGCTTAATGCTCAGAGCCATGACATTGGTGGAAAGGGGAGATGTGGCCTTGCTCCTCAGGGAGCCCCAGTCTGGAGAGACACATGGCCCTATGCTCAGGGAGACCCCAGCTCAGCAGAGATTAAACAACCAAAGCAAACAAACAGCAGCAGCACAGGACAATTCTATTGGAGAAGAGGATGAAGAACAGTGGGTAGGAGACCTGCCCGAGGAGGAGGAGAGCGCTAACATTGCTCTTTGGAGATGGGGGCAGGCAGGAGCAGGGGACCCCTCCCAGATGCATCCTGAGCCCGGGGCCAGAGCAGAGCCCTCCTCTGCCTTCCCTCTCGCCCTGAGGCTCACCTGCCCACGGGGCTCTCCTCCACGGAGTTCTTGGAGTTGCAGTCCTTCCGCTCCCAGGAGCTGCCCGGTTCTCTGAGGTAAGGTGGGCAGGAGCACCATCCTCATCATAAAGGAGGGGAAACTGAGGCCCTAGAAGCGAAGGGGGTTTCCCACTCTCCAGAGCTGATGGGACCAGAGCGGGGCTTGGGGCCTGGACTGTGTGCACAGGATTCCCGGATGCCCTTCCCCTCCACTGCCTGTTTCCTCTTTTCCCAAGTGGAGAGGCTCCCAGTGCCTGCCTCATGGAGGCGACGGAAGAATCAAATGCTTAACGAGAGTTAACGATCCTAAGCTTCCCAGTGCCTTGTGGGCCCTCAGTTTCAGCCACCACTCCTGCTTGTCCTTCTGTTTCTTTTGGGTCTCTTCCAAAGCAGACCCTGAGACCCACATTTGGATATGAACCGTTTACTTTGGAACTGAGCCCTAGAAGCACCAGTAGAGTGTGGGAAATATCGTGGGAAGGGAAGGAGGCTGCTGTATTGTGTTAATGTGCAGCTTCCACTGTGGAGAGGGGGTCTCCAACCTAGTGTGGACCTCTTGGCCACTGCATAGAACAGGCCCCAGGAGTGATCTGTGGGTGATGAAGCCGGAAGCTGTGCACCTTGGACACCTGGTTGTGGGGAGCTGCCCGGGGCTTGGGCCAGGAGAAGGGCCCTAGCTGAGGCCCAGGTTCTCCCAGCAGAGGGCACAGCATGGCCCCGGAGAAGGAGAAGAAAGAAGGCTGGCCACACCTGTGAGGTACACCTCTGTTCCTCAGGAAATGCCATGCTCCTTATTGGGTCCCACTGGACTCCGGGAAGAGATCTATAAAACTTCTCCTGAAACTGAAAGGCAGTCACTCTGGCTCTTTGGGGCCCTGTTGTATCTCCTGTGTTCAGCACACTGCTGTGCACATAGTAGGTGCTCAGCAAACATCCTTTGGGAGAGCTCTAGGAATACTTCTTGAAGTCCAGGGCAGGAAAGAACTCCATCCTAGGTGGGAAGAGAAACCAGTAGCCAGAGGCTCAGTGAGCACCAAGGCTGGGGAGGGGGAGGGGAAAGCAGTGGAGAGTCACCCAGAGAAGGCTGATGGATCGAGATTCAAAGTGTCAAAGCCACCCAGAGAGAAGGCAGGAGATTATGTCCCACTGCCTCACCAAATTGACGGGCCTGTGTGATTTGCAAAGGAACTGGCTTGACTTGAGGATGATGCTACAGGATCTGTGGATACAAAGAATAAGGAAGGGGAAGGATCTTTAAAAAAAAAAAAGATTAACTAGGAATTTGTGAGGAAGCAAGGTCTGTGGGCAAGCACGGAGTGAAGATGTCCCAGCAGGTATTGTGCAGCCTTGGCAGTAAGGAGCAGTCTATGACAGTGTCTGTGACGGAAATCAACATGGCATGAAGGGTGATGGGAGCCTCCAACAGGGGACTTCTGTAGTCTCCTTCAGTTTACAGAGTGGTTGTGGAGTAAAAGAAGATGAGAGAAAGGGAAAGACAGTAACCACAGGGGCAGGGAGACCACCTTCTTTCTGCAGTTCTATTTCTCCCAGACAAAGCCAAACTTACAATAGTAGCTAACTGCTAAAATGGTATGATTTTGAAGGTGTAGCAGTCAGCCACTGCCACAATAATGCTGTGTAACAAACTGCCCCCCCCCATTCAGTAGTCTAAGACAATATTTTTATGCTATTTTCATGCTACTCTTTTTTCCTTTTGCTTTCATACTCTTTCACAGTACTCCCATCAAGATATAGGGGGTGTGCCACTCACGTCGAATCTGAGCTGACATTAGTGAGCAGCTAATAACTCTGAAATGATATACTTCTAGGTCTCTGTTAGGCAGACATAAATGTGGTTTTGAGTTGGATATTCTGTTACTTATAGTTCGAAGTTCCCTATGGATGCAAAGGTATTTTATGTCATGTCAGATACCAAGGAGAGGTTTTAATCAGAGGATCTCTCCCCCAAGAGTCCCAGAGCCATGCTCCACAGGCACAGCTGTGGATCCAGTTCAAATAGTTCTGTGTTTTCCTTCCAGTCCATAAGTGACTCTCCTCTTACCCCAGCTCCCTCCACAATCAGCCAGAGACTATCCCATGTCCTGTCTGACCTTGGCTTGCTTTGTGTAGCTCCACCCTTGAGACCATCATTTTGCCAGTGTGCCCTCTCTCAAATCCAGCAGGATTATCTGACTGAGGGAGGATCATGCTTCTGCCCTCTGGTCACCAGGAACTGACCACAGTTGGCCCTGCGTGTCTGATGCCCTTCCACAAGTGGCCCTAGAGCCATATGCCGCTGCTCTTACCAAACGTCTAATGCAGATGGAGAAGTCTCCATCTCCGCCAAACGGGTGGACACCGAAATCCACAGGGATCTGGAGAGTTGCTTATTACAGTGTGGAGAGTTGCCATTTGTTGGTGTGTGGTGTTAATGTGTCTCCTGGACTCCGCTGTGTATTTATAGCTTGTTCAGTAGCCATGGAACACGTGGCTTTCTCTGCATCTAGGGTCCTCTCATCCTTGGACTCCACCTCTTGCTGCCCTGGGTGTGTCTGCCTTTCCATCAGTCTCTGCTACTCTCGAGTGACACTCTCTGAACCCCATCTCCCTTCATCTCTTTCTCTCACAAAAGAGCATGCAGCAAATAGGAGCCAAACACTCTCTGACTTCCTGGGAGTACATGCTTGTCTCTAGCAGGTCTTCAGAACGTCCCCCTTCTGTTTTTAGACTCTTAGTTTCTGGGGGTTGACAAATAACTTCCAATAGCATTTAAAGGGAGATGAAATTTTTTTCTCGCAGCTGATAAGGACGTGGGCTCTGCTGGTCATAGAAATGCAGGCTCCCTTCTCTTTTCAGAAAAATGCATTTGCAGAAGCTGAAATCATGCCCTGTCATTTTACTTCATTTAAAAAAAAAACTATGTAAATACATTTGCTGTGGCTGCATGGAGACTTCTGGAAAACTGTACTGCATGGTCACTAGGGAATGGCAGGATCTCCATGCCCAGGCCCTGTCCCCACCTTGGGGGAGCCAGGCCCTGGGGCAGAGTGCTAATTTCCAGCCACCTCCCACGTTTCCTGGGAGAAGGTAAATGAGGAAGAACTCACCTCCCAGACATCTGTCCTGTTGCCTGATTGGCAGTCATCCCCCACATCCATTTGTCCCAACTTCCCCATCTGGGAGCCGAGCTGTCGTATTCTTAAAACGTTCAGATGACTAATATTGGAACAGAATTCTCAGTGAACTCAGAGGGGGCAGTAAACTCCCCAGCTTGGCCCTCTTCCCCATTCCCTGCTAGGGGGGTGACATTTTCTCAAGGCAGAATAGCTTCGCAACATCTGCATACGCCTTTCCTCAGTTCCATTTCTGTTTGCCTGATTGAGCTGGAATCTTTCAGCTAAACCTGTGGGGCTCCAGGCTTTCCACCTAGGCACAGCCCCTGACGAGTAGTTGTGGGGAGGTGGGTGGAGAAGGCCCGCCTCACCCTGAAGGGCAGAGCACAGCCTCCGCTGAAGATCGTTGAGATCTAGCTTGAGATCTAGCTTGAGCAACGAGCCAGGAACATCCAGGGCTGAGCGGGGACCTTGGACAAAGGGGACAGCTGACCACCTTCCTCTGCTTTCTTTCTTCTCACCCTTTCTCGTGTGCAAGGGTTGAGAAAGTACTGGCGGGAAGTTTGGCTTATAAAGTTGATGGAATTGGAACAGATACTGTTTGGCGTCCACGTGGCCTGGGGTCCTCAAGGGGCCAGAAGATCTACTGCGATTCCATTTCGTCAACCGAAACAGTTCTGTCTCAATGTACGGTACTACCTACTCCCAGATGGGGGTGGGGAGGAAGACCCAGAGGGAGGAAGTGGGCCTGCGTGGCTGGAACATTTTCTCATGGTGGATCATGGTGTCTACTGAATGTCAGGGCCAGCCTTTGGCTTTTCTTGTCATCCTGGGGGAAACTGAGGCCCTGATAGGGATGGAACGTGCCCAGCCTCCATCTCCGTGTCTCAACCTGGAATCCAGGCTTCCCATCTCCCAGTCCAGAGCTCCTGGACCCCTGGTGGCCCAGAAGATGTCTTATGGCAGGGCTGGAGGTGACGTGACCTCTCTGAGCTGAAGGGTCACCCTGGGATGGCCATTCCTGGGATTGCTGCTAACTTAGAGCAGTCACAGTAGGGAGCACTCTGCATGCACTATCCCTGTCCTTCCTTGTGATAGTCCATCATGGGAGAGACTGAATTATTGTCGCCTTTTCCAGATTGAAATCAAAACCAAAATAAAAGAAAGGGAGCCAGAGAGACTCAATAACTTATGCAAGTTCGTGGGAGAATGAGTCTTCTGAGCTTGATGTCTCTGACTCTGAAACTCCACTCCCTAAATCCAGGATTCACAGCCCTGGCTGCACATTAGAACCTTCTGGGACGACTTAAAACCACCCAAGCCAAACCAGGCATGGTGGTGAATGCCTGTAATCCTAGAAGCTCAGGAGGCTGAGACAGGAGAATGGTGAGTTCATAGTCCGCCTCAGCAAAAGCGAGGTACTAAGCAACTCAGTGAGACCCTGTCTATAAATAAAATACAAAATAGGGCTGGGGATGTGGCTCAGTGGTCGAGTGCCCCTGAATTCAATCCCCAGTACCAAAAAATCACCCAAGCCAGAGCAGAAGCCCAATTTAATTGAATCAGGATCTCTGAAGATAGAGTTTATGTACTGATTTTTTAGACTATGAAAATATAATATTCTCTCAGAAAAGCATACAAATCCAAAGTGTACACATGTGATAAGTGTTCACAAAGTAACACACCTTACACACTTTAAGCACTGAGAGTGCTCAGCCACCTACTGTCCTCTCCCAGTCCCTCCCCAAAAGTTGGCCAACATTCTGTCTCTGACCTCCAAGGTTTTTTTTTTTTTTTAACCTGTTTCTGATCTTTAAATAAATGAGATTTTAAAAGTATGTATGTTGGGCATGTGGCTTCATCTACTTGATATTGTGTGTATGAGGGTCGTTGATGTTGCTCTGGGTATAGCCACTGATCCCGGCTGTCAACTAGCATCTCTTTGCAGGAATATGCCACCCTTTTTTTATCAGTCCTCTGACTAATAAAAACATGAGTGGCTTCCAGGCTGGGCTACTATGAAGAGTTCTGCCATGAGCACTCCTGACTGTGTCTTTGGTGGAGACATGCTGTGTTTCTGTGAGTCTGCACTAGGAAAGTGCCAGACCAGGGGGTACATGATGTTCGGTGTGGATGCCCAGTTTTCTGATGCGATTGCACCATGCACACCGCTGCTAAGCGTGAGGAAGAGCTGTGTGTGCGTCACTCCCCAGCCGTGGCTTGCAGCCACCTGCGACTTTCATTGGCACCAGCTGTGCAGGGTGCAGTGGGACAGCACTGTGGATCAGTCTGCGTTCCCCTGACGACCAGCGAAGCTGAGCCCCTGGACATGTTTATTGGCCATTTAGGTGGCCTCTTTCGTAAAGTGCTTGCTAAGTTTTTCTCCAGGCATCGGTATTTTTTAAAGCTCCCCAGGTGATACTAATACATAACCAGGGCTGAGAACCTCAGGAGCTTCACCATTATGGTCAGAATCTGCTTTTGGCTTAGAGAGATGGAATTAGTGGAATCAGGAGGTGCATAGTTTGTGTGTGAGTGTGTGTGTGTGTGTGTGTGTGTGTGTGTGTGATATGTAGGTATAGCAGGAGCTACAGGAATACAGGAATCATACCCTGGAGTCCAGGGTGCCTCTTGGGATCAGTTAAACTGGAACCTTCCCAGAGGCACACCTATAAAGGAAAGATAAGAAATCCCAGGCCAAGAGAAAAGAAAGCACTCACCACAGGTGGAGAAATATCCTGCAGTGGTGGCCAGACTAGAGCCTCATGGACCAACCAGAGAAGCTGCTTGCTGTCCCAGAATGGCCCTCTCTGATTTAACGCCCTCTGAATTAAAGGGCTCTCGTCAGTACGAGCCCCATTGGAACCATCTTTATTAGGAACAAAATAAGGGAAGGTCACCGAGCCACATAAACCAGGAAAAGTGACATCAGATATCGACTGTAAGAGGGGGGATTAATGATGGTTTGTTGACAGGAAGGCAGAAGCCAGCCCCAGCCACCCCCCTCAAGTGGGGACCTGGAAGCAAACATTTCACTTTGACGTCTGCCAGCCTGGCCCAGATAATCAGATTTCTCTGGAAGGACGAGTCGGAGGCATCAATAAAACAGGGCAGATTTATCCTCCTAGCTTCCCAAGCTTAGCATGGGCTGGGATCTATCTCAAATCACAGCAAGACCCAGATGTTGTCATTGTCACCTTCATCATAACCAGCACTGTCACCTGCATCCCCTGGAGTTGTTAAGCACTGTGGCTGTAGGTGGTGTGTTACCAGACCCCTGCCCCCTCCTTGCCTTGCCTATGAACTTGAGGGTCCCACCTGAGGCTATGGCTTCTCAAGGCCACTTGTCTGTGGCCGTGGTCCCCGATGCTAAGAGACACCTGGGGCTAATTCTAATAACCACGCTCCACACAGTGAGGACCATGGAAGCACAGGCTCCTGGCCAGGCAGCATTGTAGGCTCAGGGATGAAGGACAGAATCCAGAGTCCAGGCACCAAAGGCCTTCCTTGCAGTTCCTGGCCAGCATTTGCACTAGCTGCAAATCTAAGAAGGACCCCAAGGTCTAGCCTGCTCCCAGGCATGGCCATTTCTCTCTGGACTTCTTCCTGAACAATCCTCGGGTTTTTTTTTCTCCTGTTTTTCTCTGAATCTAACTTGTGAAAAAAACAATCAGAGAATTTCTCTAATTGGACCACTTCAAAAGCAGTTGTTGGATGTGGTTTTCTATTTAGAAATGTCTCAGTAAGGATCACTGGGTCCTTCCTTCTCATTTTATGACATCGTCACCTTTATTGAGCACTTAGGATGTGCCGGGCACTATTCTAGGTGTGTTTCACATCTGACCTCAAGTTATTCTCATGATACTATCAACTAGACCCTCACTGATAGGTGAGAAAAAATTGAGGTGTCCAGAGATAAACTTGTCCGTGGCCACATGGCTGCACTGTATAAAGTCATAAAGACTCAGAAAAGTGAAATAGTGTCATCACCATGTATTAAGTGAAGATGTTACATCAGAGCTTTACCAAATCCCAGAAAACCCCCTTAAAGTGGTGTGTAGGTCAATAAGCTCAGGCTGTCTTAATAAAGTACTGACCATGGGTGGATAACCCAAAGGCTCGAGGGTCCCCCAGTTCCAGAGGTTGGGAGCCCAAGATCAAGGTGTTGGCAGGGCCCTGCTCCCTCTGACGACTCCAGGGAAGGATCAGTTCCAGGCCTCTTTCTCAGCTTCTGGATGTTCCTGGGGTTGTGGCAGAACAACTCCAGTCCTCCCATGGTGTTGTCCCTTTCTATATCTGTGTCCTGATTTCCATTTTTAAAGGACACTTGTTAAGGGCCATTTTAACGATCTCATCTTACCTTGATTACATCAGCAAATAACCTATTTCCCAATCTCACCCTCACACTTGTTGAGGGTTAGGATTTCAGAATCTTTTGTGGGGACTCAGTATAACCCCTACCAGGTATCCCCTTTACCAATGGGGAAATAAGACTTGGCCCACTCAGAAGAGCTAGTTTAGTCAGTGGATACATCTGGACTCATGCTGTTAGGGTTTGGATGTGAGGTGTCCCCCAAAAGGTCAAGTGTGAGACAATGCAAAAGGTTCAGAGGAGAAATGATTGGATTCTGTGTCTTAACCCAATCAGTGAATTGATCCCTGAGGGATTAACAGTGGTGGCTGGAGGCAGGGGGTGTGGCTGGTGGTAGTGGTTAATTGGGGGCGTGGCTATGGGGTGTGTATTTGGTATCTGGAGTTGGAGTCTCTCTCTGCTTCTTGATTACCATGATGTGAGCTGCTTCCTTGGCCACTGCCGCAGTCTGGCTGCAGCAAAATAACCGGGGTGGGAGGGGTGGGGGTGTGGGGGTGTGGGGGGGTGGGGGGGTGGTGACGAACAACTTGTGTACATTGATACAGCAGGAGTGGAAGCCATTTATTGCAGGACAGGAGCAGTATTTATACATTCCACACAGCTTATCTAATTAGCATAAACTAGATACATCAGTCAACCAATAAGGAATCTCTACACTTAATGGCTCGCAGTCAACCAATAAGGAATCTCCACACTTAATGGCTCCCTGGCTCCACCTCACAAACCACTCCCCCTGGCAAAATGCCAGGCGCCATCCAGACTTCTTTACAGACCTTAACAGGCCACATTCTTCCACCATGAGGTTCTGCCTCACCTCAAGCCCCAAGAAATGGAGCCAGCCTTCTATGGACTCAGACTTCTGAGACCCTAAGCCCTCAGATAAACTTTTCCTCCTCTATTTAGATTTTCCAAATCTAAAAGATTTGTTCTGGTCAAATCTTTTAGGCACAGCAGTGAAAAAGCCAATTAAAACACATGCCAAAGACTACACATTGGTACCACTAGGGAGTTTTCTGGCCTCTCCTGATTGGCTTCCCCTGAAGAGATTCCACTGGTCTCAGGTGATTCTGTGTGTGGCAAGGCTGAGGACCTCAGAGTCAGAGACAGAGCGTGGACAGTTCTACCACGCCTCTCTAGCCTCTGACCCCTGCTGGAGAGAGTCTGACTGCAGCCTACTGGTTCGGCCACCTGTGCTATCTTGGTTTGCTTTGTGTTGCTACAACAAAATGCCCGAGGTTGGGTGATTTATAAAGAAGGAGTTTATTTCACTTACAGTTCTAGTGGTTCAAAAATATGGTGATTGAGTCCTGAAGAAGGTCCCACTGGCTATATCATGTGGTGGAGAAGCAGGAAGAGAAACAGCCATGTGCAAATTGTATGAGGTAGCCTCATTCTATAAGAACCTGCTCTCACAAGAACTAACTCATCCCACAAGAATGACATCAATCCCTCTCAAGAGTGGTGATGTAATAACCAAATTACTTTTCAGTGCTTCTTAAAGGTTCCACGACCTTAACACTGTTGCACTGAACGTGCCTCACCCTCAGATTTCCCAGTCCTCATGATTCCCCCACTAGCCAGCACCTTCAGAACAACCCTAGATTACTCCTACTGTCCTTGAGCACCTTGGCCGTCCAGGTATGTGCTCAGCTCTGACACCAGCTCAAGAGCTTCCCCACTCTCCTGGGAATGCTGAGGCATCGCTTCCTACTCAGCTCAAAGACCTCCTGAGAGTGACCTAGGTTTGAGCAGAAGCACAGAGAGACACACTCTGGGGGACATGCTGGGCACATATTGCCTGGCCTCATATAGATGACAGTCCACCCACCTGGCTCCAAAAGCTGAGATCAAGATGGCAAACTTACCATCAACTCAACACCATTCCATTGGCAGGGTATCTGGGCCTCAGTGTTGGAGGGATTTAATCCATCAGAATTCAGGTTAGATTTCTGTAACAAAAAGATCCCCAGAGACATTAAATAAAAATGAACATTTGTCTTTTTTTTTAAATTGTATTGGTTATTTGTAGTTATACATGACGGTAGAATCCATTTTGACATAGTCATACAAGCATGGGATATGTCTTATTCTAATTATTCTTATTTAAAAAGCTTGGGTTACCCCAGAACAGGTAGAATTGCTTCATGTCTGTCGCTCCTTAAGGTTGCTGGGGATTCCATCCTGCTCTGTTTTGATGCTCCGAATAATGGCTCACTGAGACCATATCTGCACACCAGCCAGTGGATGTGGCTCAGTGGTTGAGGGCCCCTGAGTTCAATCCCGGTACCAGGAAAAAAAAAAAAAAAACTTTACAAGATCCAATTCTGATCCCCAGAACAAAGCAAGGACCAGCAGATGGGGGTGAGGAAGAAGGACAAGGACGAGTGAACTGGTGGACATGCCCTCCTTATGGATCTCTGTCTGCCTGTCCATCAGTTCTTCCAGCTGATGTCAGACCTCAGGGAGAGATGGGGGATAGTGGGCACCCAAGAGAAAGGTCACAGGCATTTTAAGCATTACATATGCTAAGTGCTTTACATATTTTTACATAATTTTTTGTTTAAGAGCTTACAGAAACCCTCAGTTTTATGTCTGTTTTTTAATTTCCAGTCTAGGAAAGGGAAACCGGAAGCAAAAATCTTGTTCAGTCAAGATCTGAATAACAACATCAATCATCTTGACCAAATTGATTTTTTACAGAAAACTATATTCAACAAATGTAGAATACGCATTCTTTTCAAGTGTGCATGATATGTTTTACAAGATAAACCAGACCCAGAGCCCTAGGACAAAGCTCAATAAACGTAAAAGGAGGTAATTATATAGAGTATGCTTTCTGGCCACTATGAAATCAAATTAGAAGTCAATAAATCTATAAAAGTATAAACATTTAGAAAAATAACATTTTTCTAAAAGGCATAAATCAAAGAACTTAAAAGATGCTGTTAAATAAAAGACAGCCATTTGTCATTTTTCTGATTATTAATTTGATGAGGTTAAAAAAAAACATACCACGTCAAAAACCTGTGGCTAAAGCAGTACTTAGAGGTGAATTTATAGCTTTAAAGGTTTATATTAGAAAAGAAGAAAAATCGGTTATTTAAGATTTCAGTTTAAGAATCCAGAAAATGAAGAGCAATGCAGACTCAAAGGAAGTAAGAGGAAGAAAAGCATCAAGTGCAGAAATCAACGAGGTCAAAGTCACATAAGTAATCGGAAAAACTCACCATCATGAGCTCCAACAGAACTGGTAAACCTCTAGCCACACAAAAGACCAGTATCAGGAATGAGGACATCACTACAGGTCCTAAGGACATGAAAATGATGAGAAGGAAATATAAATAACTTTATTCCAATACACTGGACAATTTAGATTAAATGGACAAATTCCTTGAAAGAATCAAAACTTCAAAACCAATTCAAGAAATAGAAGGACATTAATAGCTCTCTATCTATGAAGTAATTTCAATTCATAATACTGTTCAAATAAAGGAAATTCCATGCTCATGTGGATTCTTTGGTATATTCTATCAAACGCGTAGGAGTGAAATGATACCAATCCTACTCAAACTCTGCTTTGGATTTTGTTACCTCCCCATCATATGCTGAACCTGAACTCCCTAGTGTGATTGTCCTTGGAGATGGAGCCCTTCAGAGATAATTAAGTTTAAACAAGGTTTTGAGGGTGGGGCCCTGGTGATAGAATTTGTGCCCTTATTAGAGACACCAGAGGGCTCTCTCTGCTCATGTGAGAACACAGAGGGAGGTGGTCTTCTGTAAGCCAGGAAAAGAACCCTCACTAGAACCCTACTCTCAAGATTTTAGCCTCCAAAGCTGTGAGAAAATAAAACTCTATTGCTACAACCACTCAGTCTATGATATTTTGTTATGGCAGCTTAGCTGACTAATACAAACACATAAAATAAAGGAAGTGAAAAAGCTTCTTTTTATTTTTTTATTTCTTTATCTGATTTTTGGCATTAGGGTAATACTAGCCTTATAGAATAAGTTGGAAAGCCTTTTCGCTATCTTTATTACTCAGCCATAAAGAAGAATGAAATTATTGCATTTTCTGGTAAATGGATGGAACTGGAGACTACCATAATATGTGAAATAAGCCAATCCCCCCAAAACAAAGGCTGAATGTTCTGTCTGATATGCAGATGCTAACACACAATAAGAAGGGGGGATAGAATTTCATTGAATTAGACAAAGGGGAATGAAGGGAATGGGGGGTCCTGGGAATGGGAAAGACAGTAGAATTAATCGGATATAACTTTCCTATGTTCATATATGAATACATAACCAATATAACTCCATGTTCAACCACAAGAATGGGAAGTTATATTCCATGTATGTATGGTATGTCAAAATATATTCTACTGTCATGTATAACTAAAAGAACAAATAAAATAGAAGAAGAAGAAAGTAGAGGAAAATTGAAAATCAGAATATCCTACATGAATATAAGATATAAGAATACTTAACAAAATATTATCAAAATGAGTACAGTTAATAGTTATATATTATTATTACACATACCACATATATTATTACATAATATAATAGTTATATATTTTTATTACATCATGGCTAAATAAGGTTTGTTTCAGTAATTCCAGACTGATTCAACATTCAACAATAAATCAGCATAATCACTAACATAATAAAGGAGAAAAATGATCACATCAGCAGATGCAGACAAAACATTTGACCAAAATGCAGAACTTAATCAGAATAAAAACTCTTAGCAATTAGTAATAGAAAGGAACTCCTTCAATTTGACTAAAAGCATCAACAAGAATCTCATAGCAAACATCATACTTTATGGTGAGAGATTTAATCTTTTCCCTCTTGTCAAGAAATGTGAAGGGTTTACGATTTCACCCTAATGGTAAAACAACAAGCCTATCACAGTTCCATGGATGCTGATGAGTCTGCTTCGACCACCACAGCAAAACACTAGCGCGTGTGGCTCACACCACAGAAATTTACTGCCTCATTGCCTTGGAGGCTGGAAACCAAGATCAAGTTTCCAAGAGAGTTCAGTTTCTGATGCGGGTTCTCTTCCTGGCTTTCCGAGAGCAGCTCTGCCTCCACATCACTTTCTCTCTGTGTTGCTGGGGGATGGGGGATGATACGCTCTCTGGCATCTCTTCTTGTAAGGACATTAATGCTACTGGAATTGGGGCTCCTCCCTGGGACCTCCCTCCTTTAACCTTAATCATCTCCTTTAGATCCTAGGTCCAAAATACAGTTATACTGAAGATTAACATATAAATAAACCAACATGGGAATTATGATTCAGCATACAAATCATGCTATGGACATGACTCCATCCACAGGCGCTGACAGGAGCCACAAGACTCCAGGGTGAGAGACAAAGGATTAATGACTCACAGCAGGGTAGGCAGCATGAGCTTCATGTTCTTATTAGCTATCCTCACCCATCAAGTCCCACCAGGCCTAAATGGATTCTCCACATGCAGTGGGTTTGCACCACAGCTAAGAAATCCCAATTAATTGTAAGAGGCTAAAGCAAACCTGCCCAAGCCACTGCCCTGGAGGAACCATCCTGGACTGCAAACAGATCTGCCTCCTCTCTATAGGCAGACACTGTCTCTGTTTGCCTAGTCTTTTTGTTGTATGTTCTTTTTTTGGTCTGGGGGATTGAACTCAGGGGCACTTGACCACTGAGCCACATTCCCAGCACCCCCCACCTTTTTTTTTCCTTTGTATTTTATTTAGAGACAGGGTCTCACTGAGTTGCTTAGCGCCTTGCTTTTGCTGAGGCTGGCTTCGAACTTGTGAGCCTCCTGCCTCAGCCTTCCAAGCAGCTGGGATTACAGGTATGCACCACTGTGCCCGGCTGTACAAACATTCTTAAGAAGATAGTTCAGAATAGGACAACAGTACTTCTGCCTGTAAGCATTTCTCTTAGGGAGAAGAAAAATGAAAGCGATTCGTGGAAGATTATATCCTGATACCTTTCGGGTGGAGAGCAAGGCAGGAATGTCCACGCTCACCACTTTAATTCGACAGCATTCTAAACCTGATGGCCAGTGTGGTAAAGCAAGAGAGGCGTGGAGGCTGGAAAGGAAGACATGGCACTGTATGTGGAAGTGACATGGTTGTTTCCATATACAATGGCAAGGAATTAGAAGTTGTTCCACAAAGCAAGAACCAGAACTAAGAAGCGAATTGAGAAAATTCCAGGATATAAAGTCAAACCCTACAATCTACTAGATATCTATCTACCAGTAATAGCAACTGTAAGATTTTACTTACAATAGCAACAAATCATCAAATACTTAGGAATAAACTTAAGAAAATAAATGTGAGACTGAAAAACACACATGTTGAGAAAAAGTAATGAAGATCTAAATAACTGGAGAGATGAGTTGAAGACTCAAAACTGTTATGATACCAAGTCTCCCCCAAATTGGTTTCTCTCCACAAATTCATTACCATCCCAATCACAATCCCAAAAGAAATTTTTCATAGAAATTGATGTTAATTTTAAGTTTATATGGAAATGCAAAGAACTTAAAATATCCAAGGCATTTTTTTTTATTTTACAAAGGGGCTTAGACTCCTTGTCTCAAAGACATGTTATAAAATCTACATTAATCCAAACAGTTTGGGCTGACATACAGATCAACAAATAGATCAACGGAACAGAACAGATAGTCCCAAAATAGACCCAAATCTAGCCATATTCCATTTTCTCCAAGGGCACCAAATCAGTGTAAAGGAGAAACACAAGTCTTTTCAGTAAATCATGCAGGAAAATCTGAATATTGACACAGAAAAGGTGAACCCTGATCCTTACCAAATTAAAAAAAATTAATTAGAGATGGATCACAACCTAGAAAACTTTTAGAAGAAAAGATTATCTTTGTGTCTTGGGCTTGCAAGAGTTTCCTAGACAGGATTAAGAAAGACAATCAAAACATAAATGATAGTTAAATCAGAATTCCTGAAAAGTAAAAAGTCCTAATCATCAAATGGCATTATTGAGAAAGTTAATAGGCAGTCACCGACTGGAAGAAATATTTGGAAAGCATACATCTCATCAAAGACCAGTATTCAGAATGTGTGTGTGTGTGTATATATATATATATATATATATATATATATATATATATATATATATCACTCCTACAACTCAATAATAAAAAGACAAACAGGCAAAAGGTTTGGACAGACACTTTGAAAGGAAGAAAAATGAATGGCCCATAATCACACCCAAAATTACTACAACATTACTAGTTATCCGGGAAATGTAAATTAAGGCTACACTGATATTCTGCTACCTACCCATTCACATGACTTGAATCACACAGACCGACAGCACTGATGTTGGTGAGGATGTGGAAGCTTGGCTATTAGACTGCAGATGGGAGTAGAAAATGATCCAACCACCTTGGAATATTCTGGCAGTTTGTTACAAAACTCAACATACCTCTAACATATGACCTAGTCATTTTATTTCTGGATATTTATCCAAATGAAATGACAGCCTATGTCCCCTGAAAGAGTTGTACAGAATGTTCATGTCAGCTTTATTTCCAGCTGCCCCAAACTGAAAAGAGCCTAGGGTTGCATTAGTAGGAGAACCGGTAACGAAACTGTGATATAGTCATTCGGTGAACTACGACTCAGTCGTCAAAAGGAACAAATTACCAATTCAACGCGATCTGCATGAAGTTCAGAAATATACTCAGTGAAAGAAGCCTTATGCTAAAGAGTAGACGTTGCATGCTTCTATTTATATCAAACTCTAGAACTGGCAAACTATTCTGCCGAAAAAACATCAGAACAGCAGTTACTTTGGGGGTGGTGGTGGCGAGGGGATTGGCTGAGACACGAGGGGACCTTCTGGAGCTACGGTGATGCGCTGGGGGGTTTGTGCTGTGCAGCTGTGTGCATTCATCGAGACCCATCAAGGGGTAGATTGGAGATTGACGCATTCACTAAATGTAAATTCCACCTAAAAAAGAACTTCAAGCAAATATTTAAGTCTAGTTAATGATATGTACACAGAGGTACTTAAATGTCAATTGCACTGATGTCTATAATATGCTTTGAAATCTATCAAAAATAAGCTATATTAGTGGACAGATAGGTGGAAGGGTAGAGGAGGGTTAGAAATTAAAAAGCAGACATGCTAAAAATGTTAATTTAGGAGACAAGAGATAAGTAGATGGGTGTTCACGGAAAATAAAAATCTTTTATCTTTTCAGAATGTTTGAAATTCTTCATGATAAAATTTGGGGAAAATATAAGATAAATATTAATGGAAATAATTTTTGTGTATAGACTATAATTTGTGGGAAATAAAAGTTGCCTTATAATGACATAGGCCAGCATGCATAGCTTTTTAAGCTACAGATCTGCAACAAAAGATGCTCCCAAAGAACAGAGATGATGTGAGCTAATTAAAGAATGTGCACATGAACTGATAACCCAGAGGCTCATCTTTTCGTTCCACAGTGTGGTGGACATTCTGCCTTCACCAAATCCATCAGTAGGAATGAGAACCCGATTCTGTCTCCACAGGTCTGTTTGCACTCCACAGCTGGTCAGGCTCAGTCAACACTTCCACCAGCTGATCATTGTAATCAACCCATTTGTGACTTAAAACAAACACATGATCACTCTTTGGAGAAAGAAATACCTTGAGTCTAAATTTGTTAATTATTGGTTCTTATGAACATTAGCCAATTACTCTGTTTCTATTCTCCCCAAACATATAGAACCTCTGGGCTACTTTTTTTTTTCTTTCCTAGAAGATGAGTGTGGGAACTTTCATCTACTCCCCACCTGGTTTCTAAATGCCCAATTAAAAGAAATACAAACTGGGTGTTTTACACACACACACACACACACACACACACACATTCAATAATGAGAAGATGAGAGGCTTTTCGTTTTAATGCAAACATCATAGTTTAAATTACACCATTATAATAAAAATCACTATATGTCAGCTACAGTCATGCCTCGTAGTGACAGGGAGGCCCAGTTACCTCTGAGGATCTGGAACACCCATTCAGCTACATGCTTGGGAGCTCCGTCCTTCCCAGGTCAGAAGATGCGCATCTTCCTTCAGAACAAAGATACCTCGTACTGATGCAGGGCCGCGCGTCTCACCTGGAAGGAGGTGGGATGGCAGTAAAGGGAGGCTCCTCCTCAGGCAGGCTTCCTGGAAAGGCGAACACCTAGACCAGTTAAGAAGGACAAGAGCCGTTGAAAACCAACACAGGGAGAGAGATTGTTCCAGGCAGCTGTGAGTGAAAACGAGGGGAGAGAAGGACGCCTAGATATGGACCCCCGTGAATGTGGGGAGAGGCTCATCTTCCAGCACCCCAGCACCACAGAAGCCCCCAGCTCCATGACATCCTCTGCATGACATTTGCTCACTTTAGAATGAGCAGTGGAACCTTGATAAAGCTGCCTCGAGCTGTCTCAGTCTCTGGTTGGGAGCTGCACCTCCCCCTTCCCCAACCCTAGAATGTCCCTCAGACTGAGGAGGGAGTGGTGGAGGGCGCACCTACCCCTCTCTGCCAGTGCTGCTGTTGCAGAGGAATCTGAGAAGGAGCTGTTCCTTCCAAGCCAGGGTCACTCTGTATTCTGGGCAGGCATTCAGAGAACAGAGGCTTCCATTCTGGCCATCCTCAAAGATTGGGCCCTAATTGCTTGGCAGTCTGCCTCATGGCTCCTCAGGGGCCCTGGCAGGAGTGTGACAGTCATGGCAGCCCTGTGTCGGGCCCGCCTCCCCGGCTTCTGCTCTGCGCCCCACCCCCAGTAGCCTGGGTGGTGCTACAAGGCTTGACTGGAGGACCTGGTGACGGGGGCGCAGCAGTGGAGAGCCCGGTCACTGAGATGCACACACCTCCACTTTGCCAACCGGGCAGGTGGGGACCCTGGCCTCCTGACTCCTCGTATCCCCCTCAGATACACCATCTTTCCTGGTACGGGGCCGTGGGTGACCTTGAACAAGCAGCCCAGGCATTCCCTGTGCCAGCAGCACCATCTGGAAAATGGATTTGAACCTTCATAATAGAAGGATCAAGAAATGAACTAATCAAAGGGAACTTTCGGCCTCGGGGGTGAGATGCTAAGCTGGATAGAGGCTCACAGCAACTGTGCAGGCTGATGGCTCTGGGCAGGTTTACAAATCGTGACATTTGGTTTTAGGTGTTCACTCAGCTGAGACCCCAGGAATGGAGCCCAAGCAGCCACCCTGAGCTGAGCTGGAGGAGGGCAGGGAAGAGCAAGTCCTCGGGGGCAATCAACCCAGGACTTTCCAAGAAGAAGAAGGGATCTACAGCCAGTGGAGGTGGAGACCGAGATTTTGTTAAGCAACTATTATAGTGCCTGGCTTGAAGCTGGCCCTCTGTAAATAGGTGGCATTACTGTTATTCTAGAGAGAATCTGAGAGACAGAGATTGACAGAAGAATGTGTATGTGTGCGGGGGAGGGACTGGGGGGTGCTGACAGAAAGGGCCACAGAGGCAGAGGCCAAGAGGAGTCACAGGAAAGAGATCCATACTTCTGCCAACTGCCGAGGTAAAGGGAGTGACGGTTAATAAAGCTTTCCACGGTCCTTATCTGGGTTGCTAGGAAAAGAAGCTCCGGTTTGCAGATGTAGATGTCAGTTAAGGTTGGAGCTGGGATTTATTTCTAATCAACAAGACCTCTAGCTCCAAAGACCATGTTCTCTCCCATCCCAATCCCTCCCTACTCCCTCTGTCTCTTGGTACTGGGGATTGAACCCAGGGCTGTGTTACCACTGAGCTACATCCCCAGCCCTTTTTACATTTTATTTTGAGATATGGTCTCCCTAAATTGCAGAGGCTGGCCTCAAAATGGAGATCCTCCTGCCTCTGCCTCCTGAGTCCCTGGGATTAGAGGTGTGTGCCAGCTAGTTCTCTTTTTATCCCAGCATTCTGCAGGTGTCGAGGTGAGTTGTATCAGCTGTTAACTTGGGAACTCCTCGAGGGTGGGGCTGATGTTGTTTGTATCACACTAGAAGTCTGGTGAGAGGATGGTCCATCCGACTGCCATCCTCAGGGAATCCCGGAGGCCAAGACCTGGTCTACTCCTCTGACTGGGGTATTGCTGTTTACTGCAGCTTGTCACAACCAGGATGGGATAGAGGTATGACTGGCCTGGCCCTGTCACCAAATCTACCCTTGAGGGACACAGGCTTTTTGAAGCCTCCTGTGCTTGGGTGATGGAGACGAGGGTGCTGATCAAGGGGTGGAACTCACCTCTCCAAGGGAAGGGGACAGGCATGTCCAGAGTCAAGTGACAGCCTGTCTGCTTGGTAGGACCTGCTGCCTCTGTTCCCTGGGAGCTATTTTCTGAGTCCACACCCCAGGCGGTTGCTCTGGGACTGGCCTTGTGACGTGGGTGGCACCAGCCCCCACAGAACTCCATGAGGACCACAGATGTGAGCTGCGCTTCTCCTTAAGCCTGAGTTATCGCTTCTCTTCCCTCAAATGCAAGCAGCGTTTTATTGGCTTTGGGTTTAGAAACAAAACATAAAAAGTGCCTTGTTTTTATTTTCTGATATGGTGAAGCTCAGGCTGGAGAGAGGGGGTGATGCGGAGGCACGGAGAGGGAGGTGGCCAGGAGGGACGGGCAGGGGCCAGGCCAAAGGGGGAACACCCGATGGAGGCTGCGGGGTGAGGAAGAACTGAAGAGGCACCAGAGAGACCAGGGAGGCGGACACAGGACGATGGTGGCAGCAGAGGAGGGCAGAGAGGAAGAAGTCGATGCCACCCAGTGAGACCCTGGCAATCATCTCCCCAGTTCCTTCTTCCAGGGGGCAGGCGCCAAGAGCCACAGGCCATGGTCAGCTTCAATGGGAAAAACTTCAGTTTCCTGGAGACACTGTCCAGCTCACGTGCCAGGGCTGTGGAGTCACCTGGAAGCCAAGGGGGGGGGGGCAGGGCAGGCTCAGGTTATTCTGGACCCAGGTCACCACCCGGGTTTCTCCACCTGGGCTTTGAGTTTCCCAGGGAGAAGACCCAGGGCTTACCTCCTTTTGCAAAGTAGGAAGGAGAGAAGTTCTGGATTTGGGGCCCCTTGAATTGGTTCTCCTCCCTGTTCTTCTAGTAGTGCCACTTGGTGTTGGAATGGAGATGGAGTATTGCAGAAGGAAAAATCCCCACACTGCACCAGCAGCTGCTCCCGAATCCCGGGGTTCCATGGGGTGCCGGTCCTGCTCCTCTTGCTAGACGGCCATCTCATGCCTCCATGGCCTGTCAAAGGCTTGTGGCTGCTGTCTCTTACCTCAAACCTTGCTTCCCTTCTGAAGGGTCTCATGCGGCCCTTGTCTACACGCCTACATGACCCCACAGTATTCTTTATCATTGTTTATGTCACACCGTATTTTGATTATAGCTGCTGTTGTCAGTTGAGCATTGACTGGGACGTCTTTAAGGGCAACAGCTGTCTATTATTTACCTTTGTGTACTTAACACAGGGTCAGAAACGTGGGAAGCACCACTAGTCTTCAAGGAAGGAGAGAAGGAGGAGCCCAGCACAATATTGTGGATGACATAAAACTGGCGTTGAGACAGCTATAGAGGCTTAGCTGGCTTCTGTCACTCATGGCTTTGTGGCCTTGAGAGATTATTTTTTCAAGATTGCCATGAAGACCAGAAGGAACTTAAGGAAATTATTCAGTAATTAGTAAGTTGCTTAGAGTCTGGCACATAGTAGGTGTTCAATAAATAGTAGCAATGGCATGCTCCAGACCTCCTGAGGATGGGGTCACTTCTAACACACAGCTCCGTGCCCCTTGGGTCCCATTATCAGCTCTTTTCTCAGGATCTCTACACCATTTTTTTTCCAGGAGGCAGACATATATTTTTTATGGGAGGAAACAGCCTTCCTACATCTTTGCCAGCGTCGTCAGAGTGTCTGCCATAGCACTGTTGATAGGAGGTGCAAATGTGTTTCCTAATTTGAGATGATGGTGTTTGGAATGCCTGTCACTGGCTATATTTAGTTCTGAATTCCCCAAATAGCGTCGGGGAGGAAGAGCCTCTCAGCCAAACATCTCCCATCCAGCTGGAAAATACAACAATCATAATTATTATCTTTATTATTGATATTATTATTTGTTGACTAAATGAATTAATGGGACTTGGGTGTCCATGGGCATCGGAATTACAGTGTTTTAAAGAATCAGGGCCCGACAGCCTTTCACGCTATCCAGTCAAAATGACCTGTTCTACAAAGAAGGAGACTGGGACCCAAAGAGGAGATGTGACTTGAACACCTGACTTCAGCACCCAAAGGAGAGCCCAGTTTTTGGACTCAGTCTGATGCTCCTTGTTTAGTGCCGTGGAACTTAATGTAACGACATTTAGCTGGTTTTCACTAAGAAGCTGGTCCATCCCCGTGTCTACTGTCACCTTTCAAGGTCTTCTCTCAGCTCTTGGAAGGACATGTGGAACACGGGGATGGAAGGCTCAACTCTGTCCGAAACTATTTCTGTGAGCTTGGGTAGGTTATTGAACTTCGCTGAACTTCAGTGTCTTCATCCATTTTGCCCATTGTTTATCCATCCCTCCCTCCTCCTTCCTTCCTTCCTTCCTTCTTTCCATCCATCTTCCATCCTTCCTTCCATCCATCCTTCTATCCTTCCATTCATTCATGTATCCATCCAACAAAGAAATATAGGAAACCTTTGTGTCAATTGGGAATGTCAGGGATCTGAGGGAAGTACCAGGATCCACAGAAGTCCATTGGTAGGAAGCAGAGCATTGACCTGACACAGTGGGCCATCGTAAAGAGCTGGCCACACCAAGAATCCCAAATAGCCAACACCCTACAGATCTTTCTCTCTGGTATTGGAAGGTAATGAGAGATGGCCAGTGGGTTCCTGCTTACCCAGCCTGTGTGCATGGGTGTGCACACACACCACACACACACTCACCACACACTCCTACCCATCCACAGCTCCCTTTAGTGAATTCCCTAGACGTGGTCCTAGGAAGAGCTGGGAAAGGAAGAACCAGAGTCACAGCTCACCTACTGCAGGTGTGTTTCTGATCACAGGAAGTGAAAGGTGAAGGCCACTGGGAGGACGTGTTCGTTGTCACCCAGGTGTCACTTCCCTGGAGCGCTCCCAGTGAATCAGGCATACCAAGTCACTATTTGCTGATGACTGATTGAAAATCACTAGGTGACCTGGGGGAGGTCCACTCCCTTCCTGGCCTCTGTTTCCACATCAGCAAAATGGGAAAGGATGCTAGAAGAGACACCACGTGAGGTCACTTCCAACTTTAAGAATTCCTTGTTGAGTGATCCCCCAAGACCTTCTCTCTGAGTCATAATCTGATTTTTCTCCCTCTACTCTAGTCTTAGATTCTGGAATTTGATGCCCCAACCATCTGACCCCTTCATTCCTGCTCCTCTGTCTTCTCCCAATATTATCTCTACCCCAACCCTCATCTGCTAACTCTAGGCCCATTCTGATCTCTTGAAATCTGTCCATCAAATTAGAGGTCTCAAACTCTCATCAGGGGAGGCTGGGGCCCGCCCCTTTCTGCTATGTGTACATACACGCCTGGACCCATCTGTGAAAGATGATGAGCCCAGGTCCCAAGAGGGATTCCAGCTCTTGTCCGACTTAATAGGAGAAGGGATGAGAAGAGAGGGACTGAATTTCAATCACAATGTGATTATTGGCCCTTTTAAAGTTTTGCTGAGCTTTTTTTCACCTGGTTGGCTCTGTATCACTAACCAAATGCTTGTCTCACAAATCGGTTTTGGCCACAATTCAAATTTAATTACATTCTAGCTAAGTGAAAGCAAGCAATAAAGCAAAAGGGAGAGAGAAAGAGAGAGGGAGGGAGAGAGAGAGAAACAGAGAGAGAGAGAGAGAGAGAGAGAGAGACAGAGAGAGAATGTAGCTTATGTTTATAGGTCAGATAACTCTATTTTAAATCTTCAAATCTCCCCAAGAGGAGCGGTCACCGTGAACACCACACAGATAGGTCAGCCTTGAGATAGATGTGAAGCAATAACCAGATTTTTTAAATTTAAAACTGGTGAATACTGCACACCAAGGCTGGGGGGAAGTTGGGAGGTTGGCAGAGTTTGACTCAAATGTTCCTACTGCCTGGTTCTGTGCCTGGGAGTGTTCCTTGGTCTCCATTTAGCTACCACCCAAGGTATTCAGCCTTTCTTCCTATATCCCCTGTCATATTCTTTTATAAGGAAACTAATTCACACTAAAGTAAAAATGACTAACATTAACTTACTCTTCCTGTTTAGAATTGCATTTTACTAGAAATCACACACACACACACACACACACACACACACACACACACACCAGTACCTAAAAGTCAAAATAACTAGTCAAATAAAACAGCCTAAATGGAAACAAACAAACAAAACCTAACCAGAGAATGCCCTCCTTAATCCACTTCTCAACCAGTCCCACCAATTCCTGGTGGTGCATTCCCACTGATCTGGGTCTGCCTGGCTTATACAAAGGAATCCCAGGAGGACATGGGAGCTGGCTAAGAGCAGAGATATGTGTGGCTCTGGTGCAGCTCTCTCAGGGGGTTGGGTGGCGTGACATTAGACATAGAGGCAACCTCAGATCCACAACTAATGAGATGCTGGTATAGGAAGGTGGGGAGAGAGCAGATGTGAAGTCTAGGGTGACTTAATTCCTTAGCTATGGAAAATGAAAGCAGAAAGCCAGTTGGGGGGAAAAGTGATGACATTTGTGGAGGACAAGATGCGTCTGAGATGCTCATGGACACCCAGCGGGGATCTTCACATGGCCCTGCTTGGTTCACAGTGTATGCTGAGCTGAGACATACATTTGGTAGCAAATAAGTGAAAAGTGGAACCCAGTCAGTAGAGTGCATGGAGTGAGAACAGGGCCCACCATCTTTTTAAGGACAGCTCAGGAGTCTGAGAAGGTGTGGTCCAAAAGATAGGAGAAGAACAAGTGTGTCATAAAAATCATGGAAGATGTATTCTTAAAGCACTCAAAGTGTGAAGTTGTAAGATACAGCAAGAATTAAAAGGAGCGTCTGTGTTTCTGCATGTCTGTGTGTTCAGTGGATGTGGAGATTATGAGCTCACTGCTGTCCTGAGCATGGAGGCTTCAGTGGAAAGATTGGACTGGAGTCCATAATATAATGAGTTGAGGAATGAATGGTAGGAGAGGGTATGAGAAGAGGGTGTAAGACACTCTGCACTCTTTTAGAAAATATGACCTTTAATGGAAGAAGAGAGAGGAGATACTTCACCTGGAATGGTGGACACCTAAACCTGCCTCTGTGCTGCAGGAAGGAGGCTGATGGAGAAGAAGGTGGCTTGATGAAACAAATTTCTCCTAAAGATAGAAGGATAAAAACTCCCCATAATAAATAGAGGGATTATGATTGGGCAGAAAAGGGGACACTTCCTTCTTTATGCAAAAAAGAAAAGAAAGAAGGGATTGATTTTTAAGGGGGCTGGGGAAGTCCATGCCTTGTAGCCCGATTCTTTGTGGTTATCAGAGAAGCCCTATCACCTACCAAGAAGAAGCTGGGCAAGTGTCATGGCCATCAGAGAAGTTGAAGAAATTCGACACGATCCCTATGAGAGTGAGAAAAAGAGATTTTCTAAGTCTTAGTCCCAAGAGGTGATAAGAAGTCAAATGAGGTGTGAGATCCAAACTCGGGTTCAGGTTCAGTATGTGACTTGTCTCTTGAGGGCTTGGCAGCAGAGGTACCTGGGGAGAGAGTTGAATGAACTAAAGGATGGAGGGTTTTCAATTGCATACAGCAGACTAGCAAGGAGTTAAGGATGTGGGCAGCTGTGTAAGGAGGTGGTGAATAGAAGGATCACAGAAACCATGGAGCAGGGGACAGAGAAGAGAGGAGTAAACAAATGGAGAGGGAAAGGAAGGAAAAGAAACAAGGAGGGAGAGAGTGGGGGAACGCTGTGAAGACTGAGTGCAGGGGATGCGTGTGTTGGGTTGGTAGAATAGCTTTCAGTTTACTCCATGAATATCGTCCACAGGACATCCTTAATTCTATGCTGGCTACTCCCTAGCATCTCTCCCTCCTTCCTCCATTTTCCTCTCTCCTCTTGCCTCCTTTAACAGGACTCAACATGATTACAAAGGTACACCTGCAAACATCTTCCTCCCCCTAACTGGCTTCAAATTTAATCTACACTCAAAATAGAAATTATTCTGCATTACATGCTATTTGGAATTCTATGAACTTCCTCCTCTGTTTTCATTGACACAGGTAATCAAAGCCAAGTTATATTTGATCTTAAATGGCAGGTATAATCACATCCACTGAGCAATCCCATTCACCCTCTGGGCCTCCCACCCCACCACCTTTACCATGAAGGGGATGAGATAAGTAAGTCCAAAGCTTTTGCCCAGCTCTGTTGAGGTTCTGGGTCTCTGAGCTCCAATAGCTTGGTCTAGCTCAGCCTCATCTAGACCACATGCTAGCACCACTCCCGTTCAGGACCAAGGCCAGCGCTCAGTGGCACCAGGCAGAAGGGCAGCCTTTCCAGACAGGGATGCAAACCTTGTTTTAACCTCTCTAGACCTAAAGTCTCAGGAGAACTGTGCAATTAACCTGGGTCAAGATTGCACAGCCCTACTGCCCATAGCTGGCTGGATAGGCAGAATGGTGTGAAATTGCCGAGAGTCAAAGCAGAGGGAGGAATCATAATGAGATTTATGGACCATGGTTTTCCTCCACGCACTTGCTCTCTCCCTATCCTCCTTACTCTGCTCTCCAACCAGCTCTCCCAACTCCTGGTGGTTCATTCCAGTGATATGTGTCTGCCTAGGGTTATATGAGGGCATCCCAGAAGGAAACAGGAGCTGGACTAAGAGAGAGACCAATAGGGGAGCCGGGAAAGAAGCCAACGTAGATCTGAAGATGACCAGTTTGCCACTGTGAACAATTGATAAACAATGAGAATTTCTGGGACATGTGTTTCAGAATTATCCCACTTGCAGAATGATGAGGTCATTAATCATCAGTCTCCCATTCATCATTGGTGGGAAATTTCTCTCTGGGTGTTAACTCTCTAGCACTGACAGCCTTTTTGGTATGAGGGCTGAGTGTGTCATTACTGCCAGAGGAACCCTCAGGCAGGGAGATGCAGGTGCTTGCAATAAGAGATTCTCAGCAGGCGCAGAACCAGTGAGTAGTAAGGGGATATGAGCAGGGCCCTGATAGCATCCACCATGCATATTTAACACCCTCAAAATTCTATGGTTTCCTTTGTGCAAATAAAGGGTGAAAAGAATCATTCATCTGGGCAGGACTCGTAGGAAAAGAGCCCTTTTTGCTATGAACATCTGAGCCTTCCCTTCACATTCTGAAAGTCTTTCCTGGATTAAGAAGGCAGAGTCTGCCTGATAGTGTCAGGCCCCATAGTTACTATGGGCAAGGTTTTCAACCTCTGTGCATTTCAACTTCATGCTTGCAAAGAGGGAATACTAGTGGCTACCACCTTGAAGAGTTGTCATTTATAATTAAATGTAGTGGGCAAGTGGTCAAAGTAGGAAGAGGGGCTGGGGCTGGGTTCACTACTGGAGATAACTTTGATTCCTCTAGTAGATTGTCTACTATTTCTATGTGTTATAGCATAGAAAGGGGATTAGGGAACTGGAACTGGGTTTGAGTCAGCTTGTCAATCTTGTGAATGGTGAGCATGATGGTTAGAGCTTTATACTGGGGGCACACTGAACTCTATGGTAGGACTCTCTTGGGTGAAGGTGAGACCTCTTGTTTGGAGCATCTGATGTCAAACTAGATTAGCTGTTAATGGGAACAGGACCTGGACTCCAGGACAGAGAACCACCAAAGTTAAGAAGAATGTTCCAGGACAGTCCCAGAAGGAAAGCCAAATGTGAGTTATGCTCCAGGGCAAAAATTGGGGGGGGACCCTGATGGTGTGTGTGGAGTGTGGTACTCACATCATGAATTTCACTTAGAGAAGAAGTAGGAGTAATATAAGAAATATTCATTTCAACCTTACATGGTGGAAGTGGGAATATTTGAAAATATATATAGTAGAAATAATATATATATAATCCTTGGCAAAAACTGGCATGACTTGGGAATCAGATTCATGCAGAAGAGTAACACAATCACATTGTTTAGTAGATAAAATAATTGTCAAGGAAAGGAGAGGTTATCTCTCTGCCTTCAAGTCACATGCATGAACTCCAATTGACCTTGAGAAATTAGGGATTGGCACAGAAAGACAGAGATGTTTTCCATCAGGACAATATCTTGGATGAAAGGAAGGGTTTGGAGACTCAGAAATGGATGTGATTGTAAGGTGTACAATATTGGGAACCGATGTCCAAAGCATCTGTTCCATGAGAACAGAGAAGAGCAGAGCAGCAGTGGGGTACCATGGGGTGGGTTGGTAAAGAAGAGAGAGCAAAATAAAGCAGTAAGGATGGAAAGACTCAGTATTTACAAAGGAATGAAGGCGTCTTGTGTGTAGAACTCTGGGCTGGACGAGAGGTCAGTGCCGAGCCAGTCTGGTTGCAGTTACTGGAGGGAGGTTGCTCCTCACCCAGGGCCTGCTTTGCTGATCCTACCACCTCAGCACCATGCTAGCCCCAGTGTGATTCCCTGGGAGTCAAACCTCGGCCCACTCTCCGTACAACATGCTGCAAGGAATCCAGCTCCATCTCTTCAAGGACTTCTCTCCCTGGCAGCTGCTGCTCACCACCCTCATCACAGATGGCATCTGAAGTTGGGGACAAGGAATGGAGTTAGGGAAAGCTTCTTTGTTTGGAGGGGACTCATAAACTGAAAAGATGGGGACAAGTGGGGAGAGGGAAAATCTTGGGGAAAAGCAACCCAAGAAGGAAAGGGGGGTTAAAAGGAAGATTTATGACACAGAATAATAGATGGAGGAAGCTCTTTCAGCAAGGCAGGTGTCCCCTGAGGGTCCATGATGAATGAGAAGGGTGACGCGTGTTCTCCTTGGCAGTGTGCTCCACACCACACAGATGGAGAGCTGTCTGTGACATCAAGGATATTGCGTAAGAAAGCCATGAAGCCACGGGGTGGGAGTGGGGTGCAGGCATCTGCCCTACTGTGTAAGCACATAGCAGAAGCCTACTGGACCCTGTTTGCAAGGTACTCAGCTGCTTCTTGGGGCACTTACCAGTGTATCACATGCAACCAGCCATCTGCCTGTCCATCTTCCCCGTAAGACTAGATCCTCCAGTGAGAGCAGCTGTCTGGTCTTATATATTGTTTATCTTTGAGGAAACTGAAGGCCAACCTGGAACGTAATGAGCTCTTTAAAAAGTTTATGGGGAAAAAAAAGTCATCGGTGCCCAGGGATGTTGGGGCGGGGGTGTTGAGCAGATGTGAGGGTGAGGGGGTGTGAGGACAGGGAAGTCTTGGTAGAGAGCCCAAAACATCAAGACAGAGAGGTGTTCCAATGCAGTATTTTCCAAACTCCTCTTCCCTGCCTGGTGCAGAAGAGCTAAAAAGCATGGAAGCTAAAATTATACCTTCTCTGAGTCCCATCCCAGTCCTATCAAAAGTCCATAATTATACCTGGGAATATACATTTTATTTTCCTCCGCAATGATACTGATGATCAGGTTTGAGAATCTATATCTACAGGAATCTAATGCATTTACAAGCAACTGATTCTTAGGATTGGAAGGTCCTTTGGGAGCATCTGGAATAAATCGTCGCTTGCAAATCCAAAAGGTTGAGACCTGGAGAGACGGGCCTTACCCAGGACCATACTACAAGCTGGTACTCCCGCTGGGAAGACGTCAGCTAGGTTCTCCGCAACGCCTGCACAATCTTGGTGGTTCAGACAAAGTTATTCCCCAGCGACGCCCCAATGCTTCCCAGAGCGCGCGGTGCGCTGTCCAGCACCACGTGCTCCTTAAGCACGCTGGCCTGAAGCTGGCTGAACTCCCAAGTCCCGCACTGCGGTGAGTTCCGCGACGGTGGGCGGCCCACGGGGTGGACTGCTGCAGTGCCCGCCTGCAGTGGCCCCCGCCCCGCCCCCTGCCCCCTGCGGCACTCGGATCCCGCCGCCGCTGCCGCGCAGGCTTATCCCTATCACGCATTATCCAACTTCAGGCTGATTATAAATTACTATGGTGCTGAGATGGTGACCCCTTCCCTGGCAGTTAGTCCGCTGCTCGCTGATGGATTCCCTTGCTAAGGGACCGCACAGGCAGAGGAAGTAGATTAAAATATAATGTAATGCATTGAAATTTAACGCAATGCTATATAATATTCAGCCAGATCTGCATATTCACATTCTCCACCCCTCCTCCCAATTTCTCCTAGAGGTTCCCATTGGGGCTTTCCTCGTTGTTAAGCTTCTATTGCTGCCGGACAAAGAAATTTAATGACTTGAGGGGCTTAGAAAGGCCTTCAGCATGTCATCTAATTCAGCGCCCTGTTCCTGGCCCAAGAATATTGAAATCTTGAAGGGCAGGTTATTTTTTTTCTGCCCTTGAACTTGGTGAAAAAGGAAGGAGGAAGACTGAGATAGACCTACTGGGTGGTTTCCATTTCACCCTTGACCTCCTCTGTCTTGTCTTCTCCCATCTGGCCTTTCATCCTCAAATCTGCGCCTCTGAGCTAGGAGAATCTGTTGGTTTTTCTCTGCTTCCTCCCCCAACTCTCCCCACTGATTTCCCAGTCTCAGCAACAAGCCCCGCCCACTCTCTTGTTTTCATTAGCATCCCTCTCTCTTGATTGGGAGCCAAGCTGATAGGGAATAATGTTAGATAAATGCCCAGTCTCCAGAGGCTTCAAATCGTGGAAGGACAGGTACCAGAGAAAAGAACTCAGTGTGTTGAAAAGAATGACAGCCGAAGAATCCCATTTAATTTGATGGCACGATGAATATTTAAAGTTTTATAAAGAAATACAGGAAAGCAATCAGGCTTATTCAGGCGTGTGCTCCGGGGAGCAGAGTACGCTCCCCATGTGTTGGCAAGATGGGGATGGGAGATGGAGGATGTGGGTGGGGGTGGGGGACCCACACATAAATAGTCCATATTCTTCCCATTCTTTGTATTGAGGTGAAAAAGAGCTTACTAGTGCAGTTCAAGAAGAAACAGGAGGGAGAAATCCTCCCAGATAATTATCATAACGTGCTGACACCCTAAACAGTTCCTTTTTAAAAATGAATTTCTAATATCATCTCTTTGGAGATTATAATATTGAGACATGAATCCCTTGGCAAGTGATTCAGGAATCATACACGCTTTGTGATAAAGGCACCTGCCACTGAAACAGGAGGGGACATAAATCTCCCACCACGTGTTCCGAATGAGTAATAGTGTCACCCCTCTGGCAGAGTGGGGTCATCAGATTCATCCCAAACTGTCACTCTAAGGACTATCAATTCATTATACATGTGATTCAGATATTCACATTGGGACCAGCCATTATATCATATTCTGGCATCAGAGAACTGGGTGAGAATCCACCCCTGCCTTCAGGAAGCTTCCAGTCTTCTTGGAGAAACAGAAATGCATGCCCACAATACGTACTGCTAGACTAGCACAGAGCAACAACAAAAAGACAAGCTAATGGCTAATGGGGCATAGAGCAGGAAATCTATCAAAGCTGGTTGAGAGAACAGGGAAGGCTTCAGATTAGCCCCTGTAGCAGTCACAGCCACGGCCCTCCTGCCATCTCTTAAACGCTCACTGTTATCCAACCAAATCACTACTGAGACCTAGGCCTGAGGACTATTTCCTGGTCAAGGAAGCCAGGTGTGTTGGAGAGTTAATGTTCCTGGAAGTCTTTAGCCAATGACACATGGCAAGTCAGTGGATAAATACTGCAGTTCCTTGCCCTTTAGGGGACAACTCAGGTGTGCTCCACCCTGCTTCCCAGGCATCCCTGCTGGGAATGAGTCCCACCTGACAATACTTGCTTGGTAACACTTTATTGGAGTCTTTACTTTTGGTTTTACGTTTGACTTTCCATTTCCCTGCTGACATGCTCTAGGTTACCTCCCAAATAAAATATGGTGTACTCATACTCCTTTCTAGCCCAATGCCAATAGCTAACATTTATTAAAAGTCAACTGTGGCAGGCTGCTGTGCTGTTTTTATACTGTGTCTAATCCCATGACAATCCTAAAAGGTACGAAACACTGTTTCCATTGTACAGTTGAAGAAACTGAGATCCAGGGAGCAAAAGTGACATCTTAAAAAAAAAAAGTGACATCTTTGAGATCACAGAAAAAGTTGGAGACCTTGAGAAAAATAAGTTTCCCAGCTATTATCAGTGAATTTTCTTTTCCTCTCCTCTGAACGACTCCCAAGATGAAGAGAATAAAGTGTGATATGTAGGAAGAAACACACAAATGCACATACGTGTGAGATTGCCTGTATGCTTCCAGGTGGGTCAGAGCTCCCCGTAGAATTACCCATGAGCTCTAGATCAAGAAACTCTTGTAAGAAGGAATAGGATGGCCAGGCGTGGTGGCACACACCTGTAATCCCAGTGGCTTGGGAGGCTGAGGCAGGAGGATTGCGAGTTCAAAGCCAGCCTCAGCAAAAGCAAGGCGTTAAGCAACTCAGTGAGACCCTGTCTCTAAATACAATACAAAATAGGGCTGGGGATGTGGCTCCGTGGTCAAGTGCCCCTGAGTTCAATCCCCAGGACCATCCACTCCCCCAAAAAAGAAAAAGAAAGGAATTGGACTTTAAAAAAATAGAGGCCAATATCTGTTTCTAGGGATCTGGGGAGGAAGGAAAACAGTAAAAGAAAGGAAGGGCAGGGAAATGAGTGAAAAACCTACCACCATTTGATTACAATCACTGGAACCAGTTAGGGTACAAGGAGGATAACGTAGCAGGGTGCAGGACAAGGAAGATGCTGTGGTTTAGTAAAAACTGAGACGTTTGGGAAATAGCCCAAGAGAGTCTAGACCCTGGGCAAGGTGTGAGATTTCCTCTCTGGCCTCCACCATAGATTCACACTCAGAAGCTGCGGCCTTCTCCATCTTGGTCACTTGGCCTCAGTGCCCCAGCTCCTAGGCCCCCAGGTCCACCCCCTTCAGCCATCCAGATGCCTGGTCACATCCTGGACTTCATCAAATAAACAGAAAACAGAAATCACCCTAGGTGTTTCAGACAGAGGAGAATTTAATTCAGGGAACGTATATCAAAGTTGATGTTTGGATTTTGAGAATCACAAAGGGCACTATTACACCAACACCTAGAGTCCATGGAAGAGAAAGAACAATGGGAAAGTGTTGTGACCCAGAGTCCAGGACCCTGCACTCCCTGATGCAGGCATGTGGATGCTGGGCAGAACCCTAGGAGCTCACAACCCTGGTGCTGCAGCTACGAAAAGCAGGAAATGACTGTCACCTTCTTCATGCCTTCTAATGTCACATTAGAAGGCCTCAAAGACCCATGAGACAGGAGGGACAAAGTCCACTGTCCTACATCACAGCAGGATGACTAACTATAGTTTACGATGGCTTATTACCTATTTCATAAAGAACTAGCAAAGAAGACTTCAAAGTATCCTCACATGAAGAAATGATGAGGGTTAAGGAGATGTATATGCTAATTACCCAGATTTGATCATTACACATCGTAGACATGCATTGAGTTATCGAACTCTACCCACAAGTAGAGTTCACAAGTAGGGTCACCCATGCTCCATACATCCTCACTCTCCTGACTGTCCCCAAATCCTCCAGCACACACAGTTGGTTCTTTCTGCTGTCCCCAGGTTGGCAAACAGCAGATCCCTTGGCACTTGCTGAGTTCCACAAAAATGCCATGTGAGCCAGAGGCCACCCTTCCGCCTGGAGTATCTGTGTTGGCCCTCTGGTGGAGGGCCACCCTCATCCCCGAGGGGCTGTTAAACCTTCTGCTCCCCTCAAATTCTACTTCCTCTATCCCTGTCTCCCACCAAAAAAGATCCAGTCCAGCCCATATCTCACTTCCCTCTACCTCAAAAATATCAGTGTGGTCTCCTTGCCCTTTGTCCATGTCTGCTGGTGTCTGAGAAAGAGGGAGCCCTTCTTCTTTCTAGGGTTCCCTTCCCGCCCTCCCCCTGGACAGTCTCTCCTGCTTGCTTTCTCCCGTGGCTGCTTGGCTTTGGCTCACTACCAAGTGGTTCCCCACCCCCCACTTTCCTTCACTCAAATTTCTCCTGCGCTGCCGTCCCACCTTCCACCCTTCTTTCTCAGCTAAACTTCTCAAAAAAGTATTATCCACTCACCGCCTCTACTTCCTCACCTCCCACTCGGTTCCAACCACTAGCAATCTGGTTCCCACACCCGTAACACTGCAGAAATTGCTCTCTTAAAGGCCACTGATGACCTCCAAATTACCAAACCTGACAGCTCTGCTTTATCAGCTACCGCCTCCCCCAGACCTCCTCCTCTGCCAAGTTGAGTAGATTATTTAACCCAATTCCGAGCCGGACGTCCAGCTGGTGTGCTGTGGCTCACAAGCGTGCTGCAGATCTGTCACAGTCTGGGCCAGGACATGTCATTGAGACATGTGAGTGATCAAAATTCAGAAATTCTTCAGTACAGCAGCCCAAGCCCCCTTTGTGGTCCCCTCCACTGCCTAGCCGCCCAAGCTCCTGTTCTAGAACCACAAGATGGACCTCCTCATCGTGTAATAATGAGACAGAAAGATGTTTGGGGTTGGTCAAGGGCTTCTGATCTTACTGGTTGGGGTCCAGGTTATGCCATTGTTAAATACATTCAATGTCACCTGTGTTTATCACTGTGCGGTGACAACAGTTCCTTCCGTACTCAGTACGGCTGCGTGAAGTCAGGCAAGTCTGACCAATCACTTGTGGTGAAGAACAATCTATTTACTCTTCGTGTGTCATGAAAATATCATTTTCTATGTCAGTCCTGGCATGGAATATTTGGAAACAAAGTTCTAAGCCCCCTCTCCCGCCTTGATTTCTTGGTGGGCTCGTCTGTCTCCTGGCTTCTCTACGTAAAAGGGTGACTGGAACCTTGTTGAGCCACATCTCCTTAACATAAATGGGCCAACCAATTTCTGTTTGGCAGGAAGGTCACAGATCATATGTGTACAAGGGCTCGAGGAGGATGGTACATGAAATAAAGTAAGTATAGGTTCCGAACCCCCAGCTCCCCCTCACCCTACCCTTCCTGTGCTGGGAATTTCCTCCATTCCCATACCTTCACTTTTAGTCTACCCCCATCATCTCTTCCACACCCTTTATCAAATTACATCTTGGACAAGAGGACCTCGGCATCCGCAAGCGCTCAGGCTCCACATGTCAAATGTGGGACTTGCTTCCTGCCTCTCGTCCCACTGTCCCTCCTAAGGACACCAACCATTCTGCCAGCAGTGAACTTCATGTTCTGAAATGGGTTTTGACTGCCCCCTCCTAAGCCTCAGACTCAGACATGTGAGTGATCAAAATTCAGAAATTCTTCAGTACCACTGCCCAAGCCCCCTTTGTGTTACGACTCCACCTCTGGTTGCCTCTGAGTTCCCTCCGTGTTCTCTCTCTCTCTCTCTCTCTCTCTCTCTCTCTCCCCCTCCCTCCCTCCCTCTCTCTCTCTCTCTCTCTCTCTCTCTTTCTGTCATCCCTCTCTGTTATTAATGCCACAGCCTTTGACCTCCTCTTCCCCCTTACTAGGACTCTCCTAATGGATTTAGAACTGCCATGTTAGTTAGCTTTCTGTCACTATAATACCAGCAACAATCATCTTATAGAGAAAAAAAAAAGTTTATTTTAGTTTGTTGTTTTGGAGGTTCCAGTTCATGAGGGTCTGGCGTCGTTGCTTTGGGGCCTATGGCAAGGCAGCCCACCATGGCAGCAGAGTGAGGCCAAATAGTTTGCCTCAGGACTGGGGAGCCAAAAGAAGAGGAAGAGACCATTGTCCCATAATCCCTGCGGAGGACATCCCCCAATAATCTAAATCCTCCCACTAGGCCCCACCTCTTAAAGTGTCCACCACCTCCCAATAGCACCATGTGCCAGGGACAAGCCTGTAACGTGTAGGCCTTTGGAGAATACTTAGACACACCATAGCAATTGTATTCCTTTCCTTCGGTCTCTTACCTCAACAGTTCACCATCAAATCTCTACCCTGATCTGTTCAAAACCATGCAATGTTTCTGAGTTATCTGCGGAAATGGACCTGGAAACATTACCTTTGTGTTCAGAGAAATGTCAACCTACTGCACCCTTAATTCCCAGCCTATCCATTAATAAGAATAATAGTAAAACAATAACTACACAGTTAATTGAATAATAACTGTGCCACACTCCTAAAGTCATTTAGGTCACCGAATCTTCTCATCTTCCCATGACATAGTCACTATTATTATCCCACTTTACTGATAAGAAATGAAGGCACAGAGAGGTTTAATAACTTTCCTAAAGTAACTTCCCTTTGCAAATGGGGGTCCTTGAATTTAAACCCAGAGAGTCCATATCCAGAACCAACATTCCTAACCATCCTGCCTTCTTATGCCCTGTGACTGGGTCACACCAGAAAACTCTGCATCACCCCAAATATCCAACTTATCTGCCTGGCCCCTAGCCCTCTTTACTACCTGCAACGCTGGTCTCTATTACTTCTTTCTTTACCCAGGTGCTGCCCACCCTTCAAGTGTCATTCACCTGTCATCCCCTTCTTTTTTTTTTTAATTGGTGGTTCAAAACATTACAACGCTCATGACATATCATCTTTCATACATTTGATTCAAGTGGGTTATGAACTCCCTGTCATCCCCTTCTTGAAGTCTTGTCTGACTTCTCTATTCTGATTTCTATACTGGAAATACAGAATTTCCCCCAATATTTCTATTTTTACTATTGCTCTTTGACTGCAGTCATTTGGAGACATGGCTGGCCAGCCCTACCAGTGAGTAGGGTTGGGCCACAGCCGATCTTTCCCTTAATCCTTCTCTGTACTTTTCACGTGGAACCACAAAGGCAGTTTTATTAGATTAAATTGAATTATTGTCCTGCTCAGGACCAGGCATGGGTTGGCTCCTGCTCCATTCTCCAAGTCCCTTTGAAAGAGAAGCCACGTACTTGATTAAGGAATGGAAAGAGTCTTGTAGTCAGTCAATTCCTCCTGCGATAAATCTCGTGGGTGAACGATGCCGAGGCAGGGACATAAATGACGATGGCTGTGCTTCCACAGTTGACTGGATTATAAAACAAACCACACACTTATGACTCTATGTTCCAAACAATGCATAAAGGAGGCAGGGAGAGGCAAAGGAAGGGAACCAGAGCTGGTAAGAAAGAAGGATGACGTGTTCTGACCACTTGGGGTGGAGATGCTGATTTTTCTTCTATTAATTCTTAAACAAATTGACGTCCCAACCAGTCGGTTCTAGCACAGCTGCTAGGGTAAGAACTGTGGCTCTGCCACCTGCCAGTCCTTTGACCTAGCAAGTTGCTTCACCATTCTGTATCTTGGTTTTTATATCTATAAAATGGGGATAATAACATGACCTGCATTGTTGAGTCTTTACAAGAATTAAATAAACTAATTCTCATCCATGGCAGAAAGAGTGGCTTGTACACAGTCCTAGTACTGTTATTATCGGGGAGTGGGGTGGGGGTTCAGGGTGGCCTGGAGAAGCCCTGGGACATTTGCCTGGGCTGTGGCCAGTGTCTGGGCAGAGCAAGGAGTCATGATCCTTTTCAGATTTGCCTAGGCACTCATGTCGGCCCACAGTGTTCTCTGCTGCGACCCCACCCTTAAGATTTGGGAATTCCTTGGTAGGAAACAGAACACCAAGAAACAATGACATGTGTTGTCTGCGGTTCTGAATGGCTGTTTTCTTTATTGCTTCTAATTGGATCTTAGAGATCATTTAGCCTTGACTGCCTCGTTTAGAATGAAGAAACAGAAGTCCAGGGAGAGTGACAGTTGCCCCTATGGTCATATTAAGAAACCAGGATCTGGAGCCCCTGGTTTCTGGTTCTTCTGGTGCTTTTTCTACCATACCACCCCAAATCCAGAATGTTCTAACTGTGCATCGGTCAGTGTGTGTGTCTTTTGGGCTGGAAAGCTTCTATGAAGCCAGCCCTGGTCACCTTGGCCTTCTCTTTGCCTGATGTTTACTGCACTCCAGGCTGCATCAGGTGCTTGGCCAGCTAGTAGCACAAGGCAGGGATTGGAGAGGCTGCTCCGTACACAGGAAGGACCCTGGGATGTGGGGTCAGATGACTTGGTTTGAAATCCAGGGCCATCAGTCCATAGCTTCAAGAGCTGGCATGTTACCTATTCAGGATTCAGTGTCTTTGTTAAATGGGGACAATGATCTATGTCATGTAATTATTGTGCCAAACCAATGAGGGAGCATTTGAGGATGCTTTTTATAGACTGAAAGCCGCGGTGCTAGTGTCAGTGCGAGTCTTTTCTCTCTGCCTTCTCCTTCCTTATCTTCTCCTCTATAGTATTCAGCAAAGCACTAGGTGCTACATAGAAGATGCTCAGTAAAGTCTTCTCTGGTGACGGATCATGAGGACCCAGGATGGTCTGATCTTTGGTGCATCAGGAAGTCACTGGCAGGCAGACCTGGCACTGGGGCAAGAAGCTGAGATGGTTGCCCACAGGGCTTGGGGATGGGGAGGGAAGGAGGTAAACAGAGGGCTGGGTGATGAAAAGTAAACTGGATTTAGAAAACAAACTCTAAACATCTACAACTAATGGCTGTAGGTGGTGTTAGTCATTCCGTTAGGAATTTGGGAATACATATGCATACTAATAGGAATTTATTTTGGCTGCTTCTTACTCCAGCATTTGGGAAAGAAAGAGCAGTTGAGAAGGATGTGGAATCTATAGACCACATCCTCATGTCCAGAAAGTATATTCCAGTTCTGGGTCTTACTTCCTGGGGATGCATTTGCCCACATCCTACAGGCCTATGGGATAAGCTGGAGATAGGGCAGCTGCTGGTTCTGGGGGAAGCTAGGTGAAGGGGATGCTGAGAATTCAGTGGCTCCCAGCTTCCAGTCCATGGAATAGAGATCCACTGAGACCGTGTCCTGGGATCGCTCCCATTCTCCTAGCCAATGGCCACTCTTCAGGCCACAATGAGCCAAGGAAAACTGAGGTACATGACATTACATGCTTTCTGGGATTACAAACTGCACCCCTCTTTTATGGAACGGGCTTACTTAACGGTCACCATCCTTGAACTCCATGGCCTCAGGCACCCGGCTCCATCCTGCTGTCTAACCCGAAGCCTTCACTTTGTTTTAGGACAATTCCTTCTCTTTCTCGTATTTAGTGGGCACAGTACACCTTCATCCTCTGCACTGGGGTGCTTCTATGGGTGTGTAGACCCAGGCTAATTCAGTCTTCTCCCCAGGCTGAGTGTCTCTCCACCTCCAGCCCCTGTTAGGCCATCTCCTTATTAGATTCCAGGTAGCAAGCAGGTATTGGGAGTCAGCTCTATGCTCTGAAGTGTGTCAGGGGACTGGTCCTTATGGGACAGCCAGGGAGTCAGGGCTTCCGACAGTAGGGTAAGGCTGATGAGGAATGCCCGGGAGAGTAGGTGGCCTCAAGGAGGGTGAGTTTGGACTGGGAGCACATGGAGCTGGAACTTTCTTCACACTGGAGTTTTAGAGTCATATTGAAGGATGGAGAGTGACCTTGGCGTGCAGCCTGGAACCCAAGGCATTCTCTACCCCACGGAGACAGTAAGAGGGTGAGCGGAAACATCCTTAGGCTCCTGCTGGGCGCTCTCTGGGAAATCATTTATCGACCCTGCACTTCAGTGCCTTGACTCTAAAACCGAAACAAAGAAGTGTGTTCAAAGAGCCTTCAAAATGATCATACCCTTAACACAGTGATTCCACTTCAGGGGGTCTTGGCTGATTAAAGAAACAAGAATGTGGGCAAAGACTTAAATACAAAGATGTTCATCTCAGGGTTATTAGAAGAGTGAAAATGGGGGAGAATCCAAATGCCCATCATCAGAATGACTTCTGTGTGACATCCCTGTCTCATACAGAAACATGGTATTACCTAGTAGCAAGCCCTGGTTCACTGTTGTGGTTAGTGACCAGAGCAAGCAGCCAGGTGCCATGTTAGTGTCCATACCCCACCCTCTGGGCTTGCTCAAGGGAACAAGAAATCTACCATCACTCACCTTTCCATGATCCAAATGTGGATTATTTTCTGGGGATTTTCCATGCTATCTGCCCTATGGCGGCTGCACTGGTTTTCTGTTGGCCTCCTAAGATGCATCTGGGCCCCCATCCATATGCCGAGGTTGCTCCAGGGTCATCAGAACTGGAAAGGCTCTTACAAAGCACATATCCAAACCCTTTAAGGGGAAGGAACTTGTCACATCACCCCTTCTTCCGAAACCATGGCAAGCTTCCTAGCCACCTGATTCCTAGCCCGTGCTCAGCAGAGCCAGTCTCTGAATTACCCCTGATCCAGGGTCTGACTCTTCAAAAATATCCACATTTCCTTCTCTGACCAGGGAAAACTTTCTGATAGGGTATGAGGGTTTATTCCGGAGCAGGGATTGGGCCATCTTTCCTGTGTCCCGCCCCTTCTCATTTTTTTTTTTTAACCTTTCCCAGAACAGTTCCATTTTTGCTCTGGTGGCTGCCTGGTTGTATTTCTGCCACTCCATTCTGGTCCTCTTAAGGATGACTGTGGAGCATGCAAGTATCCTAACTTGCTGCCCCCACTCTTGGGGGAATTCAGAGACTTGAGCTGGGACTGCAGTTCCTATCTCCATTCCTTTCCCCTCCCCCAGGGAGACTCCACCTCTATAGTGGAGTTTAGAAGGGAGGAAAACACCCTCTCCCATTCTCACCTCTCCCTCCTTTTCCCTTTCCCCTTCCTCCTCCCTTCAACATGCCCTCCAGCTTCTCCCTGGACCTCCTACTCAACTCCCCCTTCCTTCTCCCTTCCCTTCCTATTTTTATTTTCTTCCTCTATTCCCCACCTTTCCTGTGCCTCACTTTGCCTGAGTTAGCTTCCTTCTCCCCAGGGCCAGCCCACCTTGCTACACCTTGTGCTTCTTCCTGGCCACACCTTTCTCCCCACCCCAGGCTCTCCAGAATCCTGGCAGGGAAGGTTTGTCTTCAAGGGTCTGTAGCCTGCCCGTGTGGCAGCTTTCCTGGGTACTCAGTGCTTGGTAATTAGCTGCGTGGGCTTCTGCATCTATGCACCCTCCCATGTGCCTAGACAGGAGACTGTGTCTAAGGTTACACATTAATCCAGCTGAGCCAGTGCTGTGCTGCAGAGACTCATCCACATGCCACATGTGCCTCCCTGTGGGTAACTGGGACAGGTGCATGGGATGTTGGCCACCAGTAGAGAAGAAATGGATGTTGACATTCTCCCTGCCCCTGGAGCATGAGTAGGACTTGACAACGGATCTCCTTCAATGGGAAAGGTGCACTTCCTGGGAACCCAGGAAGGCAGAGCCCAGTCCTGCATTCCCCAGGAACTGGCTGTTATTATCCCAGTGGGCAGAGGGGGTAATCAAAGATGAAGAGACCCTGGCCACACCCCGGCCTTTTGATTCCAAACCCACCATCTGCTTTGAGTAGGGACGCCACTATCTACCACGTGCCTTGGGCAAGTCGCGTTGTTCTTCTGAGTCTTTTTCCTCCTTATGTCAAATGGGGTTGCTGAGAAGATCAAACAAGCTAAGAGTTGTAAAGATTCGCGATCCTGTTAAACACCACGGGTTCTTGTAATATTCACGGAAAGTCGAAGTGAGTGTGCATGCACCAGGCGCTGATTTTTCGCAGGTCTCTCGCTAGGGTGCGGACTCAGAGCCGGGCTCCAGGGCTGGGTGGGCGCGATCCTCCCAGCCCCCAACCTCGGCTCCTGGCCGGCGCGGTCGGGTTTTCCTCCGGCAGGCGGCGGGCTGACGGCTGCACAGCGCGAGCCGCACGTGAGGCGGCAGCACCGGCGCCGGCTGCAGCAGCGCAGCCTTGGCCGCCCGGGTCGCCTTGCGCAGGGGCTGCCCGCGTCACCCGGCCGCCGAGCCCGCCCTCCGGGTTCCGGGTCTAGCCGCCCACCAGTCGGTCTCTTCCTTGGGCTGCGGCCCCAGGCCAGTCCCTCCTGTTCCTGCGGGTCCCGCCAGTTGTCTTCACCATTCCTGCGCCAACCCGGCCAGGACCGTGAATCCCTAGGGTTTCCTTGGCCGTGTCGGTCCGTGCGGAAGTGGGTGCTCTCCGCGGCTGGCCGGGCGGTGGGCAGGGAGGCTGGCTCCCGGCTCCTGCAGCTCCGCCGGCCGCCACTGGGGGCTGCCTAGCCGGCGATCCCGGCGGGGACGGAGCGCACGGCCGCCGGGCTCCTGGGCGCCTTCGGCCGGTAGGCTTTCTCCGCTGCTGGCCCTGCGCTGCCTCCGCAGCCCGCCCAGCTCCCTTCCGGATCTGTGCGTGTGATCGTTCTGTGGGAGAGAGACAGTGTGTGTGTGTGTGTGTGTGTGTGTGTGTGTGTGTGTGAGCGCTAGAGAGACTGAGTACGCGCGTGTGCGTGCACGCGTGGGGGGGCAGTGTGCTTGCGGGGAGTGCGGGGGAGTGTGTTTGTGTGTGTGCGTGTGGGTGTGAGTGCCTGGCTCCTTCTCGCTGACACACACACACACTGTCACACACACACACACCCCGGCAGGCTCGTCTGAACTTGAAGACACCCCACATTCCATGATGCCCGAGGTTCCTGGGAATGCCTGGGGTTCTTGGATCCGGAAAATCCTACGGGCATCTTCCTAGGAAGGAATTCTGTTTTCTTTCCTTTTTTTTTTTTTTCCTTAAACCTGGAAGAGAAGAGAACAAGTTGTGCTCCCCCCACCCTTCTTCTTGCTAAATGCCATGGATATAACTGAATAAGCCGCTCAGGGCTCTCCCCGCGCGGACGTCGGAGGCCACCATCTGCCTGCATTCGCCGGAGCCGGAGGTTTAGCTCGAGCCTGTCTCGGGCGGGGAAGGATGCGTGGCCGAGCCGGGGAGCCCGAGCGCCCCGCGGAGCCGGCCTCGGAGCCTCCCAGCCGAGGGTAGATGCTGCCTTGCCCAGGTGAGTGGTCGCCGCCGCCGCGTCTCCGTATCCGGGGTGTTCGCGCGAGCTCAGCGCGGGGCTGAACGCACCCGAGGGAACGGGGAACTTTGCATCCTTTTCTTTTTCACTTGAGGACTCCCCTCATCCTGGATCCTCGTGCGGGCACCCCCTTCTCTTTTTACCCATCCTTATCGCGAGAGGTTTCCTTTCCTTTCTTGTTTTTCGATTGTGGGGGTGAAACTGCCGGGGAGCGAGGAGAGTGGGTCGGTGTGAAGCCGGGAGCGGGTGGGAGAGACCGGGAGCCGCGGGCAAACGGAACCGTTGGAAGCAGCAGGAGAACTTTGCCACCAGACCACTCTGTTGCATCTCCGCACATGCGAGGCCTGGAGAGAGCCATTGCTGGGGTCTGGGTGGGGGCGCGGGGACTCCGGAGCTTGGTGACTGGGTAGGGTGCAGTAGATCCAAGTGCTGAGGGGTTGATGCAGTGCCGATCGCAGATCCAGGGGAGAAAGGCATGGCTGCAGTTTGGGGAGGCAGGTAGGGCAAGCACAGGGACCCTATTCTGGCTTCGGTCGAATGCAGAGAGATGGGGGATCGTGCATGTGCAGCTTGGGGCATCAGAGTGGCATGATGAAGCAATATGGAAACTGGCATTAGCCATGCCGGGGTTGGTAGGTCTGACTCCCACCCAGCCCTGCCCTGGTTCTAAGGTTGGCTTGGGCAGGGAAGAGGAAGAGCCCTGGAAAGCACCAAGGAGGTAGACTGTGTCTTGCTCTGCACAGACCTTGGAGGGAGTGTCTTGCCCATCTTCCCATCAGCCCAGTACAAAGGACAGAGGCAGAGAGTTCCTAGGAGAACAGCCTGAAAGCCGAAGAGAGGTAGAGAGAGGAGGGAGCCTGAGCAGAGACCGCAGAGGGACTGAGCCAGACCAATCCAAGTGCATCCAGAGACAGGGGCAGACAGACAGACAGACAGACCTGCAGGGAGAGGGCGCTTGTCTGAGCCTATACTCTGAGCTGGAGTTACTAGCAAGGCTGTAGATAGATGCTGACCCTCTGCCCTGCCCATCATGAAGAGTGTGTGTGTGTGTGTGTGTGTGTGTGTGTGTCAGAGAGACAGAGAGAGAGAGAGAAAGAGAGGGAGGTTGTAGCTGTGGGCTAGATGGTCTGATTGGCTTTGTGGGGCTTGGGGACCGGGCTGCTTCAGGAAACTGACCCCCGCTGCTAGGGAGGACCAAAGCTGGGGAGAGAACCGAAAAGCTCCTAGGGACCAAGGCGAGAGGTTCTTGATGGGCTCCTGTATTTGGGTGGGGGCCAATTTGGAACTTGTCGGGAGCCAGCCCAGGCAGGAATGATGGGTGAACTGGGAGCAAGTGAACTGAGTCTTGGGGCTGTGCCCTGGGCTGGTCACCACCCCCTGCCAGAGCTATATCCAGTAACATAGCGCAGCCTAGACTTGCTCCTGGGGTCAGTCTGTCTGGGCCTGCAGGGGTCAGGGTCTGCAGGGAGGTTGGGAAGCTCCTAAAGGCCGGTGCTTGGAGCCATCCGTCACCAAGCATCAAGACAGCTGCCGGCCCTTCTGCTGATGCTGGAATGTTGTCTTTCCCTTGTGTGTGGGGCTGGGAGTGCAGAGTTCCTTCCACCTCTCCTCCAGGCTGCCTCCCCTGGTTCTTCTCAGGCCCCTGCCCAGCCCTTAATTTAGAGTTTCTGGTCTAATTCCTGCCCAAGGATGTAATTACTTATCTCCGGGTCCTCACCCTGGGGAATGCAAACAGCAAACTTGGCAGTTCTGCTCCAGCCTCTGGCGGTGCTTCTCCGGAGGTGGGCTCCCAGCTGCCTCTCTGGCTGGCAGGACTGGGTGGGTGCCTGCCGGTGGCTGGAGGGAAGCTGGGGCTCAGGCTCCCTTCTCTGAAGTGCCAGTTCTTTCCCCAGGTCCAGAAATGTGAGAAGGCCAGGAGTCTGGTTCCAAGGGAGGGTGAGCAGGGAGCTAGGAAGGCCAGGCTGAGGAGAAGAAGGAGATGGATGGGATGGGAAATGCGGATGGTGTGGGGCAGGGCTACTGGAGAGCGGGCAGCTTCCTGACCTCTCAGGCCCTGGTTTACTAAAGGGGGAACCTCTTTTCTTATCCGTGCGTCAGCTCCAAAGTAAAATCAAGGATTCAGGGTTCTGGCCTCCAAGTGCCAGCTTGCCAAGCCTCTGCAGCCTGCTGGGTGGAGCAGGTCTGCTCTTTTGTTATCACTGGGGGGCGTGTAGAGAGGCCTCCAAGCTCCTGGCCAGACGGCTGTCTACCCCAGAGGCAGTTGAGAGGTGAAGTTGGAATTAGAATTGTTTTCAGAAAGTTCCCAGTCCTAAGGTGGAGCTGAGCACAATGGTTGACATCAAGGAAGTCACACTCTGATGGTGGACGTTGCTAAACTGAAAACAGAGACATCAAACACAAAACCCCCTGCACTAGCTACGTGCACTTGGATCTAAACAAGAACTACTACAACAATTTGGGTGTTTTGTGATTTTTCTTTGGCAGAGATGGAGTTTAGTACACAACTTACTGGAATGACTAGTTTTATCATATCATGGAACAAAACTTAAATATAAAGGGTCTGGGTTCAAATCCTGACTCTGCCTCATCTTTGGTAGCACTTGAGCTTCTGGGTTGTCATCTGGTGCAATGAAACAGTGGCATGTGCCCTGCAGATGTGTTATGGCCAGATGTTTTCCTGGCCACACCCCTTCTCAGAGATGAGGGAATTTTCGTGGTGGGGGTGATTGGGAGATGGGGAGAGGCCTTCAGAGAGATGGTGGATATTGCCCCTGCCCAGGGAGCTGCCAGGAGGATTCAGTGCCATTGCTCATGAGCTCATCGTGAAGACTCCAGGAAGGCCTCCAGAAAACTTGAGAATTGATAGCAGGGAAGTAAATTTCCCCTCTGGGGCTCAGGCACCTGCTTCTCCCCCTGTCTTTGATCACTTTGGAGTTTCATAAGAGTCATTTGTTACCCTTCCCTGTCTGGGGTTTGAAATATCCTTGAGGACTGGCCTCTACCCTCTCTTAGTTCTGTCTCCCTGTCCTCCAGGGCTGACCTCACAGAAAAAGTAGGCATCAGGCCTGGTCAAGGGAATGGACCCAGTTCTCCTGGGGTCTGGGAAGGGCTTGTTATTGTCCAGCCTGCAGAGCTGGACACATTCAAGACTGGGAGATGGCTCAGACCCAGATATGTATTTAGCAGATGTGCCCACAGGCCAACTAGAACAGGGGAGAAGGTTGTCTAATCTTAAGAGACAGGCCTGGAAAAAAAGGTATTTTCCAGGGATCAGGTCTAAAGGTAGCATGGGGGAGGGTATCCATGTCTAGCCTGCTCAGGATGAGGGTCATCAGGAGGGTGTCTCTGGAGGAGATAAGGGTTACAGGAGCAGCAACAGCCCATCAAAGCTACCTGAAGGCAGGTTTTATTTTCTCTTAAATTCTTAGAGGTCAACAAGAATTTGGGGGCATTTCAGAGATGGGGCACTGAAAAAGTAGGATGAATATTCTGAGAAATTTCTTAGGCCATCAGCCTCTTTGGTTTCTTGATCACTTATTATGTGCCAGACAGTGCTAAGGGCTCTTCATTAGTATCTCAGGGAAGGTTCATGATCCTGTAAGATCGTCTGTTATTAATTCCACTTTACAGATGAGAAAACTGAGGTTAGAGAAGTTGGGTACCTGCTGGGTAGCTAATAAGTGACAGAGTTGGCATGCAGTTCCCATGTCCTCCTGACTTCAAAGCCTACCCTCTTAACTACTCTACACCACGTCCCCCCACGCTGTGGTGAGGAAGGGTGGGCACCATGGGTGGGCACTTCTACACTGCTGCTGGCCTGGTGAGAAGGTGACTTTGGAGCTTCTCCTTCCTGACCTAACTCATCCTTCCTCTCGGGTTTAAAAACACTCGTCACACCTGAGTGCCGCTCCTCTGAGCCGTGAGCAGGAGGATGGTGGGAGCAGTGGACTTCCACCTGTCAGGGCAGCCGACTCTGCCTCCTGGGTGAAGGCGGGAGGCCAACCCTGTCCTCCGAAGCCTGGTTTCCCTTGCGAGGCTCACCCGCCCCCCACCCCAGGGTTGTAAGGACCAGGCAGAGAGTGTGAACGCACTTCATAAGCAAGTCCCTTAGCGCACTTGGGTCATGTCTGTGACTCCTTCCTCATTGAGACTAAGTCAGCAAAATGTCAAAGGTAGAGACTCCCTGGCCTGGGCGTCAAAGGTGAGCCTTGTGAATGGGTTTAACACTGGACTATGGTTGGCCAGTAAGATCACAGGCCAGGCAGGTAGGCACTGTGCCTGTGGCCAAAGAGTGGTGACGGTCCTACACAGGAGGGACTGCGTGCTCCAGAGAGTTGCGGGGTTGGCGGCAGGCAGCTAGCAAAGGACATGATGGCGCGCGCTTCACTGACTTCTGAAATCAGGCAGCTGTCACTGAAGGAAAAGGGCACAGGCGTGAGCAGAGGGCATCTTCCTTGGGCCAGCGTTTCTCCATCATTTTTTCATTATTGCTCCCTGGAAGGAGGCTGCTTCCTGATAATGCCTCCCAGGAGATCTTAGCGCCACAGAGAGACTGGATAGCTCTTTCTTTCTTTTTTATTTTGGTACCTGGGGATTGAACTCAGGGGCACTCGACCACTAGCCCCATCCCCAGCCCTATTTTGTATTTTATTTAGAGATAGGCTCTCACTGAGTTGTTCAGTACCTCGATGTTGCTGAGGCTGGTCTTGAACTTTCGATCCTCCTGACTCAGCCTCCTGAGCTGCTGGGATTACAGGTGTGCACCACCTTACTGGCTTGGATATCTCTTTCTATGTTGTACGTTTATCTGTTTTTTGCACATCAAAAGATGTGTTTTTTTTTTTTTTTTTGCCTCCTCACCAAAACCAAAATTTTGCCCCGTTGGGGGTGATATTGCCCCCACTGAGACTGCATGCCTTAGGGCCAACAGGAAAAGAGATGGATTAATGCACAGGGAGAACCCAGGAGGTGACCTGAGGGCAGATTCCCTGATTCCTTACTATCTCAAGTGTGGATAGGAGCCTCAGCCTCACCTGGGAGCAGGTCAGGGATGCAAAAACCCCACCCCAGACCTCCCGAGTAGGCATCTCCATTTCAGATGGAAGCGGGTGGGGAGGCCAGGTTGGATGCACTGCCCCAGAACTCAAGGCTAGTCTTTGATCAGAAGGTCAAAGGAAAAGAGGTGAGAAGCCAAAGACCAGAAGTAACTCTGTCTTGGGTCACCTGGCTCCTTAAACTATTGAGTCCAAATGCACGAGGAAAGCTTACGGGACGACATGGTCTACAGGTGCCCTGATGTATCTGACCATGCTTTTTTCTGGATCCTCTCCTGGCCCTGTAAGTGAAGGCTGTGTAGAGGATTGTGGGGGGGCTCCACGGAGACCCAGGCTTGCGGCCTTGCTTCTAAGCAATGGAAGGCAACGCATTCTTAATTTGGACAGATCTGGGTCTGCTTCCTTGAATCTCCCCACGGATCAAGGGCAGCCTGAGGGACAGATTGGAACGGTAGAGACGAGACATAAGTGTTAAACTGTGTCAAAGAGGATTAAGGGACAAGACTGTTTCCTGTAATTTATCAGCCTTCTTGGGATGGCCTGTGGTACAGCCTGGGCCTCCCTGGTGGCTGTCCTACTTTGAAACACAGGAGGTTGCCCAGTTCCAAAGTTGGACTCTTCAGTATGTTTATGGCGGGCATGTCCCAAATGAATTCACCCCCCCCGCAGGGCCCCCCTGGAGTTGAGGACACAAGACACAGACGCAGAAAGCTGAGGGCCCCTCTCCCTCCACACGTCTCTTCCTCTCTCCTTCCCAGAGGGAGCAGTCTTTCCATCTTGCCTTAATCAACTTCTTGGGGATGCAAAATCCCGTCCCCCTTCCCCAGGACCCGTCCTGTTCCTTTTCTCCAGAGCCACACAGCGCCCTGCCCCCCAGCTCGGCCCTCTTTACTCCCTGGGAAGGAAGCTGGGGGTTGGGGGTATTTACCCCAGTCCCCAGTGAGGGTTGTGTGTCTGTGGAGGCTCCGGCTTCAGAACAGTTGTCAGGAGGTCTCCTTGTTCTGTGCTCTGGTCCCCAAAATGTGTGACACGCTGTCACTCAGCCTGTAGGATCTGGAGAAACTGGGAAGTGATCTAGACTCAGGCTGTGGCTTGGATCTTGAGGATCTGGGGATGCCTACGATGAGGTTAAAACATGGCTGACTTTCTGAACCCCTGGAGACCCTTAGACATGACCCCATAGGCAGCAGGACAAGGCTCTATCATCCTAAAAAGGCATCAAAAATTCCCAGATGGGCAAAGTTGAACCCTTAATTCAACATCCCCTGTAGTGAAGCCATGATTATACCCAGAAAGGTCCTGGGTTAGAAGGGAGAGGATGATGGTGACCTGGGGTCATAGAGGTAAAAGGTTAAAGGTCTTCTACAGGTCAAAGCCCTGAGGGCTGGTCATAGAGTATCTCTGGGTTACGGGGACCCTGGAAAGAGTTCTTCCGGCTCTGCTGGGCATTAACGAGTGACACTGCCATCCCCTTTCCCTTCCCATGCCCACTGGTAGAGCAGGGTCTGCCACTCTCCAGTTCAGACCCTGGTCCTGTGATTCGTGAGTTTACAGGCCAGCCTCAGAGCAGAGACATCGCTGAGCTGCCTGCGCCCTGGGGGGACTCTGCCAGGGTCCTGTGGCCTGCTTCTCATCCTCTTCTGCAGACACCACTGACCTGGCACTGCCCTCTGCTTCAAGCCCCAACTGCTCTGTGACCACACTCCTCGCCAGGGTCCAGTTCTAAATGTGCAGGACCCAGGGCTGCAGTCTGAATGGGAGTATCTCCCGCCTCCCCCACTCCTGCACATGTGTGTGCAAATGCAAACTCAAACACACACACACCCATGGCTCTACACACATCCATATGCCCACAGTCACATACATCCACAACACAAGCACATACACAGACACACCCCAACATACACTCACATATATAAGCAGACATACCTGCACATGCATAGACGCACCTCCACATACCCTCGCACACACACACACACACACACACTCCCATTGTCCACTGTCTCTACTTCTCCATCAAAGACCTGGCTGCATGTTGTCCGGCCCCCCTGAGGTGCTGTCCATTCTACCAAGAGCACGTCTGCCATCCACAGCCCTGAGCCGCTCAGTAGGACAGGGGTTCTTCTCTCTGTGGATAAGGAATCTGGCTCAGATTTGAGTGAGGCCAGGTAGCAGCAGGGCCAGGATGAGAACCCAGACCTCTGGTCCCGTCCCAGAGATTGCTCCGTCACTCCAGAGCCCAGGCACTCTCCGCTCTGCAGAACGACTGTGGGAAACGGGAAGGGCGTATTCTGTCCCTGGTTAGTGATGGGAGACTGGGTGCCACATTGGGGTGGTGGAGCTGGCCCTGGAGCCTTCTATGCTTCTTGGCCAGGACACGTGTGCTTTCTTAATCTTGCTTGGTTGTCTGTCCTTCCTTCCTTCCTTCCTTCCTTCCTTCCTTCCTTCCTTCCTTCCTTCCCTCCTTCCTCTCAGGCTGCTGGGAGCTTCTATTCGTGTCAAATTCCAGCAGCTGGGAAATGCCACCCTAGGTCAGCCCCAGACACTCACTCACTCCAGCCCCAGTCCTGACTGGTGTTCACTGGGGAGTGCAGAGAGCACTGGCCACCTCTGTCCTTGGGGTCAGGTCAGGCTTTCTTGTTGCTGCTCCTTAGGGATCCAGCTCTGCTCCTCGTGCACAGGCTGTTTTTCATGGTCTCAGCCTGACCCCCTCTTGAGGCCTGCATTGTGATGCCTGCTAGGGGAGTTGGGGTTCCCTTACTGGCCCGGAAGGGCGTCTTCCACTTCTTCACACTTTAAGGTCCAGGGAGCCTGACAGTCCAAGATGTGGTAGTCAAGCCCTTCTGTGACTTGGTGGCCACAGGTGCTCCCCTGTTCAGGCTAACTCTCCAAGCATTTATTGAATGCCTACTATGTGCCCCCAGCAGGTCAGATGCCACCAAGCTGAATCATCTCCCCAGCTCATGCAGCCTTAGTCTCTTTGGTGATCGGATTTATCTTCTGCATTTTTATAGTCCTGTCTATGGAGGGACTTGTCTGAGTTGGTGGTGAAGGTTTCCGATTTTCACTGGTTTCTGGTAACTTCCCCCATCTGCATGCTTATGAGTCCTGTGTGTGCGTGTGTTTATTTTCTCAGATCAGCCAGAGGTCACACATGATTAACTGCTTGATGTAAAGCTGATGGTGGTGGTGGTGGTGGTGGTGGTGGTGATGTGGGTGATGGTGGTAATGATGCCGATGGTGCTGCCGATGGTGTTCTGGCAAAGACCACTAAGAGACAGACTCCCAACCTGCTTTTCCAGATCCCTCCCCCGACCCCAACACTAATCTGACATCTGACCCTCTCACCCAGATAGAAACTGAAGGGATGAAGAGATTGGGGCCGTTGTCCCAATGTAGGGGCAGCTGTCCCCAAAGGAACCATTTAATCTTCCTCCTGGCTTGGGTACTTACGTCATAAGGACTGAGCTGGGGAAGGCGGGCGAGGAGAGACCTTAGAATAGACATGAAGCCTGGACTCCGTGTCTGCAGTCACGGCTTCTAAGCAGTGACCAACGAGGGCCATTGTACTTGGGGCAAGAATCCAGATGTGGGACCTCTGGCCAGAGGCTGGGCTTGTAGTCCCAGAGTAATTGCAAATGGTCACGCAGGTTCCTTGTACTGGAGAGGTCTTCATGTGACGATGGCAGGCCTTCCCTTGTCCTTGGGAAATTTGTATCTAATAACAAAGATGGGACAGACACACATGGCATCTTATTAGGGAACACGAAGGCGCCAAAATATGTGGAGACAGCATCCTTCTGGGGGCATGTGTGTCATGGCCCCCCCCCCCATTGCTAGGGCCACCATTGTGTCCTCTCTCCCTGGTGATGTGAGTGTGCACAGCTTGCTGTCTCTTGGTTTCTTCATCTGCAAAATGGGGATGATCACAGTTCTCATAAGGCTGCCAGAGAGTTAAATGAGTGACTGTCTGGAAAGCGCTTGGCACATGCCTGCCCCTGCTGAGCGCTGAGTGTGGCCCAGCAGCAGCCACAGTGGGAGCAGTAGTATGCTGTGCTCCTAAGCATGGAGGGGACCACGGTGCGCTCACTGAGGTACCCAGCAGCTGGGGAGGTTCCCAGGTGTGCTGTGATCTCATCTGCCCTGTCCACCAATCCTACCAGGCAGACCAGACAGACATGATGATTCTGTTTGAGGGGAGACTGAGGCACAGGGGTTATCATGGGTGTCTCCATCGTAGTTTATGACCACACTGTTCAGCTGAGGACTTACAGGAGTTTGGGAGCAGAGGACATCAGGCAGCGATGGCTGATGGGGTCAGAACTGGACTGGAACAAGAAGGCCCAGTGTGGGAGGAAGTCCACACCCCTCTTCAGGCCTGGTCAGGGTCTGCATGGCATGGAGAGGAGAGGAGAGGCTGTTGCGTCTACATAGCATGGCCCCTCGGGGGTGGGATTTGGTGGCAGGGCCACAGGACAGGCATATTTGGAGCCTTTGGAAACTGTCATAAATGCCCTGGGAGGGGCTATGATAATGGCACCATGTCCTGGAGCTGTTGAAGGTGTATTGGGTGGGGTAGAGGTGGGGGAAGAAGGGCAGGAGCAGGGTCAGAGGGAGGAGGCTGGACGGTGGGTCTCTGTTAGGGAAGGAGCCATGGTGGTTCAGTCTGGCCTGGAAGCTGCTTCCCTGGGGGCAGGATTCCTGCCCCCCTCCCCCAGCTCCCTGGCCCCAGGGGATTGAAGGAGCATCTGGGGCAAGGAAATGGCCTTGGTCCTTGAACCCATTCACCCTGCAGAAGGACTGAGGACCCCCCCCCCCCCCCCGGGGTGGGGGGGTGAACCAGACCAGAGGAGGGATGCTTGTGGGCTGGAGTTTCAGGACCTCCTGGGAAGATGGGTGCAGGGGTCAGTGTCCAGGGAGGGATTTAGGGCAGTGGTGGGGCTGTGACCACAGAAATTGAAGGGGGTGGGCAGTGAAAGCCAGAATGGGACCCCGCTGGCGCACAGGACACCCAGCCACTCCAGACTGCTGGGACCTGAGCCCCAACTCGGGCTCCTTCTCTGGGGTAGCCATCTGGGCCCCAAGCACACTTCCTGGACGCTGTGATCAGCCTGTCCTGTCAATCTCAGGCCATGTAAATACGGCATCTAATTAGGGAGGCGCGGCAGGTACCGCAGCTTCTGAATTAAAAAAAAAAAAAAAAAAGATCCCAACCCCAGGAGGGGAGAGGGAGACAGCAATGAATCAGAGTCAGCGGCAGGAGAGGCTGGCAGGTGGCTGGCCAGGCTGGGGCGTGAGTTATCTGGGGCCCGGCCACCCTGCCGGGCTGCCGCTCTGCAGCGGGGCTGATATTTACTGTATATTGGTTTTTAAATTACAGAACCACATCGATTCCCGCTCGCCCGGTGCAGCCCTCATGCTCGGCCCGTCTCGCTCGCCCTTTCTCTGCCGCGATCCCTTCTGCCATCCGTCTTGTCCCTCTCTGGATGCAGGCGTTAATGCAGGGCATTATCTCCCCTTGCATCGCGGCTGTGGCAGCCTGTTTACACTGCGTTGTATTTATTAGGGTTCATATTCCATTCCTGCCTTTCCCGGCCCGCGGCACTTTCTACATCATAAAGCTCTTCATACAACCCTGCTTATCTCCTCTGGATCCCACGACCATGAGGAAGTAGGGCATGCGGACCTGGCTCCATTTAAACATGAGGACACCCGCACTCAGAGAGGCTAATGGAATGACCAGGTCATGCTCGGATTATATGATATTGTACCATAATAAGGATGGCTCTGGGTGTCGAATGCTAATGGTGAGCCCAGCTCTGTTCCCCTGTAAGCTTTCTGCACTCATCCTTAGCCTCACATTAATTCCGTGTGCTGAGTCCTCTTCTTAGTTCATTTCACAGGGGAGGAAGTGGAGGCCCAGAGTGGTTAAGGAGCTTGCCTAAGGTCACACAGCTAGGAAGAGGGCAGAACTTGAATTCAAACCCCAGTTTGAATGGGCTCTTTAGCCCATATTCTTAAGGGGGGTTCATGCTTCTGATCCTGAGTCCTGCTGGGGTGGGAGGGTGCAGAGGGGTGGATCGACTTCACAGAATGACAAAGAGGCTTCCTGTTCTGCAACACCTTTCCATTGCAGGGGAGTCTCATTACACCTAGGGAACATCCTGGAGAACCTAGTAGCATCAGGAAATGCCTTCAAAGCTAAGGGCTGCCCTGCTCTGACCCCAATATCCTCAGGTGCCTGGGGTCCCAAAGGTTGCCATTTTGCCCTGCAGCAGGAGCAGAGGGCAAATGCAGACTAGTGGTGTGGGGTCCTGATGGGTGGTGCAGGGACTGCCCTTCCCTTTCCTCCTGTGCCAGGGAAGGCTGCTGTCCTGACACCCTGCCCCTGCCCCCCCAAGGGTCTCTTGGGACTGTTTTCTGCAGTATCCTTGACCTTTGGGTTTGGGCTGTAATGGAGGCAAAGCTGCCTAGGGTTCAGGCTCATCCTCAAGCTGAGCCCAGGTCCCAGGGCACACAGCCCGAGGGCAACTGCCCGCTGCCAGCCTGCCTGGGTCTCCTGCGTCTGAGCAGAGGTTCACAGGGGGTCTGCACATCTGGGCTTTGGTGGGCTTTGGGTTCCCTGGGTGACTCCCTGCCCCACTCCTCTCCACTCTGCCCTGCTAATGGGGCCCTTAGCAAGGTAGGTGTGAAGGACAAAGTGACCCTCCCGTGGGTTCAGGGTCTCCAGCTGTGCTGGACACTAGCTAGGGAGATGACTCAGAGGGTCAGGCGCTTGCTGTTTTATGTTCCCCTCTACTGCTGTTGAGCACTAGCTGTGCAGGAGGTCGGGCAGCCTGGACGAAACCTCAGCGGTTCCACTGAGGAGCTGTGTGATCTGGGGCAAGTCACGTATCTCCCAAGCCTCAGTTTCCCTTTCTGTACAAGGGGGCTAATCCCAGCCCCGCTCCCAAGGGTGGTCGTGAGCAAAGCACAAGCACCGGCTACAGAGCGCCCCGCACCTCTCATCTTGTCCCCGCCTGCCTTTGCCCAGTAGATGCAGATGTGGGGACCGGAGCTCCACGGAGCAGTGACACTCCTCCAGGAGCTGTCGTGGGCTCCTGGAATCGGGGGATTCCAGAGGCAGAACTCTTTCCAATTTGAAAATGAGGAAACTCCCAGGCCAACTGGGATGAGTTGGCCACCCCGTCCAGGTCACACAGCAAACGTGGCTGAGCTGGGATTGAACCCACTGGTCTGATGCCCGCTGCCCTTGCAGAGTGCTCATCTAAAGTGGCAGACTTTAGATCCTATTTTATGTCAGTCTCACCAAAACTTTGTGAATTAGGCCTTCTTATCCAATGAAACCAGAGGAAACCAAGACCCAGAGAGGTAAAGTAATGTGCTCAGGGTCACACAGCCAGGAAGTGGCTGGGTTGGGGTTGGGGCCCTATCTGGAAGCAGCGCCCCAACTCCTGACCCCTCTGCCATGACTCCCAACCTATCTTTTCCAAATTTTCTGACGTGTGCATGGTCTCATTTCTTCATCCCCGTGGCCTGGGGAGTAGTCAGGGCAGGTACTTTTAACGCCGTATCAAGAGCAGAAAACTGAAGCTCAGAAAAGCCAGGTTTCTTAGCAAAAGTCACACTGCTTATGGGGGCAGGGCAGGACTGGGTTTCCTGGGGGTTCTCATCTGGCACTTCTCAGTGTTGTTTCCTTGGGTGATAACAGCGTAGGAGGCCTCCAGCCCACTATGGTGGTGCTCAGACTGATATGTAAGTGTGAGGTCCTCACAGGGCCAGATATCTAGTGAGTGGGGGGGACTTAGGCTCCTGTTTCATTTGATGTCGTTGTCATTATCATATCCTTCCCCACAGGTAGAGGAGGCATCTCTGCCTGCCTGCTGGCCGCACATCTGCTGACAATAGGTGCCCACAGGGCTCCACACCGGGGTTCTCGGTGGACGTCCAGCTCCTCCTCCCACCAGCTGGGGACTGAATGCAGAACAGGCTGCATCTCCCTGGACAGGCAGCAAAGACACTATTAATGCCAGGCTTGCTTCTAAGGCAACTAAATAAAAGAGCTGGGAAGGACAGTGACAAGAGTCTATAAATTCTGAATGATGTTCTGTAAAGTGGCCTGGGCCCTAGGGCCCATAAAAACCCAGACAGCCTGCAGGGTGGGGGTGATTTATGAGCCCCTTCCTCTGCTGTGGGGTCACCTGCCCATCAAGCCTCCCCCTTTCTCAGGAGCCTTTTCTTTTTTAACTTCCACACTTCAAAGTTCTTAGCATTTCATGAGGCTCTTCTAGTCACTTATAAGCATGGGCCACTCCCCCTTTAACAGATGGGGAAACTGAGTCACGGAGTGGGTTTGTGAATTGGATAGTGACCCCAGCTCCTTGACACTGGCCTAGGAAGTTCCCACCAACATTCAGGTTCATTAAGCACGTCCTACATGCCACGTGCTGTTCTGAACACTCTATACCTATAAGCTCATCCACTCCCCATGACTCCTAGGGCACCTGTTATCAGCCCATCACAGGAGCGATCGACGGTCTTCCAGTGAGGAAGCTGGCAGAGAGGTTAAGTAACCTGCTTAGGACCCCATAGCTGGGTTGTGGCAGAGCCAGGGTATGACCCCACCTACTCAACCACTGTGCTGCTGCTCTCCCTGGAGGGCTGGCCGGGGTCCTCTTCCCGGGAGCCAGCGGGCCCTTCTGTTCCGGGTACTCTGTGCCCTGAGCCACTGTAGCACCTCCACAGAAAATCAGCCTCCAGGAGCAGCCAGGTCAGGCCCGGGTAGTGAGGGTCTGCTGGGAAGTGCCTTGAGAGAGCACAGCGCAGGGAGTCTGGAAACCCCATGCCCCACCCAGCCTGGCCACCAAACAGCCATGTGACCTGGGGCCCTGCAGGAAGCCTCTTCCCCTTTGCCTAGATCCTCCTGATTTAGATGCCAATGGGACATCACATGGCTTTGAGCCCACCTGGTGGTAGTGAGGAAGGCAGAGGGTGGGCCACAGAGGCTCTGATGCCAGACCTGGCCCTCCCCCCTCCTGAGAAGCCCAGAGGAGCAGCCGGGGCCTGCTAAATACCTGGGCTATTTAAAACATCCTGCAGTGCCTGGAATCCCGGGGTTCTGCTATTTCCGGCGGCCCTGGGCCCTGGCTCCCTCCCTCCATGCGCCTTGTCTGATGGGGTTTGCTGGGGATGGGCCCGCTGGGCAGGTCATCTGCAGTTGATCTGCAGTTCCACACTCCTTTCCCATCAGGGGTGTGTGTTGGGGGGTGTTCAGCGCGGGCAGGAGAGGGTGCCACATCCTGTTCTGCTGGCCAAGATCCCTGAAGTCCCAGATCTATTGGGGAGAGGACCCAATCAACCCAGCCCACCGGGATCCACTGGACCCACCTACAGCGGGCAGCTGGTACTGCTCAACTGCTGGGTGACCAAGGCCAGTTAGTCAGTCCCTGCCCTCAAAGTGCTCCCACTCCGGTGGGGAGGCGAAGAGATAAACAGGCCATTAAAATGCACTATGGCGGGAGGCACCTGGAGGGCTTCCAGGAGGAACCTCCCGAATGGCCCCGCCTCCCCCGAATGGCCCCGCCTCCCCCGAATGGCCCCGCCTCCCCCGAATGGCCCCGCCTCCCCCGAATGGCCCCGCCTCCCCCGAATGGCCCCGCCTCCCCCGAATGGCCCCGCCTCCCCCGAATGGCCCCGCCTCCCCCGAATGGCCCCGCCCCCTCCTCCTGTAGAACAATGCGCATGCGCACTGCACAGGGAAGGGGGCGGTTTAAAACCCTCTCCAGGTGGTCTACAAGGCCTCTCCCTGTCCACTTCTTTATGTCCCCTGCGCTTAGCCCCATCTCCTCGCCCGGACTTTGAGAGCTCCTAGGATAATTCTTGCTCTTTCCTGCCTCTGGGCCTTTGTGTTCTCTGGGCCTCTCTCTGGAATCCCATGACTCCCCTCTGCTCGACTAGAATCTTCCCACCTTTCAGATGTCAGCTTAGATGCCCGGTCTTCAGAAGTTGGCCCCTTTGCTGCTCTCGGGCTGGCATTCCCTTCTACCCCCCATTTCCCTTTCCACATTCTGTTTGCTTACTTGCTTTTTGTTTCTCTTTGCAGCCTGTGAGTATTGTAAGACAGGAATGGGGAAGAGGCGGGGTGGTACAAAGCACAAACTGTGGTGCTCAAAATGCCTGTGTGCAGGTCCCCCTGCACCACTCACCAGCTGTGTGACTCAGAGGAAGTTGCTTTACCTTTCTGTGTCCCAGTTTCTTCATGTGTAGAAAGGGAAAAATAATAGTACCTGCCCCACAGAGGTGTGGTTTGGGTTACACAAGTTAATATATGTAAAGTACTTAGCAGAGTGTCTGGCATATGGCAAGTGCTCAATAAATATTAGCTATCATTATTATTTTTATATCCAGTGCTTAGAATAGTGCCCGACTCAATAAATATTTGATGATTGGTTGAGACACCTGGGCTGAATCTTCAAGGGAGTAGGATGGAGTTGGTTAGAGAGAGAACTGTGTTTCTCAGCCCTGGTGACACATTGAAATCACCTGGGGGAGGGGACTTTAAAACGGAGGCCCAAACACTGCCTGGAGAGTCTGATTTAATTGGCCTGGACGTTGCCTGGCCATGGGAGTTTCAAAGTGTCCCTGGGATTCTGATTCCATATGCAGAACCTCAAGAATGTCACCTAGTTAGAAAGGCCTTGCCAGAGGAAGGGGGACCTGAGAGGAGGAGCAGGGAGCTGAGTGGCCTCTTGGGAAGGCAAGGCCCTGCCAAGGAGGGCCCTGTGTGCCCAGCCAAGGAGCTTAGTTTTGGTGGGAAGTCAGTGGGGCGGGCAAGGCCTTTAAGCCCAGATTGACAGCAGGTTGCAGGTCTGCAGCTGAGTGGAGGATGAGCCAGGGACCAGAGTGTAGGAGCCCTTCCACTGGAGCCACAGTGGTTTAGGGACAGGCTTGTCCAGGGAAGGCGACTTGTAGGTCCCCTGCTCCACCCTCCTTGGTGTGTCTGAACGGTGGAAGCTGGGCAGGGCAGCCTTCTCCCTGTCCCCAGCTGCAGTTCCAAACTGTGACCCTCTGGGCTGATGGAACCCTGTCTCATCCTGATCTGAGTGTTCTGTGTGGTTTTGAATCCCTGAGTCTCCATGAAAATTCCCTAGTCCACAGCCCCTTGCCCTGAGCTGGATGTGTGTGCCCGGAAATCCCTCCTGGACCAGCTTCCTCATTTAGAGGGCCCTCCTGGCTCAAAGCTGATGCCTCCAATGGGCCAGCTCTCCCGGGTTCCAGTCTGGTCCAGCCTTGAAGCTGTTGGCACCCACCCTCCAGGGCTTCTGGCTCAGCAGCAGCTTAAATCTTTTCTCAGCCTGACACCTGGATCCTGGGTGCAGTCACACTTCCTGACTCCCAGCTCCCTGGCTACCATGTAGTTCCCCTCTAACAGTTTGTGCATCCTCCTGCAGGGGGGTGTGGTCCCAGAGCTGACTTTGAGTGGCAAAGTGAGCTCTTGACAAAGTGCTCTGTGTCCTTCTGAAGGAACAGCACTATCTGCCACCCCTTGGAGGCAGTGTCATCGGGCACTCCAGGTTGGCTTTGTCATTTGCTAGCTGTGTGATCTTGGGCAAGTCATCTGTCCGCCCTGTGCCTTAGTTTCCTTATCTGTAAGAATGTGTGAAAGCTCAGAGGGTCACCCAATTCAAAGGATACCCTAGGCTTTAGTTGAACTCTGTGTTTCCTGGTATCAGAGAAGGACTTGAGACAGGGCAGGAAGCAGAGCATGTGCAGCATCCTGATCTGGTGAGGAGGACCCAACCACCTTCCCCCCACATAAATACCTTTCTTGCCCCTTGCACACTCAGGAACATGGGCTGCTGTGGGTGGGAGCAGGGATGCATGTTTGTCTCTGTGTTCAGAAAAGCCACAAGACCCAAGGTCCGAGGCCACCTCACAGTTGCCCAGGCACAGAGCGGGATTTGTGGTACACGGGGCCCAACTTAGTCCTGGCATGTCTTAACCTCACTGCGGGAGGACAGGCCAGCCCAGTCTAAGGTCTCCACTCGCATTAGTAATCTGCACATATTTCTCTTATGAGAGGGACAGTCAGTAAATTGCTGTCAACCAGCAAAGGCACAATCCAATTTATAAGAAAGACAAGAAACAAGGGAGGGACAGCTACCAACAGTGAACCTCGTTTTCACATTTCTGGGGCATAAGCGGGTCCTTGGTGAATCTGGGCGTTACTGCTCTTCAGCAGACCATACAGGACTCAAAGGATAGAATGTCCATTGTGGATTTTCCAGAGGGACCTGAAGAGTTGGCTCTGGGGTCGAGTCCTCGTGGAGTGCCTGCCCTGCCACCTCACCAGCACCTCCACGTTGACTGGGCCAGGTCTGCACCTTCCTCCCTCGGATTTCCTCAAGGTGGGGCTGCTGGGGGGTTCAATGGGCAGGCGTGTGACCCAGTGGACACTGAGGATGTGCTGGCCTGTGAGTACACTAGGTCCATGCTCAATGGAAGCTCTACCTGCCGTCACTCTGTCCCTCTTGTGAGTGTTTGTTGGCCCCTCCAGCTCTAGGCCTGTGTCCCACATCTTCTCTGAAGCTGGGATTCAGAAGGGAAGAAGGGAAGACGAGGACATAGAGAGGAAGCCAAGAATCAAGATGGCGTTGGCATAGTGGGTTTAAAGTCATCAGGTCACTTCGTTCACTTTGTTGGTGACCTTTACGGCCTGGAGTTGAGGAGGATTTCTTCTTGTTTCCTCTTTTAGCCAAAAAAAAAAGGAGCATCAGTGAGAAAGGCCCCCACCTCAGTGTTTTATCCTATTGGCTGGGAATAGGCGGTGACCGCCATTTTGTTTTTCTCTTGGCCTTGGAGAACAACCGAAGCCCAGAGAAACAGTGTCCTACTCTTTCCTCCTCAGAGCCCAGGGATGAGAGCCCTGTGGTAGTTCCTTATTTGAATGACTTTCTCTCCAGAAGTCTCAGAGCCAGGAATCCTAGCTGCATTCTGGATGTCCTAGGAACTTATGGTGTGACCTTGATATGTGTCTTTCCCTCTCTGAATCCTCTTCTGTTTCCTCATCTTTAAAATCAGGGGATGCAGGAGCTACACACATAATATTTCAAGGGCTCAGAGTGGTGAGCCTGCCTCTTCCTCCTTTGAACATGCTCTTTGTGCTTCTCTTTAAGGCTTTGCTCCGAGGTCTTCATACCAGGGTTTAGCTTGAATCTCGATGTTGGTGACGGATCTTGAATCTAGATGTTGGTGATGGGGTCCTACAATGACCTGTCATGGGCTTCTCATCCTTTGCCAGATGGTCCTGGCTATTGGGCATCCTGCTTTTTGGGCAGGGAAAACAGTGCTCCCTCCAACTGTGGCTGAGCAGAAGGAAGTCCAGAAACTCCAACCAGCCTTATTAAGGCCTCTCTTTGAACAGACAGACACCTGGTTGTGTGATTCTTCGTGCACGTCTCCAACAGAGCTTCAAGGCAGGGTGGTTCCACTGCATCAGCAGGCCGCACACACGGGATGCTCCACGAGGCTTGTGCTTCTGTGATGGCGAAGGCTGCGGTGCAGGTGGCTGGGGGGGTGGTGAGGATGGGGGCTGCGATTGCCCTGAGGGTGGAGATGGCTCTGGTGGTCAGGAGAAAAGGGACTGTCTGGATGGTAAGTAAGGCATCATGGGCTTTTAAGAAGAATTTTTTGCAAAAGAGCAATGGAAAGGCAATTGCTGGATTATAATTGAAGGGAAGGAGAATCAAATTTACATTTTGAAAAGATCACTCTCATTACACTGTGGAAAGCTGATCAGAGCACGGCAAGAGTGTGTGAATGCAGACCAGCTAGGAGACCCTTGGATGAGTTCACGACACAGAGCATGGTGGCTTGGGTGGTAATGATGGTAGTGGACATGCCAATGATTAGGTGGCATCCTGATCAGATGGGGGAGCTGTGGACAGAAGGAGCTAGCAAATATTACCCTGAGGTTTCTGGCTTGGGCAGCTGGATGGATCCTTAGATTTCTAAGCTCCATGGGGACAGGAACTTCCTGTTGTCCACCTGTATCTCTGGGCTCTCAAGCAGTACCTGGCATATGGCGGATCCTGTGGAAATGTTATTTGGATGATTGCAATTGTTGACCCTTGCTCATGAATGTGACAGAAACTGTTTACTACAGTTCTGGGCTCCCCTGCCCACATCCTCCAGTGGACATTAAGCATGCTTAGCTGAACACAGGGATGGCTACTATTTTAGGGACTGGTTTTTGAGCCCAAGTTTGAATCCCAGGGCCTTCATTTACTGCTTTCATGATTTGGGGAGAGTTACTTGACCTCCCTCAGCTTCAGTGCATTCACCTTTAAAATGGGGATAAAAAGAAAACCTACCTCATATGTTCATTCTACTAATTAAATGAGATGATATAAAGCACCGAGCCACGTACCTGGTATGTGGTGGTGGTCATTTGAGAAGGTGGATCCCCTGTATCTGGGACCCAGCACGTGGAAGGAGTCCCTGGAACCACCAGGATAGTGAGTTGGGGAAGATGTTGGGGACACAGCAGGAGATTGTGGGGGAGGGCTGTTCCCTCCACCCATCCTCTCGCCTCCACCCTGGATTCTGTTCTTGTTTCTCACTATCTCAGGAGACAAGGCTGCTCGAGATATGGCCCCTGGGCCTGTGGCAGGTCCCCCATGCCCAGGGGGAGGGCTGACATCTGGGGACTCAGCTGTTTCCAATCTACCTTTGCCTCAGCTGAGTCCCAAAGAAACGGGCTTTTAAAATGGCAACAGGTGATGTTCTTCCAGATGGAGCCCCTAACCAATGGCTCCCCAAAGGTCTTTGCACCGTGATAAGTGACTGTGGATTGACAGGGATCCCCTGTCAGCTGCTGCTCCCAGCATGTTCTGCTTTTGATGAAAAGTGAAAACTCTGTGAGCCTGAGGACCCTGGAGGGCCCCCAGAGGGGCTGATGGGGGAGCTCATGGGCCCTCCCCCTGTGGCTGTCCTTGCTTGTCTGGGCTGCAGTCACAAATGGAGAGCAACTGATTGAAGGCAGAGGCAGGTAATTCCAGAGCAGAACTGAGAGGGGCCCAAGCACATGTGGATCATCGGAGGGTCCCCTATAGGTTGCAGGGAGGGGTCTCTACATATGTGACCCCTTGAGTCATCTGTCAGCTTAGAGTTAACCCCCAGGAAGACGCAGCCACGTGGGGCTAGAAGCCATCTAGGGGGCAGTCAGCTCTTTAGCAAAACATGGAGGTAGGTGTTAAGGATACCCTGTGACCCACACTCCCACACATCCTGGCACACACAAACCCACCCTAACGTCCTTGACCAGCTGTGGACTCACCTGCAGCTCCTGGAGGGACACAGCCACGGGCAAGCTACAGATTGGGCTTCCTGAGGATAGTGGAGTGTGTGTGTGTGTGTGTGTGTATGTGCATTCGCGTGTGCGCACACACACACACACATGCCTTTGCATGCACAATGGAGGCTTAGTAGTCAATTTCTAGGGAAGTCTTTATCTCTAAGCACTGACAGAAATAGACCAGGCTTCTTTTCCGAGCTTTCTCTAGCTGGTTGATGTATGTGTCACTAGGAGGCCTGATGCCTGCTCCTTCTCCAATGGCAAAGGGTCCTTTGAGCTTTGGGAGCTGCAGAGGGACACTCCCGCCTCTGGCTGGAACCACAGGTCTCTGGCAGAATGACCTGCTCTCCAGGTGGTTCCCCATTTCCTCCTAGGGATGTGCAATTGGAGCTCTCCTATCCTCACACCCCCGCCCCCCTCCCTTGGCTACCTTGCCCACCCCAGACCTGTTCACCTGGCCAGTTCTCACGTTCCTTCTGACCCAACCCTGCAAACCCTCCTCCATATGCAGGAGACCTCCTGTGATTGCCCAGCTCAGTCTTGACCTCCCACCTCATTCGTGATCTGTACCCCTCATCTGTCTCCTACCACACGGTGATGTTCAGATCATCTTTATAACTCTCCTCATGTCCTAGATGGACCATCATCTTTCAGAGAACAGACTCTATGCTCTCTGGTCTCAGTTTCCTTCCTTCGTTCATTTGTTTGTGGATTCAATCATTCTTCAGATGCTTCTTGAACACCTATAATGAGCTGCTTGCTTGCCTAGGCCCTGGGGCAATGGAGGTGAGCAGGAGTCACATTTCCTGTTTAGGCTCCTGGCCTGCAGGGCAGCAGGGTGGAGGGGAGATGCCCTGGTTCTCTGCTGCCTGAGCAAGGAGGCCTGAGTCTGGCTGGGTTCCCAGGCCTGCTGCATCCTGCCCCCTTCCTGCAGCCTCTGTGGCACTTGTCCTCATTGTCATTCTCTCCGTTCCTGACTCTCCCTTCAGGGCTAAATGTGGATAAAGCTGGGGCTCTTGTTTTTCTAGTAGCTAAAAAGGCTGGGCCTCCCTCACCTTCAGCCCAGACTTGAATTCTGAGCAGCTTCCTCTCAAACCCCAGGGCTGAGGCATCTCTGTGCAGAAGCTCAAGAAGAGAATATGCAGCAAATCTCATCAATCCTCAGCCACAGCGAGCTGGCGGGGTCTACAGCAGTCAGCCCCCGGCCCAGGAGAGAGCCCTGTGTCAGTGTGTGGCCTGCCACTTGCCCAGTGTACTGGTGTCTCTGGCAGGCCTGGACCGCAGTGCTCATAAGGAAGTTTTAGGCACCATGGAGTCTGTTTCCAGGTCCATCCCAAACCAGCTATTGGCTTCTGGTTGCGGTTTTTATTTCCTCATCTACTAAGTACAAGTTCTTGCCAAAGGTCCATGGAGTCCCTTCTAGCCCTGACCTGCTATGGGAGGGCCTGGATCCTGGCCAGCTCTCCTGCAGCCCACACAGACCTGTGCTTCACTTTCTTCTCTCTGCAAGGCAGGGGATCAGTCCCCATGGCTGACCGTGCCAAGTGTCAGGGGGCTTAGTGCTCCTGTTCTGATGGCCCTGTTGCTGGAGACTGAGCTCCTAGCACCACCTTCTGTGTATCCCCAAGGTCCCAACAAAGGTGACTATTGAACATACTCTACTTGTGATACTGGGTGGAAGATGGTTCTGCACTGAGTCAGGGATGTGTGTATGCATGTGCGCATGCATGCATGTGCATGCTCCCGTGAGCATGCACAGGTGGACACTGCTCGTATTTGCTGCATCGGATCAGAGCAGGCAGAGGCACACATCAGGATGGGAGGCCTGGGTGGGTTCTCGAGCAGGTATATCAGTGATTTTCTACTCGTGACTGAACCCATCGTTAGAAATATATTTTACATGACGATCTTAATATGTGCATTTGATACATACAAATACCAAACACATGCACAGTGCTAACAAAAATATCACTACTCAATGTCCTCAGTAAACACAATGCCCTCTTACCTATTCTCTCCAGCCCTCTCCTATCTTGTTCTGGCCTGTTAAGCATGCTGGTCATGACTTCCTGCATTGATTCCTGACCCACTAATGGGCCATGAACTGTGATGTGATGAGCCCTGCTCTGGGTGATCCGGCAGACCTGGTTTGATGGGTGGGGGAGCTTCTGTCTATTTTGGTTAGTAGGAGAAGCTTCACCTCCTGGCTCATCTTCCGTGTGGCCCATCCAGACAGAGCGTTTCTGTAGGTGGGTAACTGCAGGCCCTTTGCCTGTGGGAGTCAGGCTGGTTCTTCTCATGCCACTCTGCCCCACCATTTCTGGATATCTTAGGGTCCCTGGCTTCATACCCTGGCCTCCATCATGGATGGTCTGTCAGGCATTGCATCCTGGAGCTTGGTCCCAGGAAGCACCCACAGGGCCTGAGTATGAGGCCTCGGGAAGGGTGGCTGGTGATGGTGGCCCAGGCTGCTGACTAGAGCATCGTCCTGGAAGGGAGCATGTATTGGTGGCTTTCAGGCTCAATCAGAGAGTGTTCCAGACTGGATTCCCTTATGTCCACCTTTAGAACCCTCTTTGTTTCCCACACTGTGGGAGATGTTAAGGCCACAGAAATGAGTCGTTTTGCCCAAAGCAAATGTTACTGAGCTTCTTCCAAATGTTCTGCCCAGTGCTCACCAAGGTGGTGCAGAGATGAAGGGGAGGGGTCCCTGCTCTCTAGGAGCTGGTGATCTGGGCTGGAGCAGAGCACAGCGAGGAGGGCTTGGGCAGATCGCTAAATGCTTCTTGGCCTGGGGAAGGCTCCCTCAGCACTGTGCCTTCAAGAGGGCCATAAGGAGAGGCTGCCCCTGTAGGCCCGCTCTTCCCACATGAGTGGAATTTGGTGGAGGGCCTAGAAAGACAAATGGAGGGATTGTGAGTAAGACCAGAGGTGCGGGACAGGGAGGTGCGGGTCTGCAGAGAGGCTGGTCAAATGCCATGCTGCTCATTGGAGAGGGCTCCAGGAGGTGGAGGGGGAGCCTGGGACAAGCCCCTGCAGAGAGGCAGGTTCGAGTCATCTGCTGTGGCCCTTCTGGGACCTCTGATACTTCTCTGAGGTGGACAATTTCTTAGGGTCAAAAGGTGAGGTATTATCAGGGTATCACCAGCAGGAGGCGCCATGTAGCCATTTCCATCCATGGATAAGTCTGGGCCCAGGTTCCGGGGCCAGGTTCCCAGGCCAGGGGAGCCTCTGCAGCTCAGCCCAGGACAGACAGCAGGCCGGGGATTCCCAGGGTGCACAGACATCTGCCTCCAGCAGCTCTCAGCGGGATTTACAGCCGTGGGACTCATAAACTAAATTCAAAATAATGTCTGGAACAGGGGCAGTGGGCAACAGACTGAGCGCTCCGCCCAGGAATGGCTTCACTTAGGAACTCTGATTTACACGCCCTCAGGAAGCCTGGGCCCAGCTTTTCACAGAGGAGCATTTAGAGGCTGACCCCCTCCCCACCAAGCCCGCCACTGGCTCCCCTCTGCACTTGAGAAAGGTAGGAATCACGGCCTTCCTCCATTCTGACCCCACTTACTCTCTTTTCTGTGCCCTTCCCCTGAATCCTCGACCCAAGGGCAGAGATATAAGTCCTCTGTGCCTCAGTTTCCTTAGCTGCAGAATAGAGGTGCCAGTCATGTTTCCTACCTCATGGGGGCCCCAGGGAGAGGAGGTGTTAACTGGACTGCAGGAGGCTGCTATTGGGGGTCTCCTCAGGGGCATCCACTGGCTTCCCTGGGACCTTGGCTTACCCATGCCCAGGGAAACAGAGACAACCATCATCCAGCGGAGGCTCCATCCCTTCGTGAGCAGCATCAAGTGGCATCCACAGGGATGCCCCGTTATAGGTCACCTGACCTCTGCCACTCACCACTGTAGTCTGTTCCATCATTAGGAACGTGAGCGAGTGTCTCCTTGCCCAAAATTTAGAAATGAGATAACAGCAAAGCTACTAGAGATTCTATTAGGAAGAGTATCAACAATGACCACCAGGATCATTTACAGAGAACCCTAACCCTAACTCTAACCCCTACCCAAATCCAAACCTAACCCTAACCCCTCACTCTCACCCTGTGGCCAAACATGGCCTTCCATTCCTTCTAAGTATTAAAGGACTTCACCCTCACAAGGATCTTGGGAAATATGTGCGTTAATTGACTTTCCATGACTGTGACAGAATATTGGAGCCAAACAACTTAAAGTAGGAAAGATTTATTTTGGCTCTTGATTTCAGAGGTTTCAGTCTAGTCTGTGGGAACTTGTCCCCATCACTGTGAGCTTATGGGGGGGGACAGAACATGATGTCAGGGAGTGGGTGGTGGAGTGCAGGTACTGACCTTGTGGGGAGAGGAGGGGGTCCAGAATATGCACCCTGGGTGACCTTCTTCCTCCACCCGGGCCCCACCTCCCAATCGCCCATTCAGCTGTGAACTCCTCAAGGGTTCATCCACCAATGAGGTCAGAGCTGTCATGGTCCAGTCACTTCCAAAAGCCCACCTCCGGACATTGCTGCATCGTGGACCAAGCCTTCAACACCCGAGCCTTTGGGGTCACTCCAGATGACTGTAACTATAGTGCTGCTATGAACCCTGCCCAAAAGGCTGAGGAACTCGCCCACGGAGGTCCTGTGGCAGGGCCTGGATCTGCACTTCACTGTGGGTGTGGAGAGCATCTCCTGAGGCTTTGGATGCCGTGGTCTGGACCAGCCCTTCACACTTATCATTATTGTCTGATGTCCTACTGTCCTTTGAGGTCAAGGTCTGCCATCCCCTTGCTGCCCCTTCTCTGAAGCCCCATGGCTCTGCTTTCTTGACTGGTGATGCTCTTGTCCTCGTGCCTTATTTCTGCCAGTCATTCAGTGCCTTGGGAGCGGGCTTGGCATGACCTCTGATTCTTGGGGCCCTCAATCAGGGGGACATGTGCTGGACCCAGGAGGTCTTGCCCTACTGAGGGAGAAGGTACCCCCTGCTGGCACCACCTGCATCATGGGCACACAGCCAGGCCACCCCAAGACCTTTGGGGCCACCCCAGTCCTTCCAAGCTGGGCCTGCTCAGGGGGAGGCTTTAGCATCAAGGCAGGAGGGCTGTGAGGCATGAGGTGGGGCTGGAGGAGCAGGCAGTGGGGAGGGGGACCCCGAGCTGTGAGTATTGCTTACAATTCTGGTAGGTGTGATGTCTCTTGTTGGTGTGATGTCTCTTGGGAGCTCATAATCCCAGGTGACATGGCCAAGACAAAATCAAAGGATCCCAAGAGCCAGATTTGTATCTTGAGAGGTCCAAGCACTGGTGGCCATAGCCCAGGAATCCTAGGGCTGGCTCAAATGTGGGGTCACTCAGACAGTGACTTGACTCAGATAGGAGCTCAGGGTTTGAAAAGAGGGCCCAGGGCATCAGCAGTGTGGGTATTAGAGAAAGAAACCTTGTTCCAGTTCCGTCTCCATACTAACCAGCTTGTATGACCTTGTGCCCACCCCTCACACCCTTCACTGTAGCAATTTGTCATCCTGAGGACATGCATGTCCTCCCCTGATTGACTCTTTTGTGGTGGCATCTCCTGCAGAACCCGTCCTGTGGGGACAGACGGTCACACTGAAATAGCCTCCACCTCCCCTCCCTCTGCCCTTCCCCAGGGATGGGTGGGTCACAATCTGATCCTCACTGTTCTGCACTTTCAGCCCAGTCTCATGTCACATTCTCCTCTGCAGCAGAAGGACCTTCACTGTAGCAAGAGGGGCCTGGCCCCTGAGAGGGCCGGTGCTCAGATGACTGGGTACCTGCAGACCAAGGAAGTGCTAGACAGGAAAGTTGGCCTCCCAGTCATCATACAGGGGAGGAATCCTGGGAGGGCCACCTGAGACTGTGGCTCCCACCAGCCACTCCAGACCCTAATTCAGAACCACAAGACCAATCCCAGACCCACTAACTGTGGGAGCCTTTTCCAGGTGGCTCAAGTGGGTGGGGTAGGTGGAGCTTGGGGAGAACAGGTGGCGGACGGGCAAGTGGCCAGAACACGCCTGATGGAGAGCTGGAATGGGGTATGTGCTCTATTCCTGCTGTTAAAGTTATCCTGATCTTGCCGGGTGCAGTGGCGCACGCCTGTAATCCCAGCGGCTCGGGAGGCTGAGGCAGGAGGATCACGAGTTCAAAGCCAACCTCAGCAACTTAGTGAAGCCCTCAGCAACTCAGTGGGACCCTCTCTAAATAAAATACAAAAAAGGGCTGGAGATGTGGCTCAGTGGTCAAGCACCCCTGAGTTCAATCCTGGGTACCAAAAAAAAAAAAAAATTTCTCCTGATTTTATTATGTCTGTCTTTGGGATTCCCAGTCTGACTTGGACTTAGTGAACAAGAAAGATTTAGCATAGCAAAGCATGAGCACCAGGTAAGAAACTACCTGGTCAATATGTATGTCAGGCACGTGCAAGTGACGGGGGTCAGTGGTGGGAATTTTGAGTCAGTGGAGAGGGACCTGGGCTGGACTCCCAGTTCATCTGTTTTGGGGAAGAGGGCTTCCTGCAGGGTGGAGGTCCCTGCAGCCTTGGGGAGGACAGGAGAGGAACTGAATAACAGGTGGAGATCAAAGAAAATTAGTGAATGCAAGGAGTGGAGCTGAGAATAGAGGGTGTCTCTCCCAGGCCCGCAGCTCCTCCTCCTGCAACTAGGCAGCAGCAGCGTGGGGCTCCAATTGCCTATGGCCTGACCTCCTCTCCGGATGGGGCCCCATCGCTGGCTGCCACCCATCCCTTTGTGATCAATACTTCTGAGAAAGGTTTCCTGCATCCTGTCAGCTCAGTTTCACATGTGGAGGGCCCCGGAGGAGGAGAGTCGCCCACCCCCCTCACCATGAATGAGCTCATCTCCGGTGCCCCCTCCCTGCCCCCTCCCCCAAGCCCCTGCTGTCTCTCCTCCCCAGGCCCTAGCCTTCTGCTCTCCCCAGGGTGACCTCATGCTGTGGCTTCTTCCTGGAAGGGTGGTAGGTGGGCAGGAGCCTGAAGTGCCCACTTTCTCCACAGCGTTCCCTTCTCGGGGGTGTTGGGGAGCAGGCAGGAGAGGGGGCCCCCAGCGGAGCACTTAGAGTGCTTTTAATTATACTAGCCTTTTCTAAAGCAGGTAGCAACAATGCCATGTATTCCCAGGGAAAAGAATCCAGGGGAAATTATTTAATCAACTGCAGAGAGAAGGACAGAGTTATGTTAGATGTCAGGAAGAACTTTCCACCGGCATGTAAGGAAAAGGCCTTTTGAAAAAACACATTATAATTAATTATACATTATTGAGAATGGCTTTGTTAGAAAGAGAATGTCGCCCGTACCTCCTGCTTTGGCTGCGGAAACCACTGAGCTCGTAGGTGGATTTGCTGTGCGGTGACTTTAAACAGAGAAACTGGCTGGGGGTGGGGAGGAGCAGTAGATGGAAGATATGTAGGTGAAGTTCAGGACAAAAGTGATATCTCAGAGAGGTTGGGGAGGGAGAGGGGGAGGCTGAATGCAAGCATCTGAGACTTGAGGCCTGTCTTCTGATCCCGGGCCTCCGTGGGCTCATCTGTACCAGGGGAGCTCATTTAACCTCCACTGCAAATTAGGGCTTGACAACCAGAATACCAAATAGTGGACTGGAGGGCTGAGCCGTTGTGGGGTCCACTTGGCCTTGAATTCATGGTTGCTCTTGGGAAACAAGCCAACACAAGAATAAAAACAGCTATCTGTTCCCTTGGGACCATTCTGCTTTCGTCAGTTTGTCCATCCAAGATGGCGCCCATCATTTTGTCTTTGTGATCACCCACGTTTGAATCTCTCTATCCATTCACCTTCCCACACTCATTCATATGCCCACCTCCGCACCATCCATCTGCCTCAATCATCCACCCACCCACCCCTCTTCCCATCTGTTGACCACATTTTTCTACCCATCTGCCCATCCCTCCATCCGTCTTGGATTCTGACTTACTCCTAGATGGAGCCAAGGTAGAGGGGGCAGTTTTTGGGGAGGCCCAGTGAGAAGAGACCCTCAGGAGGGCAGGAGCTTAGTCTGCTGAGCAGAAGCTCCAGAACTGAGGGGATCCCCCAAACCAAGTCCTAAGTCCATTTAACACGCCTGTTCTTGGACAGTCTCTTCCTTTTGTTTTAGTCTATCACACAGATGATTCCCCTTCTTAGGAGGGGGCAAGGAATAAGGGGCAGGAGCTTGTCTCCAGTGAGGATGCCCTGATTCCCAGGTGGTGGTCATGGAGGGGCTCATTGATGGAGAGGTCCAGGTGGCTTGGGGAAGAAGAGGTTGAGTGTGACATTCTCTAAAGACCTTGAAAGGTCAGCTGACCCAGGCCAGCCTGCCTGAAGCCATAGAGAGACAGAGGCCTCTCTGGCCCCACCAGCAGCCAATTCAGGGCTACGAGGACACCAGCGACCCAAAGTGTGATCTGAGAGAAGCCCCAGAAATGAGAAGCACAAAGCCAGGGTCCCAGCCTCCCTGGGCCCCCAGCTCCCTGCCAGGAAGCACACCATATTTTTTACCTGTGGATTAAAATAAAACCTGCACCATCCACCTGTAAGACTGGGATGCGGACAATGTATGTCTATATTTCATCCTTATAATGTCATTCAATCCGGGGCTGATTCATTACGGATGCTAGTTCCCTGGTCACTTGCTTCCTTTGTCACTCATTTATTCCTTCGTATTGGACATTTGCTATGTTTGGACCCTGACCTTAGAACACAAGGGCCTTGCCCTCATGTACCTTCCTGTTCAGGACGCAGTGGAGACAGTCCTCTCCTGGTTATTCACAGTGTCTAGAAGTCCAGTCCTTCACTTGTCCCCTGGAATTGTTGCTTCCTCAATTCCCTGAGATGTCCACACTGTGAATTTTGACCTTCGTTGGGGAGTTTGAGGCTTTCCTTTGGTGTGACTCAGTTTCCATTGGTGGTTTTAGCTCCTTGGCTATAGTTCTATTTGTTTATTTTTCTCTCTGTGTAGGGTCTGTTGATATAAAAAAAAAATCAATTGTGTTGATCTCATCATTGCCTTGTTTAATAATTCAGTCTACATTGGGTGATATTTACCATAGCCAAATCTCTTTAAATAGTCAGGAGGCAGAGATGGGCTAAGCCACCCAGAAGCCTCTTTCTCCTAGGAATGTGGGTTAATTAGAAACTAGAAATGGCTGAGGCAAGCAACCATCTCCCCTCCACAGGGGAGGAGAGTGTCTGAGAAGGGAGGTGCGTGCTGGAGAGCCTGCACCTGCTCTAAGGACCCGGAAGTATCAGCCACTGCAAAGTGTAGCTCTTCCTAACTTGCCAAATGGCTGATATATTAATGGGATGATTAGACATGGGATTTTTGCTGATTAAGATAAATGAGAATTGAATAACAGCACTCCAACGCAGAATTATTCTAGTTGAGAAAACTCCATGGTACATGATAGAACTCCTTTTTTTTTTTTAAGGATACTTACGGATAAAATTGGAAGGAATATGCAAATATAAATAATAGTTGCTTGTCCAGGGTGATTAGAATGTGTTTTTCTTCCTTTTATTTTTCTAAAAATCTTTTCAGGATATTGCTTTTATAAGAAAAAGGTTTTTATAAAGTGAGAAAGGAAAAATAAAAGCAGGTTTTGGTACTTTGGCAACCTGTGTTTTGTACTTGAATCACTTGATGTGGTAGGCTACAGGCACGATTTGGCATCAATCCATCTCTTTGGTGGTGGGAATTGTACTTGGTCAAATCCATGTGGGTCTGTCTCCTCAGCTACCTGTATAAGAAGTTCCCATTTCCACAACTGACAGGGAGGAGAAAGTTTTAGTATAGAGCACTTGGCTGTTCAAAGTGTGGTCCATGGATGAGCATCCTTAGCATCACCTGGGAACTAGCTAGAAATACAAATTCTTAGGCCCTGCCCCAGACCTACTGAATTTGAATTGGCATTTCAACAAGATGAGATCCCCAGGTGATTTGTATGCACATTAAAATTGAGAACCACTGTTCTAGAACAGTGGTTTTCTAAAGCTTGAGCATGCATTGGAATTACCTGGAGGGCTTAGGGAAACCAGCCTTGCTGGGCGGGCCTCAGAGTGCCCAATTGGCAGGTCTGGGTGGGGCCTGGGAGGTTTTTTGTTTCTCATGGTTTCCCAGGTGATGCAGAGCTACAAGCTGGAGACCACACTTTGAGAACCACTGTCCTAGAGAATGGAACAGAAGACCTGGTCCCTCCAGTGTGGGCAGAGGGGGGCAATGGGTGTCTCCTGCCCTTTCTAAGTGGACTGTGGTCTGTGCGAGACTTGGATGGGTCTTGCCTTTCATTTGGGCTTCAGTTTCCTCATCTGCAAAGTGGGTGAATCAGACCTGACAGACTTGAAGTTTCCTTCTTTCCACCTCTCATCTCTCACTTCAGAGCCCATCATGTGTGTATGTCAGAACGGATCAGGGTAATTATTTTCCTCCTGTCCCTAGCATGCTCTGTTAATTCTTTCGTCCCTCTACGCTGCTCGGTCTACTCCTTGCGGCGGATCTGAGCACGGTAGCTGCTATGGTTCCGTCCTGGAATCCATCCACTTCCAACATATATTTGATGCTTTTCCGAATGTGTTTATTCATTCATGCGATGCGTTTATTGATCTCTATCTGTGCTCTCTCCAGGGGTCCAGGTGCTATGATGGAATCCAGAGAAATGAATTCAGCTCAAGGGATAAATAGCAAGCGAGTAATAAAAAACTCAAGCTAGATTAAATGATCCAGGGCATTTATTGGGTCATGTGTGTGAAAAGCCCAGGGGGAGCCTAGAGCTCAGGAGCAGCTTGCGTAGACCGGGGCTTCGTCTCTTGTCCTGTGCTCTGTGTGCCCACTTCCTGCTCCTCAGGCTCACGTCCTGGCCTCCTGTCTGTACACGACACTCTCATGAAGAAGGAGTTCTTGGAGGACAGAGAATTATGCCTGGTGCCCAGTCCACTTTCTGTAAACCCTGTCACTGAGTGCTTTGTCTCTGAGAGTCACTCCAAATGAACTTATTTGTATCAGAGTCTCCTCTGGAACTGGTCTCTGGCCAGTGTCGTGGACCATCACTGACTAGCTAGCATGTTGGAAATGGAATCAGCTTCCCCAGACTTCAAAAGATGTCCTTCCTGGACATCAAGTGACTTTCCCCTGGCTCTCTGGAAGGCAACCCCTGCTTTCTACCACAGTCCACCTCTTTGGCTACTGACACATATCCTAGTACCATATATACCCACCTACATGCAATGCCCATGTCCCCAGAGAGAGACATGTGAAGTCACTTGGTTGCTTCCTATGGCTCCCAGTCCAGTCCCTCTTGGTTATGTGAGTCTTCTTCATCCTCTTCATCATCTTCAGTGACATATAAAAGCTGAACTGTGATCACTGGTCCATGTCCGTAGCGTCTTCCAGAAGTGCTTGACTTCCTTAGTTAGCTAGACTGGGGTGGGAAGCTCTCCCTGTCCATTGTCCTCATAGGACCCTTCTGAGGTGGACATTAAAGAGGACCAGATACCACCTTCTGGATAAAGCTGAGAACTTGGGGGTTGCCTTAAGATTTGAGCACTCTAGGACCACCATCAACCAGGCTTGAGAGGTAACTCAGGACCTAAGATGTCCAGCCTGTTTACTTCCCAGTCAATACCAGGTGTCAGTTGCTGCAGCCAAAAGATCTTGCTGAGTCAGTCCTAAGTGTGCGCCTGGTCCCCTGGCAACAGGCACCCTTGCTGTCCCTCATCCCCAGCTTTTAGTTTCATAGCTCCGGCCTCCACTTTGGTCTGTCCCTCCTGGAGGTCCCTGCAGCCTAGACCTCACTGGCTCCACCCAGTTCCAACTGCACTCAGGAGGCCTTTCCTTGCCTGGGAGGAAGCCTCCTTGCAATGGTGTTTGGTGGGGCCTGGCACTTCCTCCTGAGGCTCACCCATGTCCCACTGGGGTCCCCACCTGTCTTTGCTCACATGCAACAACACGCCAACTCCAGATCACCAGAATCTCAGACTATTTGGATTTCAGGCCACAGGAGGCAGCAATGGCCTCTTAATAAAACTTTATCTTCTTCTCTCTCTTTCTCAGTGGGCCAGCTTGAGCCAAAGTTTGTCTTCTGATGATCGGGCTTCACTTTTTATTGAAGGCCACTGGAAGTAGCCAGCTTGTTCCAATATGCAAAGCCTTTCTTAGCCGCCACAGCCTTACAGGCACTGATAGGAACGTGAGGCTGCAGGCCAGCCACCTCCCTGTTGTCGCTGATTTGCCAGCCTCGGGGAGTGACAGCTCTGCTCCTGGCCCTGTTGACATCTTTGTGCAAATTAGAAGAAGTCTCTCTTCTCCAGTCACTTTCCTTCCATTTGCTATATTTTCTTGTAAATATACAAACGTACAATGACTGTGAATGTCAGCAGTGCCCCAGAGTCGCTCAAGGCACAGTGCTCAGAGGCCCTGAATAGCACCACCTTTGTCATCTGCCAGGCTGATTCTTTGGTTTGGTCACAAAAGCCCTACCTGAGAGTGCACTGTGTCAACCTCCCACTCCCAGCACCGAGTTCCCAATCCGATGGGTGCAATTGCTTATAAGTAAACAAAAGCCCCATTTGAATCAACTTTAAAACATGAATTCTACTGCCTTGTGTTAGTCAGCTTCTTGTCATTGTGACCAAAATACAGGACAAGAACAACTTGGAAGAGGAAAGATTAATTTTGTCTCATGGTTTCAGAGGAGTCAGTCCATGGTCAGCTCTAAGGCAGAAACATCCTGGGGGAAGGGTGGGCAGAGGAAAGCTCATGGCTTCTGGAGAGAAGAGGGGGTGGGGGAGAGAGAGAGAGAAAGAAAGAGAGAGAGAGAGAGAGAGAGAGAGAGAGAGAGAGAGAGAGAGAAGGTAAATCCTTCCAGGGCACACCTTCAGTGACTTACTTCCTCCAGCTAGGTCCTGCCTCCCCATAGTCCATCCAGCTATCAATGGATTACTCCATCAATCCATCAAATGGATTAATCCACTGATGAGGTCAGAACTCTCATGATCCAATCATTGTCTAGAAGCCCCACCTCTGAACCGTTCTGCACTGGAGACCATGTTTTCTCATGAGTTTTGGGGGACTTTCCAGATAAAAACCATAGCGCTTGTATGAGAAGACAGTGGTGTGGACTTCAGGTATGGAAGCGTCAGAGTTTGGCTCCATTTCTCTGCTCTCTGTGAATTGGCTTTACCCACAGGTCGGCCTTCCTCCAGTAACACCAGGGCCACAGCAGATGTAGGCTGTGTCCCTAGATCACCATCTGAAAGGAGGGGTGATATATTCTCCCTGCAGTCTTGAAGGGACTGAAACACAGGGACTGGAGCCAGGCTGGAATGAACTTTCCAGAACCATGCAGCTCCCCAGACTGAAGCCAGAGCTTGTGGGAAGCCAGCCATGCATCCTCCTGATCTAACTACAGTGCCGCAATGCTAGGGACTGACATTTACCTGCTATGTCCATTGTGTCATCAAAATAACCCATAAGGTGGGTAGTATTTTTACACCTAATTTTACTCTCCTGTAAAAATAGATGAGAAAACTAAGGAGTCATGTAAGTCACCTGGCTGGTAAATATGAGAACAAAAATGATGACCCAGAGTCTGCTGGACTTTAATGAGAACGATGCTTTCAGACTTCACCCAGCAGACGCCCCCGTGTTAGGGGGACCTTCATCCAGGTGCCCTTGGCAAACAGACACACAGGCAAATGAGTTATTTTGAAAGGAGTGATTTACAAAGGTGCAGCCATGGTATAGAGAAGTCAGGGGAAAGTGTAACACCATGGGGCTCATAACACTGAACTTGGAGAGGCAGTGGTTCCTGAGCCCCTGAGTATGTGAACAGTGACCTGAAGTCAGCCTGTTAGGAATGGCTGGAGGTCACAGTCAGACTGATGGGGAGGAAGTAGGGTTAGACAACTATCCCTGATGCCCTCCCTTCTCCCCCTCCCATTTCCTGCCATCCTCCCTACTATCCTCACCCAACAGGAAGCAGAGGGCCCGGTGTCCCATGACGTGGACCACACTCACCAGCCTCTGGGGCAGTAATTGGGCGGAGAGGCATGGATGGTGGCTCTGAAGGGGCAAACAAGCTGAGAAGCTAACAGCTGTAGCAGTTGGAGATTTTGAGGAGGCAGGAGCATCACCATAATATGGGGCCCCTTATTGGCACGAATCAAGATTGGCTTTATTGCCATTTGTGACCAACAAAAAAAAACACTCTCAAATCTGTAAAATACAATAGTTGCAGTTGATTGGCTACTTCTGCACCAAGGACTTTGGGATCTTCTCAGTGACTATAGGAAGAAGATGGCATCTCATCTGGCAAATGAGGAGACCAAGGTGCAGAGAGGTGGAACGTGCTGCAGAAGGTAGTTGAGTCCTGACTATACCTCTCTCTCCACGGCTGGGGCCTGCTCCTTCACCTCCCCAAGCCTCAGTTTCCCCATTGAAAATGGGCTATGCCTGGTGCCTGCCACAGAGGAGAGTGAGCCCATATGCAGAACTCTTAGTGACTGGGTTAGAGCAGATGCTCACCTGCCGTCAGCTCTGACTCTTTCCTAAATGACTCAAGGTTGCAAGGCCTGGAATCTACAGAGCTGGGCTTTGGACTTGTACCAGTGAGTGTCACCTTGTCATTTAGTCTGTATCAAGAGTTGGCCAAGTCAATGGGGGCATGTCACAGGGGTTCCTGGGCTCCCCACTAGCACTGGTGAGGAGATGGTGGTGACAGACTTGGGCCCAGCTGCTCACCACCAGCCCTAATGCCTCTGAACCCCGCAGTCAAGGTGGTTGGCAGAGGCTACAGGGAGACCTGGGGTCAGTATCAGCAGCTCACTGGGATGAAGACTCTACCTTTTCTCCAAGGAGGAATGAGCCTTTCAGTTATGATGCAAAGAACTTTAGGATCTGCCAGACCCTTGTGACCAAGTGGACACATCAGAGCCACGTCCTCAGCTGTGTTCAGGACACCTGCATGGATCCCCCGACCCCCTGCCATCAGACTACCCAGGCCCTATGCTGTCTGTGAGCTCTCCTCACCTCCGCTTTCTCAGTCCTCTTTGCCTAGCCAAGCTGTGATCTTCAAAGACAGCCATGAGCTACAGAACAGAGGTGGGGCGGGGGTGGCCCAGTGGTAGAGCACTTGCTTAGCATGTGCAAGGCCCTAGGGTCCATCCCCAGCACCACACAAAACAAACTGAAGCCCAGGCCTGTTCTCTCTCTGCAGTCCCCTACTTTGCAGGTGGGGGACAAAGCTTCCAGAAAGCTGAGCAGCCAAAATATGTGAGCCCAGTGCCTGCCCCAAAACGTGTTCATTCAACAAATAGTTACAGAATGCTTTCCTAGGCGGGGACGATGCTAGGAACTGAGAGAACACTGAAAAGGAAGAAAAAAGAAATGGTCCCAATAAAAATGTCTACCCCCTCCGGGAGCTTGCATTTTTTTTTTCTTGGTACCAGGGATTGAACTCAGGGGTGATCAACCACTGAGCCACATCCTCAGCCCTTTTTTGTATATTTTATTTAGAAACAGGGTCTCACTGAGTTGCTCAGGGCCTCGCTAAGTTGCTGAGGCTGGCTTGGAACTCACGATCCTCCTGCCCCAGCCTCCGGAGCTGCTGGGATTACAGGGTGTGCTACAGTGCCCGGCTGGAACTTGGATTCTAAAATTACTCGCCCCTGAGCCAAGGATGTTGGCAGGCTCCTTGAGTTATGCCCTGTGCCTCTCCCTCTTCCCTCCCTGCTTCACCTCTGCTCATCCCCTCCCATGTCTATTTCGTCCCCTCCCATGTCTCTCGTCCCCCTTCTCTTTTCCTCCTCCTCATTATCCTCTCCTCACCCCTGCCTGACCACCCCTTCCCCTTCCCTTCTCCTTGGACCATCCCAGTGTGTCCCTTTGCCTTCCCCACCCCTCTAGCTATGGCTCCCCCGCAGCCAGGGAACCCACTTAACATGCTCCAGGAGTTGGCCCAGAGCTCCAACATGGGAGATGAGGGAATATAAATCATTCAATCAACTCGTTTTCAATGACGGTAGCTCGCTCTCTCCTATTTGCCAATGGAAGGTCGTTGTGGCAGCTCAGTGAGCCCCACGGCTGCCCGCTTTGCATTATGGATGAGAGAGTTGGTCTTGTGAAGCCTGGAAGGGGCTCAGAACTCAAGCGTTCTGCCCTGCACAGTGACCCCATCTTCATCCTGTGTCATCAGCGGCCTGCCCCCAGGCTCTGACCCCTAAATGCCCAAGGCCTCTATCATGGCACAGTACTCCACATTGGAAGACTGGGTTCCTTGCTCTCTGGCCAGTTTTCAAATGGGGAAAATAATTCTCCCAACTATGAAGTGCTCATTTTATACCAGGTACTATGTTAAGCACTTTGCATGAATTGGTTCATTGGACCTCACGGTAGATCCATGAGGTAGGCTCTCTTATTACCCCTGATTTACAGTGCCAGAAACTCTAGCTCAGAGATGAGAAGTGAATTCCCCAGGGACATCAGCTAGTAAGTGGAAGATCAGGATTTGAATTCAGGACACTTGGCTTCTAACTACTACCCCATCCTGCCCCTGTTGACATTAGCCTAACCATCCTGGTTGCAGAGGTTCCTGTCACCCAATTACTCTACTCCCTCATTATAAAGATGAAAGTTTGGGGTCCAAAGAGGGAAGCTGGCTTGCATGAGGGCACTTAGGGAGCTTCTGCACCATGAAAGGTGGGCCATGCCTTCAGATGGCTGGCTTGTGTTGTGGAGACGGCGGTACAGGCAGCTGCTCCTTGTGAGTGTGTCTTGGACCAGTTTTCTTCCATCTCCTCTGTCACAGGAGCCAAGGACTTCCCAGCTCTTCTCAGCCCAGTCTTTCTGAATCTGGGGTTCAGCAGAAGGGAGAGCTCAGATCACAGATCTTTGGGGGCAAGGGCATCTGGGCCACTCAGGTGCCCAGCCAGGACCCTGTTCAGGAATACAAGATACTTAGAGCTGTTTACTCAACTCAACACAGAAATGTTCAGCCCCAGGAACCCCAGGCCTGGGGCTTGGGGAACAGAGGCTGGCTTTTATCACAGCTTCATGTTGACACTGAAGTTTGTGCTCAAGAAAAAAAAAAAAAAAAGACCCAGAACAGTCCCAATATACTGGTGGGAACTTTAGGCCTGGGGTTTCTCGGGGCCAGAAAAGGGGCTCCTCAGCCTTAGGCGTGTGGGTCGGGAAGTCTGTCCTTACAGACAAGGAGCATCTGAGCAGAAGTGGGGGGCTCTCCTTCCCTGCTCTCTCTCTCCCTCCCTCCCTCCCTTTCTTTTTTCTTTTTCTCAGCTGGGTGGATTTGGATAGTCCCTTCCAAGCTTGGGTACCAGTGGCTGCTGGTGGCACCCTGGAGTGAAGTTGCTGGTGGCCAGCACCTCAGGGTGGTGTTGGTTTGGTGGAATTGTGTGTGGCGGTCCCTCGAAGGAAGCTAGAGGCCAGCAGGGTGATCCCCAGGACGTGATGAGGACAGGGAACAGGGTGAGGGCATGCCTGGCCCAGGTCCCTCTGTGACTCCCGCTGAACCCCTCAAACCTGGCTGCAGGCATTGGCCACACCAAGGACAAGGACAGGAGCCTGTCCAGAGGGGCCCTGCATTTCATGAGGGCAGGGGATGGAGGGAACAGAGGAGGCAAAAACCCAGGTTCAATTCCTCTCCAGCTCGCTGCCAGGAGGCCTGGCTCTTTGCTGATACAAAAGATGCCCACGGAGGGAAGCCCCCATCACCCGCAGCTGCTTCCCGCCTGGGACTTGACCCATAATTATAATCCCTTCCCTTTGATTTTTCTCTGCAAAAACAGCAACATCGTAGCTAGGCTTCTAGCTGAAAAAAAAGCACTGTGTCAAGCTTAAGAGATTCATAAACACAGTGAAAAATCACAGACTTGTTTTCCCACAGCTCGTTTCCCTAGGTGAGCAGAGGTGGGGGGGAGGGCTGTGGAGACGAGACGACGGGAGTGGGAAGTCGGAGTAGGGAGGACACAGATGTGCAAGACACCTGGAGTGTGCCTGGACCAGGAGCCGAGCGTAGGCCACGAATATGACTCAGCCACAGAGCACACGGCTCATGTCATCGCTGTTGGCGGGGAGAGAGGTACATACACATGGCTGTGTAGGTGTCATGGTCATGTGGCCTGGCTTCATTCAGAAAGGACTTGCAGGGCTGGTGTGAGCAGAGAAGCCACAATGAATGAGAACACCACGGATTCCGTGCTGATGGGGCAGGGATGGACGAGCAGGAGATGTCCATGCACTCAAGGGAGAACAGGTGTGTGGCCTTTGCAATGCACCTGCTCATGTCTGAAGGGCTGTCATTCAAGAGTAATTCAGAATGTCATGGCCTCTGGAGGGGCAGGGCCTCTAGGAGCCATCAGACCCAGTCACTTATTCTGGGAATGGGTTGCTGCCCATTTTGCAGATGAGGCATGTAGTGGCAGGATGGCGGGCTGGGGATTAGCACCTTGATTCTTAGTGGAGGAGGAGATGGGAGAAGGTCTTTGAGCATCTTACTTACCCAGCTGGCTCAGAGGCCAGGGTGCAGGGTCTCTGCTGGTGGCCTGGGTGGTGGTTGCTCTCCTGGGAGCGGATAAGGAAGCCGCTGCTGGTGGAGGCTGTGGATCCCAGTGCCCGAGGGCTCAGCACTCTGCAGATGTTCTCCAGATCGCTTTGAAAGTCTCTCTGATGCTGCTGTCTCACTCCAGTGCCTCCCGCCCCCCATCTGCCCACCACCCCAGCTCTTCCTCCTCCTCCTCCTCCTCCTCCTAGCCGGGTGCTGCCTGGGCTGCATCCTAATGACCCACTGTCCTAATGACCCACAGGTTTCCTAATTGGGAATCTCACAGCCTGCAGGCCATGGAAAGATCATCACCCCGGGGCCTGGGAAGCGTCACACCGAGTGCGGCTTCCTTCTGCACTGTCCTCACTTCTCATTTAGCATTGACATGAGTGCCCCTGCAAATAGCATCCTGCCCAAGGCAGCCCACCTGGAGATGGAGAGAGAGAGAGCGTGTGTGTGTGTGTGTGTGTGTGTGTGTGTGTGTGTGTGTGTTGTAAATGTGCATATGGTGGGGTTCCTGTAAGTGGCTAGTAGCAGAGACCCATCCTGGGCATGATGGTGTGTGCCTGCATGTGGCACTACTTAGTGTGCGTGCATGTGGGTGCGTGTGTATATGTGCATCTTATGGGCATGCAGGGACTGGCACATCTCTTTGGTTGCATGCAGGGGTGGGGGAGTTACCGGTGTGCATCTGCATGCAGCTGCAGAAGGGTCTGATGGTGCACATGTCTGAATAGCATAATGAGAGTCTCTCTGTGGCCCAGAAGCCAACTGTTGGGCATGAGTCTCTGGGGGAGGGTGCTGGAGGACAGAGGGATCCAGTTGCCTTGGCAGAGCTATGTTCCCAGCATCCTTTGTAAGTGAGAACATCCCCACTCATGGCAGCTGAGACCTGCCCCCTAGGCCTGTGGTCAGCATGTCGGGACCGTGCAGAGATCACCAGACAGCATGCTGGTGATCTCGGGGGCTGCCCCCTACCCCAGGCCTTCTCTCTGTCATCTTCATCCTCTGAGTGTTTAGAGGAACCTCATGGGGCTTCCCCTGATGTCACCAGCGCCCCAATATCTGCCTCTATCATTTCCCTCAAGCCCCACCGCTTTCCATCCTGGATCTCATGAATACCCACCAGAGACCTGTCCCATCTTGACATGTGGGGGTTGTGGAGAACAGAGACCTCAGAGAGCCCACAGCTGTGCCCAGGGGGCATGTTCTGCCTGACAGCTGGGGTCCAGGGGCAGGACTTTGGTTTCCTCCTCCTCACGTCTGGCACAGGTGCGTCCTCTGAGAGAACAGGAGGCTTGTATGTGTGAATAGACAGGTGCGTCAGGTGGCCCCACGTGAGTTACCAGTAGGTGTCCCCTGTAGGTCGTGGGAGAAGAATATTTGGGGCAAAGCAGCATTACCTGGAGATTTCATGCTGGACCACACCCTTCCAGTCAGCATAGCAAGGGGGTCAGAGTTCCATGGATATACCTGGCCTGTGGCACCCCTGTGACCAAGCCCCACTCTGGGTGCACAGCCATCCTGCTGCAGCAGATGGTACAGAGGACATGGGCATAGGGCCTAGCATGGTCAGGCTCATGGCCCTGTCCTTTCCTTGAGAGAATCAAGTGCTCATTTCCTCCTGACCCCTGTGACTTCCTGCAGCCTCATCACCCCTCCTGGCCCCACAGGGAGCTGGGGAAGGACTGCAGTTGGCCAGACTGTCCTCTTCCATCATGGAGGTTTGCTGTGCCCCTGGGGCCTCTGGAGGCAGTGGCGTGTGTGTCCCCAGACAGCATGCTGGTGAGCTTCCTCCAAGCGAGGAGCAAAGACACGGTGCCCTGCGGAAGGCACAGCCTCGCTCTGCCGTTTCCCTTTCGCAATGAACATACCATTCTGTTTCCTGCTGTCAACGACAGTGCGGCAGAGGCAGCTGGCAGCCCCTCGGGGCGACATCTTCCTTCCCTGCACCACCAGTCACAGCAGATCCACAACGAAACTGCCCGGCCCACAACTCTCTGGCTGTCCCTGCTCCCTGGCCCGGGCACCAGGGGGGTGCAGGGATGCTCAGGCCCCTGCTTTGATGGGGAGGGCCTGGGGCCCCAGGGGAGATGCTGATGATTTGCAAGAGCTTGGATCCAGGGGGTGGTCCTAGGTCCATCTGCTCATTTTTACAGCCATCACCCTACAGCACAGAGGGGGCACAGGCAGGCCCAGCAAATTCACAATTGGCCATATTTACCAAACACTTACCAAGTGCCAGGGACTGTTGTGAGCATTTCATTTGCAGCAACACCATTGGGTGCATGGTAGTTTCTCCCCCATACCTAATGAGGAAACTGAGGCACGGAGTACTACGGAGGCTTTCCAGGCTCATACAACTGGCCGGGATGCCCACATTGACACAGCATCTGTCCTCTCAGTGACTGTGCTCCGTGGCCCTGACTCCTGGGTCTGCCAGATTGCTATCATTACAGTCCCTGTCCGCTCCCCGTGGGCAGGAAGGAGAAGTGATGGAGGGTTAGCCTCTCTTGGTCACAGATAGGGAAATCAAGTCAGGAGTTTCTGAATCTGTGGCCTGCCCAATGTCCCCCTCGACCCCGCAGCAGCAGGGTAGAGACTAAGATCAAATTAAGACCCTGACCTCCCAAGCCCCATCCACGACCTCTCTACCCTACATAGAGGCTGAGCTCTCCATCACCCTTTGCTCAAAACACAAAACACACCAACAAGTTATCCCAGGCTCCCCAGCGCCATGGGGGCTGTGGACGCCAGGTGGTCTGGGCCACCAGAGGTCTGTGGGCGTGCCTGCGCCTTCCACCTTGAAATTTGAATGGGAGCTCCCGTGGGCAGGATGAGGATTTGTTCTCTGCTGCATCCCACATCCCAGGACCGTACCTGGCACACCATGAATGCTCAGAAGATTTCTACTGAATGAGTGAGCGCGTTGGCCCTGGAAGCATCCCAGGGCTGCCGAGAGTGGCCGTTTTCTCCATCTCCTCATCTTATTTATTCTTCTGTGCTCCAAACAGTTAGTATTGGCTTCAGTGAACCCTTGTCAGTGTCTGTCAGGGAAGAAACATCAAGATGATTAAAGCTGGGGAAATGGTACCTCTGGCACGGTGTTGACGGGAAGAGGGTCAGTGACCCCCAAAAGGGAGGGGTAACCTTGGCACTTGTTTAGGAAGCCTCCAGAAATCCACAGCTCACAGTTGTTTCTCAGCTTCTGCCCCCTGAGATCTGGCCTGGGCACAGGGTGGACAGCAGACAGAAGGGCAAACTTGGGGCCAGGAGAGGTAGAAATTGGGACAGAGGATTGGTGGACAGAGCCCCAGACTTGTAATCTCCAGGGGTGGGTGTGGGGGAAGGTAAGGCACAAAATTCTAGGTGATGCCACAAAGCACACTCATCCGGATAAATAATCTGTGCATGTCACTTTTCTAAAAATAAAAATTAATGCAAGAAAGATCTGATGAACCAAAGATTCAGAGTCTGACACTGGCTGATTCCAGGACTCCTCTCTCCCTCCCCCAGCTCCAGCCCTGAGCCTGACGGAGGAGTACTCCTTCTGTGTGTTTCCCAGACTGCGGGAAGAGAGGGCACACTGTCGTCAGGGGAAGCCCTGGGACAGTCACAGGTGTGAGAACCCACACTGGAGGTTGGGGATGGGACAAGGTGTCCCCTGGGAGGTGCTGCGGAAATCTGTCATTTGGGGGAAGTGCAGTAATTGGTGCTGGGTGACCAGGTTACTGAGTGCACATAGTAAGACTCAATAAACGGTACCTTCAGAACGGCCATGGTAGGTGCTTGTGGGATGGTGTGCTAGGAGGACAGGTCGGAAGAATGAAGGTGTGTGCAGCCCTGACCTGTGGATAGAAGCTGCCCTCTGGGGGCAGTGAGTCATGAGCATGTAGTGACCAGTTTGCCTGTTACCACAGAAAGGAGGGAGAGGACACAGGCCTCCAGGGTGAAGGCTTCTGTCTGAGGCCAGCCTCCCTCTGCATCTGACTGGACCTGTTGTGCTGTGGTGATTCAACACGGGTGAGCAGGCCTGGGCTGGCTGGAGGGGCTTCCTCCTCTGGAATGAGCTGTCAGAGGGGAGGCAGTGGGTGGCTGGGGGCCATGGAGAAGCAGGACGCTGTGGACAGGGAGGGCTGAGAGTAGGGGACACTGTTGCACCAGGGCTTCCCAACAGCTGCCCAGCCCCAGCCCCTCTCCTACCCTCCCCTCTTCCTGGGCAGTCCCTCCCTTCCTGCCCCTCAGAGCCTCTGGGTCCAATTCCAGGCCACCAGGTACCTGCTTCCTAAGCTGTGGCAGGTGACTTACATTCTGTGTGCCTCAATTTTGGTTTTTCAATCTGGGAACTAAGAATAATAATGGAGGTCAGGCATCCCCCCACCCATCCAAATACCTGAAATCTAAAATCTGATATGACATTCAGAAAGTTTCATTTCAGATTTCAGAATTTCGGATTAGAGAGGCTCTGCTGCTTATGTCTACACAATTATCCCCAAATTCAGATGCTTTAGAAATGAAACTGACTTCTGGTCCCAAGTATTTCAGGGAAGTAAAATCAAATTGTAATTCAGTTGGCCCTCCATAGCTGCAGGATCCTCATTCCTCATCCATAGATTCAGCCAACCTTGGGTGGAAAATATTTTTTTAAAAAAAATCAAGTAAATTAAGTCAGTACAAGTTTTTTTCCCCCCACAATTCCCTGAGCAACACAGTGTAACAATTGTTCACACAGCATTTACATTGTGTTAGGTATTAGAAGTAATCTAGAGATGGTTTAAAGTATTTGGGAGGATGCATAGAGGTGTTTTGCAAATACCATGACACTTTATAGAAGGGACTTTTGAGCCTCCCTGGATTTTGGCAATCCCCCACAAATACGGAGGGATGACTGTTCCTTCCTTAGAGGGTTGTGAGGTTTAAGAAAGGTTGTGTGTGGAGCCCTGAGAACAGCGACTGCACATAGTAAGCACTCAATAAAGGGTACTTTCAGAGCAGCCGTGGTCGGTGCTTGTGGGGTGGTGTGCTGGGGTCACAGGAGGGGAGAATGAAGGGGGACAGCTCCGACCCGTGCATAGAAGCTGCCCTCTGTGTGGCGGGGCTTCTCCTGGGCTTCTGGGTCCTCGGTGATGGGGGCTGCAGGCCAGTTCTCCTGGGCTCCCTGGGACAGGCCTTGATCGCCCTCTGCCTTGGGTGGGTCCCTGTTCCTCCCTCTGACTCACTGCAGGCCCGGCCCCTCCCCGTCTCTGCTCTGATTCTTTTCCCTCTCCTAACTCAACCAGCTGAAGAAAAAAAATCCAGCCACTTATTTGAAGTCATTCTGTTTATTCCCAAAATTGAGAAGTTACACGATGACCTTGGGAAATAGTTCACGTGTGGGTAATGTGTGCCCTGGGATCTCTTCGGGAAAGATAGTAACTTTGGTTCATTTCTCAAGACTAGAAGTTTCCGGAAAGTAGAGATTGTTTCTCCCCTTCTAACTGGAGCTTCCTGAGAATGGGGTGGCATCTCCCCAGCCTGGGGGTCCCTGAGGACGGGGCCCTGGTGCTCAAGGACCTGGTTCTCTCCCTGGCTTCTCCCCAGGGCCCCTGCTTTAGGAGCCTGGGCAGCCTCCCAGGTCTCTTCCTGCTCAGCCTCCGGTGACTGGTCACAGCGGCTGGCGACTGACCTGACGCCTGTGTTTCCGCCCCTCACCTGACTCCACCCAGGCCTTGCTGTATCTTCCGAGCCTTCCAGCTCAGGCCAGCGCCTCTGCTTCTGCATCGCTGAGCCAGCTGCAAAACCAGGTCACCTCCGTCTCCTTGTCTTTCTTGTCCCCTTTCCCTAATCGAATTACTTTTTTCTCTGCATTGTGCGCGTCAAAGGAAGCTTCCGCAGCCCTGGGTTCTCTACCCTCGCTGACGCGATCCAAGCACGGTGACAAGCAGGGCATAATAAGCGTCGTGAGGCATGATCAGCCCAGCGCCAGGCTTCACCCCTGGCTGCCCCCCTTCCTCCTGCCTGCACCCCAACCAGGCCGGCTGCATGGCTGAGCAGGACACTGGCAGCTCTCTGCCCAGGCTGCTGGAGAGCCCTGGAGGGTGCCTCCCACCCAGTCCTGCACCTGCCAAGGAGGTGCCCGGATGGGGAGGCAGGTCTGGGTGGTGAATGGGGTCACGTCACAGCCCTTTCCTGGTGGGCTGCAGTGGCGAGGTCTCCTGCCCACGTGCTTCTTGTCCACACCCTGGGGACACCAGAGCAGTGGAGGGATGGCCCAGGCCCTGCTCATTCCGCCTCTTTGGAGGTTTGAGTCCAGGTCACAGCCTGGGATTCAGGCTGCCCTGCGCTCTGCGCAGGCATTCAGGACACAGCTGCCTGCTTAACTCAGGGGCAGCAGCCATTATGGCCACGATCATGATGATGATCATCACGCAGCCTGGCCTGGCTGTAAATGCTCCCAGGCCTCCCAAAGGGCATTCCTGGCCATCATCTCATGTGACACGCGGGCAGGACGGCCGGGACTCAGAGACGAGAGGTTGGTGAGGATCACAGTGCCCAGCCTGCCCTCCTGTCCCGCAGGAACACTTCCCTGGGGCCTTCTGGCTTTCCGGGGTCAACTCAGCACACAGGCCTGAGCCGCAGCTGCCCGGGCAGGGAGGCAGGCTGCCTGGTGGAAGTGGTGACCCGGAGCCCGGGCTTTGGAGTCAGGCCGCTGCTGGCCCACAGCTCAGCTCTGCCACGCAGCTGGCAGGATGGGGAGTAGCATCATTCCTCTAAGCTCATGCCCCCCTCTGTGAAATGGGACAGTGGTGGTGCCACTGCTCAGCACCCAGGAGATTGGTTTCAGGACCCCCTCAGGTACTCAAATCTAGGACACTCAAGTCCCTTGTGTAAGATGGCAGAGTGTCTGCATATAGACTAGACTCACCCTCCAGATACTTTGTCATCTCCAGATAACTCATGACACCTAATACACACCTAATACAGCGTGAACGCCATGCAAACAGTGGTTATTCTGCATTGTTTAAAGAATAATGGCAAGAAAAAAGTCTACGTGTTTGGTACAGATGAGGACTTTTTTCCCAAATACACACACACACACACACACACACACACACATTTTGCTCTGGGTCCATGGATACAGAACTCCCAGACGTGGAGGGCAGATTGGTTTTCTCTCCTAGGGACTTTCTAAGGCATATGCAGTGCTCCTGGCTCTTAGCATGCATCCAATGAAGAGGGATCTGTCTTGGTCTTGTCCAAGAATTCCATGGCCCTTCCTCCTCCCCAGGCTGACTCAGCAGGGTGGCCATCGCTGGTGGCCAGGACAGTGGCCCGTGAGGGAGGTGAAGAATGAGCATAGACAATAATGACAGCAACATCTGGTATTTCTGTGCCAGGCTCCACCAGCAGAAGTCCATTCTCCAATGGATCTTTACGAAATATATGTGCTCTTATGAAGCCCATTTTTCCAGAAGGGAAAAACTGAGGCACGGGGCAGATAAGGATCTGCCCAGGGTCACATGGTTTGTGTCAGAACCTGTGCAGATCGTACCTGCCATGGCAGAGGCAGCTGCTTCCAGAGCCATGATGTGAGCTGTACATAGAATTGATAGTCATAGGTCAGTAGTGGACAGCTCCCAGGGCTCTGGGGGTCCCTTGTGTGAAAAGATTTCTGCAAAAGATACACATTTCATATTTCCCTTGGGAGAGCTCTCACAAGGTCTTCACAGTGGTCCTCAATCCCCAAAACATGAGGAGCAACTCACCCAGTTCCCAAGATCTCATCTCACAGGGAGAGAAAGGAGGTCCAGGAGAAGCGACCAGCCTGACAGTCTAGGAAGTGGCACCTCACTTTGGAGGCAGTGAGGAGTGGGAGTGGCGCTTTTATTTCTCCTATCGATAGTTCGTAATTGATAGAAAAGATGACCTGAAGCCGGCACAGTGGCGTAGGTCTATAATTTCAGCAACTCAGGAAGCCGAGGCAGGAGGATCACAAGTTCTAGGCCAGCCTCAGCAATTAACAAGATCCTGTCTCAAAAAAAAAAAAAAAATCACAAAGGGCTGGGGGTGTAGCTCAGTGGTAAAGGGCCTCTGGATCCAATCCCCAGTGCCATACATAAATAAATAAATAAATAATAAAAGAAGACTTGAGGGTCGCTTAAGGAAATAGGAATTGGTTTCTCTCCCCCCTCTCTGTGCGCATGTGTGTGTGTTGAGCAGGAGAGAAGTAAAGTAGAAAACATCCCACTCACAGACTTTTTAGAGCAGGGAACAGATAAAAAAATTCAATTGGTACAACAAGTAATGGAAAATGTATTTTGGTTCTATATCTCATCCAATTAAGGGAACGATAAAGAAAGGACAAAGGAGAGAGAGAAAAGGAGACGGAGAGGGAGGACAGGAGAAGGGGACAAAAGCAGATGGAGACCCAGTTTGCAAACCAAGGACATGGTGGCCAGGACCCCCCACGAAGCCCAGAGAAACTCCTCACCCCAGGGAGACGAAGACCCTGCTAGGAAGGACCTTTCCAGGATGCATTTTTACAACCCCAGATGACCTGCGGCTGGACCTACAGTCAGGTGACCAGGCCGAGGGCTTGATTAAGCCTGGAGGCCAGAGGCCTTCATTATTGTCCTGCTGTTAATATTACTGTGTTGGGCTCAGAACCAGCCTGCCGGAGGCTCAAGGTACAGAACTGACAGGGTTCCGCCCTTAATGAGCTCCCATCCCCGTTGGAGAGGCAGACATGTAAATAATGATTATAATAAAAGTCAGGCTGCTATAATTGCTATAATAAAAGTTCAGATAAAGAGCACAGAAGAGAGATTAATTAATTCTGACTGGGAAACCCGGAACTGCTTTGTAGGGAAAATACCTGAAGAGGCCTGAGAGGAGGTGGAGCATTTCCGTGGGCGGGGCAGGCAGGGGCTGTGTTGGTGGTGGGTGGCTTTTGCATCACAACCCCAATTTAATCTCTTAACTGTGTCACTTCCTAGTTGTGTGTCTGTGGGCAGGTGACTTCACCTCTCTGAGCCCGTTTCGTCATCTATGAAATGAGAATAACGGGATACATCTCATAGGGCGGTTGCATCTTAATAATGTGCATGATGCTCTCTTGTAAAATATAAATTGTTGAGCAAATGTTTAAAAAATCGCCTTGGGAGTCCTGGTTATCATAAGGGTGGCTGACTACAGGATGCCTTGCCTTCCCATCTTTGAGCTGCAGTGAGCTGGATGTCCACCCCTGACATCTCTGGGTCTGAGGACCCCGAGTAGGACCAGATGACACTTGCCTGAGACTGTCTCCAAGGCAGGCCAAGGTGAAGGCTACCACCCAGCACCTGGCTGAGGCAGTTGGTACTCTTGAGACAGGGATGCTTGAGCAGCTCCCGAGGTGCATGGTAAATAGTGGTCCCCTGCAGGGTCTGCAGACCAGGGGGGTGTGGGGGGCGTGCTTGGAAAAGTAGGTGGGGTTAGAATGGAGCTGAGCCTCCATTGGTGCAGGAGCTACCCAGGTGCTCTTCCAGGACTCACGCACAGGGCAGAGAGGCACAAGATCCCTGCTTGGAGACTTTACCAGAGGTGCAGGGAGGGGCTTCTTGAGCAGAAAGGGACCTGATAGGTGTGTGAGGGCACCCTGCTGTCCTGTGGAGGAGGAGGCAGGAGACCGGTAGCCAATGCAGGCTTGCAGGGAAGGACAGGAGATAGGACGGCAGAGTGAAGGCGAGGGACTGGGGAAGGTACAGAAACTACTGTGTCAGTAGAATCAGCAGGACCTGCGCGCCCAGGGGAAGCAGCCTCGTAAACAAACAAACAAACAAACAAACAAAAAAAAAAACTGGCACACGGATAGGACAGCTGGAAATGCTACTTGGAGAGGGAGGGAGAGGAAGGGGTCCAGACACAGCTCCAAGGGCAACCTGAGAGCTCCCGAGCCGCTGAAGGGAGATGCGGGGCAGACGCTCCGAAGCCAGCGGCGGAATCGAGTGCAGCTGCCTGCTTGCTGCGCAGACCCCGCAGCTCCCTGCTAGATGAACACGCAGCGGGAAGGCACACGTGGGTCCCCGCAAGATGCTTTCTCCAGGATGCAAGCAGCGGCGTGCAGGAAGCCCCTGCCGGAGGCTACAGCGATGCGCATCAACGCCCCGGAGAGAAGAAGCCAATCGGGAGGGAGGTGCTCACACCCAGGAACACCGCAGAGCACCCAAAGCCACACCACGTGACCCGTGGGAATCTCAGGAACCTGTGCAGACAGCCGCTCTGAAAGAGCGCGCACGGTAGGGTTCCGTGCCTGTAATTTACCAAGCCATGATCTGCCATCTAAGTGAGAAGAGCAGTCGCCCTGTGGAGACGGAGCTGGAAGGGGACACGAGGGGCTGATTCTGTTCTATTTCGGGGTCCGAGCTCTGCTTTACAGGGCTGTGTTTCCTTTGCACCAATTCATGGAGCTTATGATACATGAGCTTTTCTGCCTGTATTTTATATGTCAACAAATTCATTCTTTAATATGGGGCCCACTTTCCCCCTCCCCACAAGTGGCTCCAGGGATTGCAGCTTGGAGCAAGCAGCCAGGCAAATGGTGCTGCCAGCTGTCGGGCCCAGGAACACAGGGTAGCAGCAGGGCATGAACACAAGGGCCCTGTGGGCAGAGGTGGATGGGCACTTGGAAATGTGTGCTGGGGGCTCGGGTCAGGCCAGCTGGGGAGAGTGTGTGTGAGGGCCGGTCACCCATGTGGAGCGTGGAGATTGAGAGGAGCAGGGGGCAGTGGTGGGGTCCTGGGGAACACCAGGGCTCAGGACCAAGCAAAGAGGAATGACCTTCCAAGATCATGGGCAAGAGAGAGGACAAAAACACAGGGAGAAGATAGGAGAGTTCACGAAGGTGTGGGCAATAGGGCCACGTGCTGCAGAGACCAAGCAGAGCCACCTGGACCATCTCCGCCAGGCTGCTGTTGCTATCCCCTTTACTTTCTTCCAAGTTTTTCTCACCCAACCTCCCTGCCCACCCACTGCCTTAACTGGGCTCATTTTCATATCTGGAATCAGATCTCCCCACCCTAGGCCTGTTCAAGGGATTGCCTAACCTGGATGTAGAATTTTGCTTTCATCCCTGTTAGACTTCACATTCTATCAATCTAAGCCCCAGAGGAAGGTGGAGACAGCCATGGTGTCCCTGGGCAGTCCTGCATGTTCCAGGGGCCCAGAGCCCAAGGTCTCTACTGCAAAGAAAATCCTATCTCAGCTTCTGTCCCTTCTCTATCAACTACCTGGGGCCTGCAGTTTCCCCATGCTTAAAATGTCACAGCGCCCAATAGTCACCCAGAGGGGCCATCTGCATCTTCTGACCAGGGCAAGGAAAAGATTTGCAAGCAAATAAATCTGTATGCAATATGAGACAAAGAAGTTTAAAAACAAGAGGAACAGGAACAATCCTTCAAATTAGGGTCCTAGCAATAATGGCCACTGACCTGCGCCCCCTCACACCACCACCCCCCAGGCACTGTCTCTGCACACACATTGGCAGACTGCTGAGGTCTGCAATTCTTAGTCCCACCCCCTGGCTTAGGCAATTGAGACCCATAGAGGTTTAGTCCCCTGCTCGAAGCCTCTTAGTTAATAAGTGACAGAGCTGGGATTTGGACCCAGATAGCTCTCTGCGCCTTTCATGAACTATGACCACAAGGTGGACACAGGAGCAGTGGCTGGAAGCAACATAATCGGAATCCATAGACCATCCTCAGGCCCCACTTGATGGTCTGGCAGCAGATTTATTTCCTTTCTCTATTCCATTTGGTTTAAGCAAATATTAAGATGAGTTATATTTCTGTTAAGCCCACAATGACCAGCTGCGGAAACAAAGTGGATAGCACGGTAAGCAGTCTAGTCCACAGCTTCAGGTTGGCAATAAATAGCCCATTTTCTTCATTATATTTACACTGGCACGACACCAACCCTGAACTCCATACAACTTGGGAACTTGTTTTGTCACGATGGGGACTTCCCATCCCCATTTAGTCAGGGTGATGCAAAGCTCCTGGAGTCCTTTGAAGTTACTAACCATCCTCCTACTACTACCCAGTGATTTCAGAGATGCTGTGCTTGCCCTGCTCCCCTGGAATACTGTAAATCATTTCCCCACCAAGTTTAGCTGGGTGTAGATGACAGGAAGGCTGTGACGGCCAGCATCTTTCCTTTTCCACACTGAGAAGGTCCTTGAGGCCTGGAGAAGAGAAAATTAGGGTAGGGAGAATCTACCCCAGGTAGACCTGTGTGTCCACGGGGAGCCTCCACCTGCTGAAGAGGCGGGCTGTCCACCCAGGGCCTTCCAACGCGCAGGTGCACAGAGCCCACCATGTCCTGGTGGTGGCAGGAATGGGGTTAGGGGTGCCACTAGCTAGTGTGAGCAATCTAGGAGGTCCCCTGGAGAATGCACCCGGGTCTTGGGGTGAGGAGCAGGCAGCCCAGGGGACCCCCTGTCCCCTCCAGAGAGAGAAACAGGAGGATCAGCTGAGCTTGGGGCCCTCCACCTAGCAGGCAAGCCATGGCTGGCTGTGAGCCCCCAGGGTCCACCCTGGGTCCCCAGAGGGCAGTGGCAGCAGGCAGGAGGCACAGGGATCTGAGGCCCCAGGTCTGCTCCTCCCCAGAGGACACCCAGCCCACACGGGCATCTGGTGTGTCTGGGGATCTAGGCACCACCCCTTCCCCAAGTTCAGCCTGGACTCCCCTATGCAGCCCACCTTGGCAGGATCCCGCAGGGATAAGGGACTGGAATAGGGACTTAGGATCTTGACCCTGTTAGACTTCAGGAGTTGGAAATATGAAATTAAAGTTTTCCTTTATGATACCTCTTTTTAAAAAATATCAAATCTGACCAAGTGTTAAGTACTTAAACCAGAGAGAAAGTGAATTTGAATCCCAGCTGTGGCCCAACTAGCCTTGTGACCTTGGGCAGGTAACTTAACCTCTCTGAGACTCTGTTTTCTCCTCTATAAATGAGGATAAGAACAGCCACCTTGGAGGATTACCTGAGTTCTTGTGTCTAAAGCACTTGCACTTTGCATACATTACAGCTGCTCTGGTTAAGATTACTGTTGTGTCTGGTGGCAGGAGGTTCCTTGATCTACTTTAGACAACTGAACTTGTCCCAGTATCTAGCACATCACCATGCGGTTTCAAATGCCCGCAGGTGCATCGCTTTAATTATTTTTAACGCAGGGTTGTTAAGCAATCATTAATGAGTAAAATGACTAATGTCATATGATTTTCAAACTCTGGCCAAGTACAACGGGGTAGCTTTCCCCTTAATCACTTACGTAATGACTACATCTTCGGTCAGGCTTGTTATCAATTCTTAATAAATGATCTTGAATCCAGCTTCCGCCTCATTATTTAAGACTGGCATTAAGACACCGTCTCTGGTGTCTCTAAGGCCTTTTCCTTCCATAACTGGGAACTGGAAAGAGCCCAGGCTTTGTGGACAGACAGATCCGAGTTCCAGTTCTGGCTCTGCCACTTGCTAGCTGTGACCTCCTTGACAACAGGGCCAATTGAATAAAATAACATCTATTGAGAAGCCACAGAAAATAGTGCCACACCCTGGCTTGAGGCTCCAGGCCTTACCCTGGTGGCTCCTGGAGAGTCACCATCCATCTTACTTAAGGGTGAGTGGCCTGCGCTTCCTCCCAGGCATTTCTAAAGCTCTGAAGACCGAGTACTGCTGGCCTGCATTTGGGGTCCCTGCGCAGCCCCTTCTGGTGTCACTGCCGGATCTCATGAGCTCTTGCCAATGGGTGCCGGTTCCCACCCACAGTGCCACCTTCGATGAAAAGATGCCCGTGGAGGATTTGTGTTTTCTGTTGATGGTGCCAGGACCGGCCTCAGCAAACCCAGCCCCGAGTCCCTGCTGAGCGTGTGAATCAGCGCCATTTGGACAGACAAGGCGGCTGGTAACCCACAGAGGATTCTCGCTAGAGTCTTACTTTTGATCACTGCTTTGGGGATATGAGCGCTCTCAAAGATGGCCCTTATGGGAGAGGGACCCCTCCAGAGCTTTAATGGTAGAAGGGAGGGCCATGAAGACTATGGAGAAGGGAACAATTTGGGGGTGGTCCTTCTCAGCCACTGGCTGGTCGTCCAGCTTAGGCACTGACCCACTCCTGGGTGTGTGAGGCTGGGACCCTGCTTCACCTCCTGGGTTTCTGTCCTTGGGTCCCTGACCTGTGGGCTGAGAGTGGTTCCTGAAGCCAGGTTCAGGTGGTGGACATGCAGGGGGAAGAGTGGGCAGGGTCTGCTGGCTGCGTCCCAAGGGGAGACAGGCGCTGGCCACCCGCTGCAGGCACGGGGTAGGTTGGGGGCCACTGACCTGGGAAGTGGCCACCTTGCCCTCCTGGTGGACAGCAGGGGGAGACATGGAGAAAAGGAATGCCATGCTGGGGCCCGGGGAGCTGGGGAGCAGTGGAGAAGGTCCAGGAGGCCAGTGTGCAGAGCTGATGTGCCCAAAGGAACAGTGACCAGGCCCGGGCATGGCTGGGCCTTCCTGATGACTGCAGGAGGGGGAACTGCCTTGGTTTCTGTCTTTGCTGAGGTTTGTTTGGTGGCCTTTCAGGGAGTGCTGAGGCACAGACAGGGCCTGGCCCTTGGAGGGTCACCTATGGGCACACCATGGCTTGGAGCAGCCTTTTCTGCTCCTGGGAAAAGGCCCAACCCGCCCTGGGCCATGCAGGATGGGTTCAGACCCACCTCTGTGCCTGAGAGCTGCATTGCTTGCTAGTTAAAGGTGGTGACATTTAGCTGGTCCTTGGAGGGGGACAGATTCAGGACACAGAAATGGAGGGGGGAATTTGGGGGAAGACTGTGTACGGTGTGCTCTTGGGGACAAAGTTCCAGGGCCAGAGAAAGCTCAAATTGTCCAGCGGGTAGAAGGGAGGGTCCCCCAGGGGGAGGTCTGGCCCTGCCTGAGGGTTGGGAGAGCCAGCGAGGCTTCTGGCTTGTGGCTTCTGGAGAAGGGTCCCCTGAGCAGCAGGAGCCCCAGGGGAAGGCAGGCCAAGCCAGGAAGCTTCAGAAGAGCCTGGGGTCAAAGGGGGGGTAGGGAGCTGTGTAAATTTCAGCTCAGCTTTGCTCCTGAAGTTGTGCAGACGCATATTTCTGTCAGTTTTATATTAACATTTACATAACAAGTAGATTGAGAGATTGCATTATTTACATATATATGGAGGCCGGCTGGAACGGGATCCTCGCGCCTGTACATGACGTTTTATTGATTAATAAATTAGACACTTACGGATCAAGCACAAATCAAATCCATCCATTTCAGACACCCATCAGGTGCAAATGAATGTAAATCGGCGGCTTCATTTGCATACGCAAAGCAAACCATTTAGTCGTCATTTGTCATCCGCACCCTCGAGAGGCTGTAATTTGCCTAGCGAACCAGCCTGCAGCAGGGCCGCCCCTCTGCTCTCTGGGGCGATTTCTGAGACTGGTGCGGGAGCTCAGTTCCTAGCAGGGCATGCTCCTGTGTCCAGAGCTCCCGTCCCGAAACGCCGGCATGGCCCCAGAGGACAATGAAGAGTGGAGCCAGGCCAGATGGGACACTGCTTGTCAGAGTCGGAACCCAGGGGAGAAACTGGAGGGCATCTTGAAGTCCATCTATACCAACTCTCTAATGTGTAGAGGATGAACTCAAGATCAGAAAGGGGATGGGACTTGCCCAAGGCCACACAGCAAGATGGTATAGTACCAGGCCTAGAGTGGGCTTTGGGGAAGGGAGCGAGTGAGCAGAGGAACAGGAATCCCCTGCCACAGTGAGCCCGGTCCCCAGAAGATGGAAAAGGGACAAAAAGGGGACACCAGAAGCCAGGCTTCACCTCCCTCACAGCCATACACAAAAGAGGGCTGTGGGCCGGGAGGGGAGGCAGAGGGGCGTGGCCAGCCCACAGGTGAGTCAGGGCACAGGTGGAGTCCCTGGGCCAGAGCAGGAATCCAGCTGATCTGTCTTGGTTACTGGACACCTGCTGGAGGCAGAGGGCTCGCTGAGTTGACCCTGGTGGGATTTTTTTCTGTCTCAAAATCTGCGTGTATCTTGGGCAGATTGAGGTATCAAGGTTGGGATGTGGTTTTCATTCCATTTTTAAGTTTCCCCTGTGCACTAAGAAAAGCAGGCTCCTGGGACCATTGTCCCCCAGGTTCCCCATGCCCCCTGCTGTTCACAGCTGTGAGGAAAACAGGGTGAAATGTTCATCTCTGTGATCTTGGATCAACTCACCTTTCCAGGCAGTGAAACACACCGGGACCTGGGGAACCTGGGGGTGTCACCCCTGCCCTGCCGTGGGAGGGGCTTAGTGCCACCGTGGACCCCCCCACACCCCCGCCCCGTGGCCTTGAGCATCTGACTTCATTTTTCTCTGTGAGTCTCGCCAGTACAGGGCTGATGGTGCCATCTGGCTCTTGCGAGGTCATGCACCCCAGCGCCCAGGTCTGGGCTGCACACAGTAGGTGCTCTGTTAGGCTGAAGTTAATAACCATAGCATCTGTGGTGAAATAAGGTCTTGTGTTACCTGAGTCATGCCCGACAGGCCTGTCTGGAGGGGCAGCACTGGAGGCCAGGGTCCTCAGCCGGCATCCCCAGGGAGGACCTGGGGGTTCAAATTCACGGCATAGTGAGCAGTTACTGAGCACCTACCGAGTAACAGGCACCTTTGGGGACATGATATTGATTCTGGGCCCAGTAGTCCCCCTCATCGGAGCCTCTGAAGCAACGAGGAGGACCAGTGTAACTAAAGTCAAAGCTCACCCCCCTGAGACCCACGTCTAGTGCACCGCGCGACACACTCAGCTTCTCCAGCAACCTCTGCCGTAGCCCTTTGGTGCAGGATGGGTGCCTGCTTTCTCCTTCCCCAGGCTCCTCTTCCAGGCTGCTGCACCCATATCCAGTGGGGGTCCCTGCTCCTGCGCTCAGCCCTGCTCTAGCCCATCACTCAGGAGCCCAGGGCAGCGTCGGCAGCCCTCCCCCCTGCTCCTCGTCCCTTCCTTTGGCAGCTTGTAGATGCGGCCTCTGGGGGCTGCGCCAGGGGCTGCCAACCCCAGTGCTCTTGGGATTCCGGCCCAGGCCCACCGCAGGGGCTCTGAAGGAGTGATGGCCAAGGAGGGGCAGCCCAGGTGTCCAGTTGGGCTGTCGGGTCTCACCTCCAGACTCCCCTTGGGGTGGTCCCTGACCCTCACAGCTCCCCATGGGATTGGGGCAAGCCTGGCCTCAGGTGGTAGGCTGGGTCCCTGGGCCTTCCAGGTCCATGGGCACCCACTTCTGGGTTGTTTCCAGAAGCCCCTGTGACGCCATCTTCCTGGACACCCTGCGGCCCCATCTGACTGGGTTTGTCCCTTCTCCAAGACTGAGCTGTTGTCTCAGCCTCGTGCTGCCAAGTGGCTTTGGATGTGCCCCCTGCACCTGGCACAGATTTCCCAGCTCCCCGCCTTCCCCTCCCAGCAGTCTCCCAACATGCCTTGCAGCAGCAGCCTCCCCTCCACACCCTGCCCTGAGACCCCTCCCTCCAGAGGCTGCATGGTTTTAGGGTACTCCGTGGGCTGAGCAGCGCCACAGGACACACACGGACCCCTCCCCTTCCTCTGGCCTCAGCCCTCGAGAAGCTCTGCAGCAAGCCCATTTCACAGATGAAAAACCGAGGCCCTGGAAGGACGGAACACACCCTGCGCCTCACATCCCCACAGCTAATTCCCTCTCCCAGCAGATCCTGGCTCAGGGAGGGGCGCCGCTTTCCCATAGCGCTTCTGTGGGCTGCGTTCGGCTTCCTTGCCCTCCCTCGTCATCAGTGTCTATTCTGTTCCTTTCCGGGAAGTGAGAGATGCATGTGAGGAGCTGGGTCAGGGTGAGCTGCCCACACACGGCTCAGCACAACCCAAGATGGGCCGGAAGCCCCCTGTCTGGACACCTCTGCCCACCCCCACCTCCCAGCCCCTCAGTCCCTGAAGGGCAGAGCCCCAGAGCATCATGTTGCTGTTTTGTGAATCTTGAATGATAATTATATGTATAAAATTCGACTGCTTAAACCGTTCAGGATTAATCTGCACCAACACACAGAAATGCGCGCTGCCTGTAATTAGCGATTCCTTGGCAAATGCATTTTGCAAAATAGCACTTGATTTTAATAACAGGCTGTTAGTATTAGAACGCTGTGCCCATTTTCTTTGAAATTGTCAAAGAAGCCCCCTCTCTCTGGCCGCCCCAGCCTCAGCTTGCAGATGCCTCAGGCTCTGGTTGGGGGCCTTGGACCTTCTGGGAGGGGTGTCTTGGTGGCTGTTCTCATCCTCTCCCCTCCCCCTTCCCTTGAGGGCCACCGAAGTCTCCTTGGCTGAGAATCCCCACCCGCTCATCTTCTGTACTCCCCCACCTCCCGTCTTTGGGATTCAACCCTCCACACTGCAGCGCCTCCCCCCACCCCTCCTTTCCTCTGCCCCCACAGTCCCCCCTGATTCCAGCTGTGTCTCTCTTGGTCACAGTGGTTCTGTCTTTGAAGGACTCCGTGTCTGTTTTCCTCTACTCCTGACTCTCCCAGCTCGACTCCTCCTGCTCGGTTTGGTTCTGTCTGGTGGGCCCAGTTCCTTCCCTACCTCCTTCCCTCTCTGGGACTGAATGACCTGCCCCTGCCCTGCACCTGGTGGCTTTGTGTTGCCCCCTTGAGGGTACTCCAAGGGAGTAGGGGACAGGTCTGGCAGCCTCCCTGGCCACATTCAAAGCCAAGCCTCAGCTTGGATTCCATGGGGGTGGGGAGAAGCACTCAGGTATGGCAGCCGCCTGCCCCTCCTTCCCCCTGAGCCGCCCTGCCTGGCCTGCAGAGCCCCCTCTCTTTGCCAGCACTGCTGAGTCAGCCAGTGGCCTGTCCTCCCTGGAGTGCACAGGCAGCAGAGACCCTTAGGGGACCTGTCTGGTGGAGAGTGCATGAATGGGACACATCAGGCCCAGGCTAGGTGGGAGAGATGGCTGGGTGGTGGGGCAGGACCCAAGTCAGCAAGGGAAGGGGAGGCTCTTCCCACAGGGGAACCTGGCCCCAGGGTAGTCTCTTCTCCCCCGCACCCCGCGGACCCCGGAACTGACCCCACCTGTTTCCCCACAGCCTGTCACTCAGTTGCTCACGCTGGAGGCGGGGATGACATTGTTGACACCTCCTCCAGCACCTCCTCCTCTAGCCCATGTCATAGCTGCTGCCTCCTCTGCCCTCTGCTCTTCTGTCCCCTATCACAACTCTCTGGCTGGGCTTCCTGCTTCCTGCTGACCAGTTCTCATGGTGGCAGTGAGTTTTGTCTAAACCCCAAGCTGAGTCTCATCACTGCATCACTTCACATCCTTTAAGGGTCTCCTTCACTTCAGAGAAGGCCCATTGCCCCACCCCACCCCCCACCAGCCTGTCTGGGTTTGCAGGTTTATTTCCCTCTTGGTCCCGCCCATCCTTTCTATCCAGATGTGCCAGGCTATGCCTAGGACCACTGTGCCCTTGTAGATGCTCTTCCCTCTACCTGGAATGCTCCTTCTGTCTCGTCCGAACAATTCTAGTACTTATGACAGTACGTGGCACGTGGCCTATCTACACGGTGTTGTTGAACAAATGATGAATCGTTCGTTATTTCTGCTGCCGTTCCTAAGGCTCCTCCTCTGGGAAATCTTCCTTCCCTGCCCTGCCCTGGCCTTACCTGTAGCCCCTGTGTTAATGGGGCACCTTTGACATATGAGCTTTCCTGCTCTAAAACGAGACAGACCTGCGGTGCTTGTCAGCTGATGCCGAGTAACGTGCCATCCCAGCCTCCAGGTCTGAAGCAGCAGTGCTGAGCTCAGCTTGGCTGGAGAGCTGGTGGGGGAGGTCTCATTCCTAAGAGAGACACATGGGCTAGCTCAGGAGACACGTGGGCTAGCCCAGGAACGTTCTTGTCATGCATTGGGGGAAGTACAAAAATGTAGGAGGAACCCCGCGGGGCCCCTTGAAGCCTAGGCCCAGGCTGGGAACTGGCACAATATCACTTCCACTGTATTCTACTGGCCAGAGGAAGTCACATGGCCAAGTTCAAAGTCAAAGAATGGAGCGATATACTCTGCCTCTTTATGGAAGAAGCATCAAAGTCCTGTAGCAAAGAACATGAATAAGACATTGGGAGCCATGCCAGTGTTTGAATCCTGGTCCCACTGATTATCAACACAGACGAGTCATTGCACTTCTCTGAACCTTGGGGAGAATTTGAATCACTCATGCATTCATTTGAAGTATGAGCACCTCCTAGGCATCAGACACTGTTCTAAATGTTGCAAATATAGCAGCGAACAAAGCTGATAATGTATGGAGAATGCTGAGTTCAATGTCTGCTCCAAATAATGAGTCCTCCTTCATTGCCCCCCACCCCTGCAGAAGCAGTCGCTCTTCCCTGGCTCGCACTGACGGGTTCCCCCGCTTGCGGCTCTCCACGCAGCTCAACCCTCCTCCAGCCCCCACCTGACTGCTTCCGGCCTGCACCCAGCTCCTTTCTCTCTGGGGAGTACTCATCCTGCTGTATTGCTATGCAGATACTGCGTCCTGTTCATCTTGGGCCTTCAGAGCCTGCTATACAGTAGGCACTCAATGTATGTATGGAATGAATGAGAATGAGTGGGGACTGACTGGACCCTTGTTGTCTTATTTGTACAAGTTCAAGGAGGGCTCTTGTGGGGCCATCAGTGCCAGCAAATGAGAAAATGATGTGGGCGTTCACGAGGTGCCCACCCTGGGCTGGGCTGGGCTTTGGACTGAGACTCTGCCTCATTCGACATCTGCACTCAGTAGGTCTTCCAGGGAGGGGCAGCGTAAGAGGTGAGTGTGCAGGTCTAGAACCAGGTTCAGGTCTGGCTGGGTGAGCTTGCCAATTTACCCACATTCTGTGTGGGTTTCCCCTCTGGAAAGTTGTTAGAAGAACTCGTTGAGTGAATATTTATCCGTCACCAACAAGGGGCCAGCCACTGAAGAGAGAGCAGGAGACAAACAAAGATCAACATAGGATGAAATAAGAGGCTCTGTGAAAAGTGTCTAGCGCCAGGGCGCAGTTCTCGGTACACAGAAATGCGTTCCCAGTGGTTCTTGTCATCTGGTCCTATCTTTTGATAGATGAAGAAACTGAGGCTCAGAGGAAGCTAGGAACTAAACTCATGGTCACAGGACTGGGACTAGCAGCCAGGCTTACTGATGCCTAAGCAGAGCACAGAGCTCCTTCACCACCCATTTCTACTTGCAAAGGGGTGGGCTGGGGCGGGGAGACGCCTGGTCTGCCCTTGCTCCCCTCCTAGCTCATGTGAGCCCTGGTTGAATGATTCCATCTCTGTTGTTTTCACCTAGTTGTCTGCCTTAATTGAGCAGAGATAATCCCAAAGTGTGCTAATCCCATAAACCCTTCTCCCCAGCTCTGTCATGGATGGCGTGGGTGCTGCTGGTGGGCGCATGTGCCAGGGGAGGCTGCTAACTAACTCTCTAATGAGGCTTTGCACAGAATACTATCAGAATAAGTGTCCCCCACCCCCTGCCCCGCCATGGGCACACACCTGAGGCAGGAGGTGTCAAGGGCAGGGATCCATGTTGGAGGAAGGTGCCAGAGCCCAGCAGGGACATGGCGACCCACAGAGAGAGCCATCTGTGTGGGTGGAAGGAAGCCCAGGAGCATTCTCTGCTCTTGTCCTGGGTCCACATCAGACAGCAACTGCCCAGAGTCAAGCTCAAGTGGAGAAGCATGATTTTGTCTGAGATTGGAGCAGTGGGAAGAGGTGTAGTTTAGGGGGACTGGCCTCCCCATCATGAGCTCAGTGTCTTGCACAGCTTGGGTTGGAACCGGACCTTCATCTCTGCTGCATGCTGGATAGAGTAACTGAGTCTTCACTCCAGATAATGAACTCCTATTTGGCAGCAGAGTTCTTTTGGAGATTGTGTATGAATTCCACCGAGTAGATTTAGGCTGAGACTTGGAGCACTAGGGACTCTTTGGTGGCCGTGGGGAGTCTTACACCTGGGGGTGAGAGAGTCTCTTATTAGAACACCTGGATGACAGGGTACAGGGCTGTCTTTGGTGCTGAGGATGGAACCCAGGACCTTGTGCATGCTAGGCAAGTTCTCTGCCACTGAGCCACATCCTGAGCCTGCAGGCTCTGACTTCTTAGTTAGAACATAATTCCTTTGCAAGCAGGTACTTTTCCCTGGTTTGCTCACCAGGACATTCTAAGCACCTAGGACAGGGCCTGGTGCATAGCAGATATTCAGTAAATAGTAGCTCTGGCAGGAACAGAGAGCTCCTCCTTGGTGAGGCTGTGATAGTCCTAGCATGAAGATCCTTTCTTGCCCTTTGGATTATGAGAAAGAGTTCAGAGAGGTGGAGGTGTTCTCCCAAGGTGACTCAGCCAGCCAGGCTCAGACTGGAGACTGGCTCATCCCCAGCTGTTCCTGGCCACCCCGTGATCCTTCCAAGAACCTGAGATCTGAGTGACAACAGATGTCTAGCGTGGAGTGGGTGTGTGTGAGAGATGACAGTCGGGGACAGGTCAGGGAGGCCAGCCTGGCCCAGTGTCAGCAAGAGGATGGGCAGATGCTGGGGGAGGACCCTCTGGGCAGGTAGTTTGCTAATTAGCAAAACAGGTGGCTTTGGCTGGAGATGTCTGTGAATTAAACCAGGTGACCCCTTCTTGCCCTCCCTCAGCGCTGTGCAGGCTGAGCTTCTGCATCCAGGCTGCAGAGGGCTGCCTCTTTCCCTCTTGGCGTTCTCCTTCCTGTCTCTTTGTGGACATTTTGGTCCCAGTGAAGTCTGCTAGGTGACCCTTCTGACTTGACTGGGGGTAGAAAATGACAAAGGCTCAAGGCTTATCCAGCATGTGGCAATGTCCAGCAGAACCACACAGAGTGGGTTTATGTGCCTTGTCCAAGGACTCAGAAGACTGAGGCTCAGTCCTTGCTAAGTCGCTCTTCCCGGGTATCTTAGTCTGAGACCAGGATTTGAGTGTAAGCAGTTTATTTGGGAGGTTGGCCCAGAATACATGGGTGGATAGTGCAGAGAGCAGGGGCAGCGGCCAAGGGAGGGTGGCCACCTGCCCGCAGTAGCAGTGGCAGCTTAATCCCACAGGGGACCCCTGGGAGACAGTGAGGCCACAAGCTTCAGAATCGTGCCACCCAGCGGTGAGCAGGCAGGAGCGTTGATGCCCCTGAGCTGGCCACACCGGCTTGGCCTGGGAATGGGGAGTGTAACTTTCCTGGCACTTTGGGCCAATTCTGGGGCAGGTGCCATAGCTCTTGTGGGAGAAAAAGATGCAGGTGCTGACAGTCAGCTGGGGTCAGGCACTGGCATGGAGAAGTCTCAGGGGGACATTCGGGCAGGACAGCAAGAACATCAGGGACGCTGAGACCAAACCCTGTCAACGTGACCCTCACACAAACACTCTTAGCACCGCTCACTGCTGCTCATTGTCTTCTGGGGGTCTGCTGGGGCTGGATGAGCACCCAGTGTTCCATCCGGAGATCCTCCCCACATGAGGGAGGGTCAGACCACGCTGTGAGCACTGTTCCCCAATCGGCTTCCCCAGGTGTCTCCGGGGCCCTGTACCCCCTTCACTCAGCCGATGTTCAGAAACAGCAAATTCCTTCTACCATGTGTCTGTGTGAGGCCAAATTAGGAAGCTAATGCTGAAAAAAAAAAAAATAAACTCTTACTTAAGCCTTAAGCGTGCCAAAAATAAATGGCTTTGGATTATCTGCTGCTTTGGATTATGCTGACCTCCCGGGGAGCGACTGGGCGTGTGTGTTCACCTGCAGCAGGTTCAGCAGACTGGGAGTCGCCCAGGTGACAGACCCAGGGTGGGGGCTGCTGCTGGGGGGTGGGGGTGGGGGGGTGTTCTAGAAATGAGCCGTCCAGCCAGGGACGCGTGGGGCACGAGTGCTGCATAAGGAAAAAGAGATGCGCTTTGGGGAATGGGAGCTACCTGGCGGCCCTTGACCTGATCTGCTGCTTCTTCAGGGGGTTAATGGGCATATGGGGGGTGGGGGAGAAAGGAACCAAAAAAGGGTGAGTGGGCAAGTTAGTTTTAAAATGCTGAGGTTGGAAGATTCAACTTCTTCTTCTTCTTTTTTTGGTACCAGTAATTGAACCCAGGGGCACTGAGCCACATCCCCAGCCCTTTTTATATTTTATTTAGAGACAGTGTCTTGCTAAATTGCTTAGGGCCTCACTAAATTGTTGAGGCTGGCCTTGAACTCATGGTCCTCCTGCCTCAGCCTCCCAAGCTGCTGGGATTACAGGTGTGAGCCACAAAAATCTTAAAAAGTTAAGAAAGTTAAAACTTTATTTGAAGACCTTCTCAGATCCTTTAGGATAAATAACAACACTGATATGCATATATATGATATAAATGTATAAAGTATATAAATATATATATATATATATATATATATATATATATATATATATATATATATATATAAAGAATCTAACATATATATAAATGTGTGTGTATTTTCCTGTTCACCCAAACCCTTTGGTTCCCATGTGGACCCCTTTCTCTCACGTCTGCTTCTGTGGTGCATTCCCTGTGAATGCTGTCCAGAATTTTCCCAGACCTTTCTCCTACCCAGCTTTCATTGGATCTTCTTGAAACAGGATTGTGCCACTTCTTTCCTTCAAATCCTCCAAGGTTCTCCAAGGCTGTTGGTGGATGCTTAGGATTTAGTGTGGCAATGCTCGCTCCTTCTGACCTGTCACCTCCCGCCTCTCCCATGTTCCCTCAGGTAAGAGCCCTACTCTTGGTAGCTCCTCAGTCTCCTTGAGCTTTCAGACCCCTGGACCTTTGCACACACTGCTCCCTCTGCTGAAAGTATCTCCCTCTTCCCGTGTCTTCTTAAGGACATTTCATTTTTGAAAACTCAGTCGGGGCATTCCCTTTGGGATGTTTCCCTTGATCTTGTCCCCCTTTCTGTGAGACCTTCCTGAACCACCCCTAAGGCCTCCCGGTCCCCTTTTCTGGTTTTATTTTTCCCCTTGGTGTGTATTGTCTTTGAAGATGGTATCATTAGCTACTTGTTTCAGTTGCTGTGATCCAGCTGCTGCCCCTGGGATGCTCAGTCCAGAAGGGTCGGGAGCCTTCTCTATTTTGTTTGTTGTTCGCAGGGCCGAGCACGAAATAGACGCTCAGAACTATGTAGTAAATGAAAGACTGACTTCCTCGGCCGTTCTGCCTTATCCCCTTAAAGGAATAATTATTGAGCACTTGAGCTTGCAAACAAATAATGGCCACAGCATCCTGTCTCCGGGCACACTGGCTTCTCCAGGACCCTTGCTCCGGCCTGGCCTCCACGGCCCGGCGGTTGACAAGCCCCTACCACTGAGGATATGCTCAACTAAATGCCCAGAGTCCATTTTGTTTTTTTATAAACAGAAAAACTGTCTCTCAACTTGACTGAGCTGGAAGCTGCGAGCCTTAACAGAGCCCCCTGCCCTTGCCCACCCGAGGGGGCTCTGTGTTTGTCTCCCACCACGTGGACATGCTGGATGGAAATGTTTTCTTCCTGTTCCCAAAGTGGCAGCAGTTTCCCCTCCCGAGAGCCTCAGCACAAAGGGCCAGGCTGAAGCTCCTCTGTCCTCCCCCGGGGCAGGTCCTTGGGCAGCGAAACAGGAGCTGTTAGGGTTCACTGGGTGGCACAAGGCCAGCCGCAGGGGCCTGTCATTTTGCAGAGATAGTCAAGTCTAGGAGGAAGTGGTGCTTGGGGGCAGGCAGTAGCCCACGGTGACAACTGAGAAGGACCTTCTTGACCTGACCCCAGGCTGTGCAAGATGCTGGCTCACTCCAGGGCTCTGCTTGCTCATGTGTCCAATGAGAAAGGCTCCCGCCTCCAGGCTCACAATGACAGGCGTGATGTCTGGCTCCGAAAAGGCACACGTGTGTTCGTCATTATTCATCTTACTGTCATCATGACATCAGAGTCAGAAGGCCCGTCTCCGAGTTTTGGCTTGAGATTTAATCAGATTCAGATAGAATCCGAAGCCCTTCTGCAACTGAACATTTTGTGAGTAGGCTATTAAGAATCTCCTAGAGGCATGACCGACAAATCTAATCCAAACAAAACAAGATGTTACCAGCGTTGCTTTCTTGGTACTTACAGAGTACCAGGCACAGCACTGGGCAATTTTTCTTTTGTATCTTTATAAATACAAAAGAATTGTGTGTTTTTTTCATTTGCTTAAAAATTTTTTTTTTGTTTGCTCTTTAAACTAGTGAGAAGCCTCAGTCTTCCCAATTCTTAGATGAGAAATGCAAGGTTCAGAGGGTCCCAAGGACCTGCCTAGTAACTAAGGTCAAGAGCAAGGGCTTTGGAGCCAGGCACATGCCTGGTAATCCTAGCGGCTAGGGAGGCTGAGGCAGGAGGATCACGAGTTCAAAGCCAGCCTTAGCAAATTAGAGAGGCCCTAAGCAATTCTGCAAGACCCTGACTCTAAATAAAATATAAAAAAGGATTTGGATATGGCTCAGTAGTTAAATACCCCTGGGTTCAATCCCTGGTACAAAAACAACCCAGGGGCTTTGGAGTCCCTGTGCTCAGTCTCAACTCCTCCTGTGACCTGCTTACCCAGCCTATGTCTCTTAGCTTCTCTGGGCCTCAGTTTCTGAAAGCCTTGGTGAAGATTAAACAGGATGCGGTGTGCTCCGGGTTTAGCACTGTGTCTGACACAGAACAAGCATTCAATAAACTTAGCAATCAAAATCCCATCTGTGTTTTGCTAGGGCACAGAAGACGGGGGGAAGCATCCCTTTTTAGATCATGAACTAAACCAAGGCAATATTAGTCTGGCTTGGGGGAAAGTTTGACGTGTTGGCAGAGGTTTATTAAGAACCTACCATGTACTGGATGAGTCAAGGCTCCTACGGTCTAGCAGAGATGCCGAGCTGAATCGAGTAGGCACCAGACTCCAGGCTCCTGCCTCCAAACCCAGGGCTGAGGACGTCACTCCACCCAGGGAGCGGAAACAGGGTCGATACCGCTTAAACATGATTACCTGGCTTATTGTTGCCCCACTCTCTAGATTAATAATGGGACCTGAGCTGTTTTGTATTTTATAATCTGAAAATGGTCTCTTTTACAAACATTAAACTTAAAAATGCTATGGTCTTTTTTTCTTTTTTTTCTGATTTTCCCCCAGCTTTACAGCCCCAGGTAAAGTAGGGACAGTGCCATTTGACATCTGAGGAAGCCGAATTTTAGAGTCCGGGAGTTGACTGAATTCTCAAAGCTGGTGTGATAGTTAGTGTTCCATTGCTATGGCCAACATACCCATAAGGACAAGATAGAGAAGGAAAAGCTTATCGTGGGCATGGTGTCAGAGTGCATGGTCAGCCGACCATCTTGCTCCACTGGGCCTGGGATGATGCAGGACACTGTGATGGACAAGCAGGGAGAAGGCAGGCTGCTCAGTCCCTGGCAGCCAGGCAGTAGCCAGAGGAAGGGGCCAGGAACAGATGGAAGTCAAGGCCATGCTCCCAGTGACCTTCTTCCAGCCATGTCCTACCTGCCTCCAGTTATTACCCAATAGTCCCTTCAATTTATTAATCCATTTATGAATCATCAATGGATTAATCCACTGATGAGGTCACAGCACTTATAATCCAATCTTTTCCTTAAAGGCCTACCTCTGAACCTTGCTACATGGGGACCAGACTTTCAACACATAAGCTTTTTGAGGACACCTCATATCCAAACCTTAACAGCTTGTTACCGGAAGTGTGTGGGCCAGAACTCCAAACTCCTGATCGTGGACTTCTCATTGACCACCAAACTGGGCTCCTTCTCTTAGTGAGGCATAGCCCATCCCAAGTTTGGGGACAGTGACACCTTGGGAGAAGCATCTTTTACTAGGTCTGAAACAGTGAGGCTGAAGAGCTGGGGCCAAGCACCCCGCAGTCTGGTTTTCAGGAATCTGGCCAGCCTGCCAGCACCTTCCCAGAGACCAGGTGCATCTCCCTCGAGGTCCTAGATGCCGACTGAATCCAGTACCAGTTAAGCTTGGGGAACCGTTCAGGGCTCCACACTTCCTGGTTTCACAGTTCTAGGATATATACGATGTAGGATGGAGGTTTGGCTCCAGTGAGTATTGTTTCTGGGGGTATCCTTTTTTTTTTCCCTCCTTTTAAAAATAGTTCCATTCATGCTTTAGAGAGCCAGCAGGTCCGTTCTGGTCTGAACTCTGCCTTCAATTTAAGTTTCTGCACAAATCTCTGCATGAACAGGGAACACAAATCTATCTGGATTTTTATTCAGCTGTTGGAATAAACCCATGGTGGTGGAGGGGGCTTCCAGGTTCATGGAAGGAAGCTTATCCTCAAAGGGAGCAGCCTGGGGGTCTGCATCCATTCTGTTGCTCTCGGTCTGTGTGACCCTGGTCACAGCTTTCCTTCCTTCCATGTCTGCCCTGGGAAGATGATAGAAGGAGATACTCTCCAAGGTGTACCTGGTCCCGGTGGGGTGGCAACGGTCTCAGCTCCTTACTGGGGACCCAGGCAGCTCAGAACCAGGCCACAGGGTCTGAGAATTGAGATGGGGGATGACTTGGGTCTCTTTGCTCTAGCAGACACCTAGCCACACTCTCTCCTGTCCCTCCATGGTTGGGAGACAGAGTCAGTCATGTCCAGGAAGCCTACCCCTGGGGAGTCAGAGCCAGAACCTCCAATCTCTGTCAGCATGCATGACCTCAAAATGTGGTGGGAAGACAGGTATCCCTGTGGAGGTGAAGTCCCACAGCCAACCCCACTGAGCGCCACCCTAAAGGCGACCGGCCCAGATTGCACAGTGATTCCAAAACGGCTCCTCCCACGGGAAGGGGCTCAATTCTCTGCCCACCTCCCTCCAGGGCAAGGACAGGCTTTGGTGTGGCGACTTCCTGATTTCTGCATTTTAATTTTTCAAAAACGAAACAAATTCTCTCCAGCCTTAGCTGTAATTGACTTTGGAGCTGTGACTTTATCATGCAAATGGTTATTTGCGGACTTTTAGAAACCTGCGTCATGGAGCGAAATTACATACTTGGAGACTTCCGAAACCGTGGATTATGGTCCCAACAGATCCTAATGATTCTCTGGGTGCCATTAGGGTATAACGTGAAAAAATGCATATTTAGAAGATGATTAAAAAGCAAGTGAGCACGCACGGTGAAATTCCTTGTGGAAAGTGGCGATTACACTCACCGGGAGGCGATTTTCTGGAGTTGGGGATCGCGCTGGCTAGCCCAGCTCCCCACCTCCACTTGGGCAGAACCCCTGGAGGTCCCCCATGACAGATTGCAAACAATCACAGAAGCTGCTGGCACCAGGGGGATCTGGTACCTCCTCTGTAAAAATCCAGGCCCATCTTATGCACCACTTTCTGTCCTGCTTGCCATCCACGTTTCCGGGTCACACACCCCGGCAAAGGTTCAGGGGAAATGGCTTTGACAGTAAAGGAGGGGCTGTCCCTGTCAACCAGCCAGTCTTTAGCAGCTTTGATCTGGAGACCCAAGGACCCTAGTTGCCACACTGACAGGTCCCCTGGGTGCCTTCAGAAATGTTAAGGCATGAGAAGCAGACTCGCTGTCATAGCAAATGCGATTGTGTAGGCAGAGGGGCTTTGAAATGGCAGAGGGTTGAAGAGTGAGGCAGGGCGTTGGTTTGCTCCCCACCTGCTTCTCCATCGTGGGGAGAGCATCTGCTCTGTGCTTGGGCTACGGGTTCAGCCCCAGCCAGTGTCCTTCCACTAGCTTCCCATCTTGGCTGTCCTTGGCTCAAGTGGATTTCCGTGGGAAGGAGGCTCTCAACTACCTGTAGCTCCAGTGGATGATGAGCCGTGAACAGCCCAGTTTTTGAGGAACAGTGGCTATTTTATTGTGACTGGAGAACTGATTAGACACGCTTTTGAGCACTTATATGTTGCAGGGACCGTGCTAAGCACTTGCTAGATGGTGTTTCCATTAATGCTTAGGAGAGCTCCTTCAGTATTCTGCTTTTCAGATGAAGAAACTAAAGTTCAGACAAGTTTAGTCACATTGCCAAGGTTACAGAGCCACTTAATGCCTGAATCCAGGACCTACCTCAAAGTCCAGCATTTACCCTCTGAGTGATGGGCGTCCCTCATGGACCAGATGGTGGCTAGTTTTAAAGTGTGGCTCTCAGCAGATCTCTGCTGCTGTGTGCTTCCAGGAAGCTCTTACCCTGGCCTTGAGCACATTTTCTTGGAACCAAACCTTTTTCCTTCCTTAATCCCATAGCCATTTGGCGCCTGCCTATCCTTCCCCATCCCTGCATGCACGTCTTAGAACTGGCTCCCTTCCCTCCCTCCATGTCTTAACTCCTTGAACCTTTTTGAATTGCCTTCGTTCTGCCTCTCCAACCCAGGGGCTCTGCCTAGGGTCACCGGTGGCCTCCAAGTGTTTAAATGCAAGGGGCATTGTGAAGTTCTCTCATCTAACTTCTCTTGGAGGCATTTGGAATCGTTGGCTCTACTCCCCACTTCCTCTTTTGCAGAGGAAAGTCACATGACCTGTCATGAGGCAGGGTTGGGAGCCATATCTCCTGAGTCTGGTACTTTATGCAATCACTGGTGTGGGACCCTGCAAAGCCTCGCCCCCCCCCCCCCCCCCCACAGCCTCTCCCTAGTGATCTCATCCATACTCTGCCTTCCTTTTCTCTCCACATGTGGATTCTCTACAAACAGGCTTCTCCTACCCAGAGGACCCTCTTGGGCTCCTGCCTGTATCTTCAGCTGTCAACTCTAGATCCCCTCTCTGATGTCTGAGAAGTGCCTCAAATGCCCCCTGCCCTCCTCCTTCAACATTCTCTGCCACCCAGCTGTGGCAGCCAGAGCTGGGGGTCATTAATGACAGCCCCTCTCCCCCACCCCAGTCCATCCAGTGCTGCCGAGTAATGGTCTTTCCCACTCTCCGGATTAGTGACAGATCATAGGGCTTTCTCCTGCTCTCCCACTGGGCAGTGCCCCCCTGTCTTCCTGCTCCATCTAGTCTGCACAACCCACTTCGACCCATATCACCCACACCTACACTCTCACTCCATGAAAATAACTTCCCAAATCTATGAACTGACCTGGAGGCCTGTCCAGCTGGTGGCCCCCAGAATTCACCAGGTATCCTCCCTAGTATAGTCTCCCTGTCCAGAGTATTCACTCTTGCAGGACAACCCTCTCATCTGGGCTCCTGTCTTATTTCCTGCTGGGGCTATAGCCCTGCCTTCATATCCCTTCATCAATGTGTAAGCCTCTTAAATAGATCTATTATTGATGGAGGTGGTGGTGCACACCTGTAATCCCAGGTACTCAGGAAGCTGATGTGGGAGGATCATAAGTTTAAGGCCAAACTGGGCAACTAAGTGAGACCTCCTCTTGAATTAAAACTAAAAGGGCTGGGGATGTAGCTCAGTGGTAGAGCACCCCTGGGTTCACTACTGAAAAAGGCCCAATATTGGAAAAAAAAAGTTTTATGTTTACCACTCAAATTATAAAATCTTCTGTAAGTTTCACATTTATGCTATGTGTAAAGTGGGCAATATGATGTGTCAGGTTAAACTAATAAACCAATTGATCTAAGATAAAGGCAAAGCCAAATCAGACAATCAAACAATCACACACATTCATGACTTGTATCATTGTTACAGAAGTTGCCGCCTGGTGCGCCATCTGGTCACTGTGGTTGACTTACCTGGTGCCCTATAGTAGGGCATTTAGGTTTTTCCTTTTTTGTTGTTGTTATTATAAACAACACTGCGATGAACATCTTTGTACAAACACTTTTGTATACAATCATGACTTCCTTGTACTTTGCTGCTTTCGTTCTTCTCCAAAAGACTTAAGGAAGGGACTGTTCACAAAGGTGTCAGCAGAATGGACAGAACCAACAAGGGAGGTGGGGCCCACGGAGACAGCAGGGAGGAAAGCCTTAGCTTCCCCAGGCCTGGAGGGGTGGGAGGAAGCAGAACGGAGGCACAGAGTGGGATGCCCAGCCTCAGCTGCCCCCGTCCTTTGATGCCCATCTGCTCCTACATCCACAGGCAAAGCCCAGCCGGCAATGGTGCCAGGGGGCTCAGGGGCTACAGACCTCAGAGACCAGCCTCTGGCCCAGAGCCAGGTGAGGAAGGGTGGGGGGAGGATCCAGAAGGACGAGCAATGGCTGCATTGTCCCTGTGGGGAATAAGCCACCTGTTAGACAGCAGGCTGATGGAGTGGCACTCAGGGACCAGGACCTGGGCCTTGCTGTCTGCAATGGGGCTGGCTAGAAGTGCTCCACCCTCCATCATCCATCCCACAGGCAGGGAGCTGCAGGCCACAGTCAGAGAACAGGAGGCTGACCCAGCCCACCCCTGCTGAGGGCTGGCCAGTCCTCTGCATGTACTGCATATAAAACATAGACATGTTTAATTCTCAGAGTGGCCCTAGGAGGCGGATGCTATTATTTCCTCCATTTTCCAGATGAGGAAACTGAGACACAGAGAATTATTTTATTTTATTTTTAAAATCTTGCTCTTATAGCTAACAGAAGGCAGAGCGGAGATCCAAACTGGGCCAGTGGTTCCAAATCCATCTCCCTGGACCACCTACTCTCCAGGTCAGCGGGGCCCTGGCCTCCTGTGGAGCTAGAAGTAGACCCAGCTTCATTCCGGCTTCCCCTCTGCCTGCTTTTCCTGATGCGGTGCTCTCCATTAGGGGAAAAAAAAAACCCACACACAACACGACCTGAAGAGGAGCCCCGTGAAGCCCTAAATCCACTCCAATTGTATTTCTCTCCATCCCTTGGAAAATAAAATTGCTGAGCGCCTGCTATTTTCCCTGAAACTATGTAGCAGAAATCTTCTCCTGGGCTCTGACCCTGGGAGTTAGCTCTCTGCCCAAAGCACATTTTTACAGCCAAGTTATTTCTGATTCTTTAAAAGCAAAAGCAGAAGCAAAAAAAAAAAAATGTCTGGAAGGAGCAGGCTCTGTTGGCAATGTAATGTCTCAGCAAAAATCCTTGCTCGCTGGGCCACGCCTGGCTCCTGTCCTGGGGGTGGGGAGACTGGGAGACGTCTTGAGCGTCCTCAAGGGGGGTGGGCACTCAAGGCGGAAGGTAGGCAGCAGCTCCTCTGGCCCTTTAATTATTCCAGAGCCATGATAGGTCAGGGTGGAGGTGATGTGATGTTGAAGGGAGAGGGGTTGGGACACAGGCAGGGAGAGGAATGGACAGTCTATGGATCTGACTTTGAACTTGGAAGGGCCCTCATTCTAAATGAGCTCCTTTCAAGAGCCTCCTAAAATGCCTCCATTTGGGATCTGTATTTAAAATCTATGTGTGGGTATGTGTGTGGGTGTGTGTGTGTGTGGATGTGTGCATGCACATGCGTATGGACGATGAGGGTAGGAACCATGATGCTCTTGCTCACCTGTGTGATCTCCAGTATGGAGTATTCTTCCAGGATGTGTGGAACCCATGCTCAGTGAATGCCTGTGGGTTATGTGAGCCCCTGTGTGCAGTGTCCATTTGGGCACCTACTCATGTCAAGGGAGGCTGCGTGCACGGGCCAGAGGATGTGTGTATGCCTCTCTGCGGTTGGTGCACAGCTCTTTGAGTTCAGGGCTCTGAGGTGGCCTTATTCTCTATCATATCCCAGTGCCTATTACCGTCACCATGGATGGTTGCATGTCCACATGGGTGTCCCAGAGCAGGGTCAGCATGATAGCATGCGGAGCACATGTGATCACGTGTCTGAGGAGTACAGTCCCTGGCTACCTCAGTCCTTAAAATACTGGATGTGAATATATTTGTATGTGGAAGCAAGTGTGCGTGCTTGTTTGTGAAGATGCAAGAAATAGATAAATGTGCAGAGAGCCACATGGTATGAGGTTGGGAGTAGAAATATCGAGGAAATATCTAGAAACACCTTCACAAACGTGTCAAGATCTTCACCTGAAGGCTCTGGCCTCTCTGCCAGTGGCCCTGGTGAGTGTGGATTTGGGTCTTCAGTGATGCATGCAGATTCCATGAGGACCTAAGGGCAAGGGACTGGATTTGACCGGGCACAAACACTATTTACCTCTGTCTCTGTGATAGGTCCTTCCAGCTTTTCTGGTCTTCTGCATACACTTGCAATGCCATTCTCCCCCAGGGGGTCTCCCTAGGGCCTTAAGTGCCACTAGACCTATAAACACACTGTCATCAAGTCAGTATTCCTGTTCCCTCACCTGGCCACACCTGTCGTCCCCAGTCCCTGTTCCCCTCAACACCCCAGCAGGTCCCCAGTGAGTGAGTCTCTCCTTCCTCAAGGTCAGCTGCTTCTCGGGGCTGCTCCCCAACAGTAAGGATGATAAATGGCTCTTGTGGCCTGAGACTGGGGAGGTGACATTTCTCTAGTCTTCCGAGAATCCCCTGTGTGGCAGCTGTTGATGTCCGGATCTTGTTTTTGTGATCATCCCTGCTTCCCGGGGAGCCGGAGGCCCTCTCTGCAAAGGCCAGACATCAATCCTGGGCAGACAGGCAGGCGGGGCGGGCGGTGTGGACAACCTAGAGCAGCTGGCCGTGGAGCCTCCCAGATGCAGAGGGAAACCGAGGCAGTGTGTCGCCGTGCATTGTATGGAGCACAGGGACTTATTCGATGCTAATGTGGTGATGGGTGAGGAAAAGGAGGAAAGGGAGCACATTGCTGCTGGTGAATAAAGTCCAAGGCAGGTTCGGAGGCTCGAGTGTGGACAGGGGCAGGGCACAGGGGAGGCTCAGAGGAGAGAGAGCTGAGGACAGAGAGACGAGACCCAGAGTGGGATGGGCAGGGGTCGATGCGGGCAGCTGGCTGGGCCCAGTTGGTTGGGAGGAGATGCTGGAAGAGAGGGTTTTAGGGTCCTTGGAGTGAGAACCAGGGAGGGGGCTGAGGGTGAGGGTCAGGGTGAGGATATCTAGCATGAATGCAGAGGGGTCTCTGAGGCTGGGCCAGGGCAGAGGCAGAGGTGAAAATGGAAAGCATATGGACACCTGAGGGAGGTGGCAGGTGGGATGCAGAGAAGGGCGTTGCCTGGGGTGTATGAACACCTTCCCTCCAGCGCGCGGCCCTCTCTGCAGAGCCAGGTGGGGCCGACTCGTTTGCATGGTGCCTGGTGTGTTGCAAAGCTCTGTGGCATCCGTCCACGACCTTACCCGGCCCTGAAGGCACGCCTGGTCTTAGAACCCTCGCATTATAGACCAGGGAGGCGCAGAGTGGTTAACGGACTCCTCCAGGCCAGTCAGCAAGGAACTCGGGGGCGAGCATTACTAGTTAGGTCTAGTTACTACACACCTCCTATGTGCCAGGTGCTTCTGAGATTCGTGGATTAGGATCAGGAACCACACAGGCCGAATCTGGTCCTCAAAGTTCTTAGATTCTAGCAGGAGAAAGAGAACGACACACAAACCAGTCAGTAACATGCTTTCGGTATCAGTAAAGAAGATAAAAAGGTACATGGGGTGGAGGGTGGTGGGACAGTGGTGAGCAGGGTGGCCCCTTTGGACAGGTGGTCAGCAGAGGCCTCTTAGGGGATGGGACACTTAAGATAGAGCTGAAAGATAAGGGGCAAGAGTGGGCCAGGGGTGGTGCCCAAGCAGAAGGAATGACAGCACAAAGATCCTAAGCTGGGACAAGCTGAAGCCAGGGGGTCAGGAGCTTTGTGACCAAGGACAGGGCTGGGGGAGGTCCCTGGAGGGCTGCAGTGGGGACTGTGGCTTTTCTCCTCAGCCACAGTGGACCAACCCGACCTGATTCCAGTCAAGACAGATCCTGCTGGTGGCTCGGCAGAGGACAGGCTGGAGACGGGCCAGAAAGACAGGAAGGGGACCCATTAGGCAGTTGATGTCGGGGTCCAGGTGAGAGAGGATGGTGACTTGGGCCAAGCAGCAGCAGCGGAAGTGGAGAGACTCGGGATGGGATTCAGTGGAAACACATTTTGGAGGTAGAACTAACAAGACTTAGTGACAGATGGGGTATTTGGCAGGAGGGGAAAAGAGGAGTCAATGATGCTTTTTAAGATTTTTGGTAGAAGGAAGTGGCTGGTGGGCATTTCAAGATGGGAAAGGCTTTAACGAGGGAATAATTAGAGTGAGAAGAGGGAATTTGTTTTTCCATTCTGGTTCAAAATGTCCCGTAGACATTGCACTGGAGGTGGCGAGTGGGTAGCGAGGTGGTCGGTTCTGGAGGAGTCGGGGGATGGTCTAGGCTGGAGGTGAGCTCTGAAGAGTCTCCATCAGGCAGAAGGTGCTGGAAGCCCCACAGCAGGGCATGTTCATGTGAGATGGGAGCACAGGGACACAAGAGAGAAGGTGGCAGTGGGGGAGACCCTGAGACAAGCAGTCGGCTAGAGGCCCGGAAGGGGGCAAAGGAGGCTGGAAAGGAATAGCTGTGTGACTGGGAGCAGATTAAGGGGGACTGGGCACAGCAGATGGCTTCAGGAAGGAGACTGGGTCCCTTGTGCCAGATGATGTGAAGAGTGGAGAGTGTGGAAACGGTTGGCCCTGGGCGATGAGAAGATGGTGGAAGGGTCGGTAGGACCCTGGTGACCTGGGTCAAAGTGACTTCCACGGGAAAAGGAAAGCCCCAGAGCAAGAGAGGAGGGATCAAGTGCAGAGACAGAGCTAACTGTCAATCTTTTGCTATGAACGGGGCGGGCAGGGTGATAGTAATCGAAGGCAATGTGGAGTCGAGGGAAATGTACGTGAGACACTATTAGCCGCAGCATACATGCTATTATATGTAGATATGGAATAGTAAAACATGCTTGTCAACAGGAGTGATCCAGAGAGGAAATAATGGTACAGGGGAGAGAGAAGAAGGAATCATTGTAGGAAAGAGTCTTTGAAAAGATGAGGGTGTTAAAACAAATAATAAAAAACATAAAAAATTTTAAATTTTTTTTTTTTAAAAAGATGAGGGTCCCATTAGGATCATGGTCACAAGAGGAGAGTTTGGTCTCAGAAAGTAACAGGGGCACATTTTTTTTTTCATTTTAGCATAAAGAATGGCAGAGGATGTAGGTGCTGAGGCAGGTTGACTGGTAAAGCAGGGGTAGAGGAATGAGCTGTCTGATTTCCTTGACTTCTCTATAAAGTATGTATGAAAGCTGTCATCTGGTCAGATAGGGAAAGTGGTAAAGATTTGAGGACTCATGGGACTCTTTGAAAAGTGAATTTCCTAGAAAGGTGCAGAAACATCACATGGAAGGTTGAAAGGCATGCTCAGGCGTGTGTTAGAACCAGTGGACACAGCTGGGTGACATCACCGAGGTCCTAGATGACAGCCAGTTGATGGGTACAAGTGCCTGGTAAGGCGTTGGCTGGTTTCACCAGGGTTTGGGTTATCCAGCAGGTGAGTGTGAGGAGGGAGAGGCAGCCCCAGGACATCATGGACACTTGGAGGAGGATTTTGGATTTTGGATTTTGTACCTGGGATTGAAACCAGGAATGCTTAACCACTGAGCCACATTCCCAGCTGGATTTTTTTATTCTTTTTATTTTCAGACAGGGTCTTGCTAAGTTACTTAGGGCCTTGCTAAGTTGCTGAGGCTGGCTTTGAACTTGCAATCCTCCTGCCTCAGCCTCCCAAGTCACTGGGATTATAGGTGTGTGCCACCTGTGTCTGGCAGGAGGGTGGTTTTGAAGCTGGGGCAGGAAACCTGGGCTGAGTCATGAAGGAAAATAAGAACAGGTTGATAGTGAACAAGACCAGAAATCTCGGCAAGGTGGGATGGCTGTTGGCATAGGATTGGAGAGGGAGGAAGGGTTGGTGGTCAGACCAAGGGATGCTGAAAATCGGGCTTTCAAGGCTGAGGTGGTTTGGGCATGAGGAAGTCTAGGGTACAGTGACATGGGGAGGTTGAGAAGAAGGGATGGAGAAGATCTTTGGTGCTAGTGGGTCAGGGTGGCGATGGGCCACCTGCCAGGACACCAAAGTGGCCAAGAATGATGGTGGGAATTGCTGTGTGGAGGGACAGCGAGCTGACGTGGAAGTCATCACTTGGCCATGAACCTTTAATTCTTGGAAGCTCAAACCCATCTGGTGAAGCAGTTTGAAAACTATTTGTAAGACGCTCAGCACAAAGGAATCGTTTCAAGGCAGCTTAAACAGACAGGGGAGGTGAAGAGGGGCATGTGTGGAAATGGGGTCCAGGGCTGGATGGCTTACTCTCACCTCCACCCCAGGGCCTTTGAGAGGACTCTCAGAACCTTCCACAGCAGGCCACTAGAAATCACTGGTCTAGGCGAAGGCCCTTTTCTTCACGTTTGAGGAACAAGACTGTGACTTATCCAAGGTCATTCTGCTTGTCAGGAACAGAGTCAGGACTGAAGGATCTGTCTCCCCCTGGACCCGAGACACATAACTAACCTGTTTGTAACTACCTCGAACCTGTTTCCTGTCTGTATTGTTTCCCCCTAAGGTTCCTGACACAGCACTGATCACAGCATTAGCAGGACTCTCCTCCCCACCCTGTCCCCAGGGAGGCCCATCCCACCCTGCCTGTCCTTTTCCAGGACCATGGCACAGCAGGGCTTCAATGACAGGCATGTGGCAGGGCCAGAGGACTTGCCCAGCCGGGGGTCTGCCCTTGGGGGCCAGGTGGGCACCCAGAGGTTAAGTGCATAGAACTTGGCCATGACTGGGATCCTGGAGCTTGGCTAGAAAGGCAGTGGGCAGGATTGGCCCCTGAGGCTGGAAGCCAGTGCCCAGGGAGAGGCCAGCTTCCAGACAAATGGACGAAGCTGGATCAAGGTGTCAGACAGGACAGAAGCCAGATCTAAGAGATGGGAGGTCAGGAACAGGGGAGGAGACAGAAGTGGGAGTCTCCAGGGGCTGCTGGCAGGGACAGGGCGCTTTTGATAGGTCCCAGGGGGCCTCGTCCTCAGCAAGAAAGAATTGGACGGGACTCCTTTTGGAGGAGGAGCAGGCCCAGTCCAGCAGGTTAAGGCGAAAAATGGGGGCTGTGAAGGTAGAGGCCATGCCGGGCCAGCTGGGCTTGCCGGCCTGATCTGGAGTTGCCTGTCCAAGTGCAGGGGAGCCCCGTCCAGCCTGGGATGCAGAACACAGCCTCTCGCCCCTGGGAAGGGGCTGGTAGCCTTACACAGATTTCAAGTAAATTGGGGTTCAAGGTAGGACTTCAAGAACAGAGGAGTGCCTGGCCCCCAGACCCCTGCCACACAGGGAAACCGAGGCAGAAGATCAGGATGGTCTGACCGGGGTAGGAGATATCTACAGTGTCACTCTTCCAACCCGGACACTCGGCCCAGGTCCAGTTTCCAGGGTCTCGAGGACTGCAGGTGGGCCCTCTGCTGTGAATGCCCTTCCCCAGGTGTCAGCAGGGCCTGGGAGGGGCCAACACTCACTGCCCTTCATGCCTGACCTTGCTTGGTGTCTTCTTGTAGCACCTACTACTCTCTGACATCTTGTATGTGGTTGCTTGTTGCCATCCGGGGGTCCGTCAGTGCTGCAATGGGGGCTCCCCTGGGCACCCAGGAAGGGACAAAGGGCAGCTGGCAGTGGGCAGGAAGGGAGGCTCCCAGGCCCCAGTCCTCCTTCCTCCGTCCCCAGGGCACTCTGCTCTGCCTGCCTCAGAGCTGACAGGCTGAGCCACTGTCCTCCACTGGGATCCTGTTCCCTCTCTCTGGCCCCCAGCAAAGGAGGGACCCTGACTGCCACGTGCTCACCCCTCCCCGAGACCAGGACTACAGCAGGGCCACGTGGGGGCCGGTGCGCACTGGACCCCCGGAATCCCCAGCCTGGTCATACCAAGGCCCATAAGCCTCAGTAAGTGGCTCTAAAGATAATCAATTGTTTTTCATTCTGAGTGAAACAACCGGCTCCGAGAAGCCTCTATTTACAAACCGCACTCACAGGCCAGGTCCATCTTTCGTTAAATTGTTGTAGGAGCTGATCTGATTTAACCTGGCAGGTTCAATGTGCTTCCTGCTTAGGGCCAGAGGGTCCGGGGAGGGGAGCGGGGCTGGGGATGGAGCAGGGTGGGAGGGCCCAGGCAGACACCTGGGAAGAACCTCACCTCCCTGCTTCACCCACCTTGGTGGGACTCGGTGAGGGCCCTTTCCCCAACCATCCTGCCCAACCATCCCCCCCAATCCTCTTCCTTATCTGATCTGAGAAAGAGTTATTGTCTGGCTGGAAGGGAGCCGAGACCACAGGGTCCAAACCCCTGATTTTCCAGAGAGGGAAAAAGAAACTCAGAGAGGGTGAACTGCTTACCCAAAGTTGCACAGTGAAAGAATGGCAGTAGAACCCTAGCCAGGCCACCAAAGGCCCACCTGCTGCTCTTTCTATGGCACTGCTGGGAAGGGAAGCTTCTCGTCCACCAGGTGCGAGCTTGACATGGGCAGCCAGAGGCCACTCTGCCTCTCCTCCCCACCCGCCCAGGCCTTCTCCAAGATGGCTTCCTGTGAGCACTTGAGTGAAGGGTCAGGCCTGGAGCAGGGATGAGACCCTGGGGCCAGGGTGGAGGTGGCTGGAGAAGGCCCCTCATGCCCTGCTTTTGCTCAGATCTGACAGTGGCTCCGAGTCCACCCAGTGAAGACCTAAGTTCTCCCCGGGGCCTGCAAGGCCTGTGCTAGGCCACCCCGCCCCCACCCACAGCTGCCTGTCCACCCCACACTCCTCACTCATCACCCTGTGGCCACACTGGCCCCCTGTGGTCTCTCCTCCTTGGATGGGTGAATCCTTCTCTAAGTTCAAAGAGCAGCAGCTGGCCAGAGCCAGGGGAGCCAGGGGAGCAGGACACTTCTGGTCCCAGCACAGAAAACCAAATGTCCCTTCCCCACGCCCAGGAGCAAGCAGTGGCATCAGGGTCCTCTGATGTCCCTGCCCTGGCAGGGCTAGGGATCTGTTGTGAACAAGCCTGGACCTGCACATCAGCGTGTCCCCTGAGGTCCGGCCTCACACGCTGCAGTCTGGGACAGCCACGGTGAGCCTGGGGAAGAGGGCAGGGAATTGGCAGCCCAGAGAGGGTCCACAGGGTCTGGAAGGGTGAACAGCAATGCTGTTTCCTGTGACAGTCTGGAGAGTGACTTGAGAATGGGTCCCAGTGAGCGGTGCTTCGAGGGAAGAGCTGCAGGTGCCCTGTGGGGCCCGCAGGGGTCTGAGGATATCTGCAACTGCACCCCAGACCTGGGCTTCAAGCCTGTCAGCGGTCCTGTCTCCATGAGGAACTGCGGCCGCTGCTCCTCCTCTGTCTCTGCACACCGGTGGTGGCCTAAGGCCTGGACACGGCCATAAATAATAGTAATAAGGAGAGAGTCTGTTCCAAGCGAGATGATTTTATGAAATTACATTTTTGAAAAGGTTAATTCTTCCATCTCCCCACTTGTACTCCAATCTGGAGAAGCAAATGTGGATTAATTGTTCCCATTTCCTCCCCGGCCTCCACGGAACCCTGACAAGATGTCTGTTTCCACGGGCCTTGCTCCTCCCCAGGCTGGCCGGAAGCCACAGGTCTGGACCCTTCCTCCTCCTGCGCTCTGGGTGGAGCTGAGGCCCCCACCTCTGCCACCAAGCATCACCATCAGGACCAAGGCAGAGGCCCAAGGCCCTCGGAGCTGGAGGTCCTGACAGGTGGGGGGCAGGTGGGGCTGGAAAGGAGGCCCCGGAGGCCATGAGTATGGCCTGGGGGAGCAGCAGGCGTGGGACGGTGCAGGCAGGGGTGGGGCCAGGGCACCAGGCATCTGCGTGGAGTGGGCCGTGTGGGTGAGTCATGGAAGGGGAGGGATTGGAGACAGATGGACAGACAGACGGGAGGGAGGAGCCACGGTGAGGCCCTGTGGTCTCTCCTCAGCACCTTCTCATTGTGGTTTTCGCTGAAGGAAACGGGGGAGTCAGGTGCTGGGGATATGCTTCCTTCAGAGGAGGGAGGCGAAGGGAAGGAGCCCCAGGCCTGCCCTCAGCAGCACCCAGGGCCTTCCTCGGCCGCCTCCCACTGACTGCCAGGCCCAGGTGTCCGGTGGCCTGCAGGGGTCCTGGACGCTGTCCCCTTCCCTGCTGTACCACCTCAGACAGGCACTGCCCACCCCGGGCCTTAGGTCCCCATTTGTGAAGAGGTCTGAGAAGCTTGTTTCAATCTCCTAGGTCCAACGTGTGAGGGTCGTCTGAGGGAGCTCAGCGGGACGGACACCTGCATTTTGGTTGATGCTTCTGGTTTTCTGTTGGGAGGCCATGGATGGTGTGCAGACACAAGAAAGTGGAAGCAGGGACACGGGAGGGAGGGGTGGCAGGTAGGCAGGGCTGTGTGCCTGTGGTGTGTGCTCGACAGACATCCACAGAAGGAGCAAGGGAGACTCAGGCCGCGCTCACAGCTCTGCCGAGAAAAAAACCGGACACAGTCCATTCAGCCCTGCGATGAGCACTCTGTGTGTCGCTGAGTTAGTTCCCTTCCTTTATTCCTCCTAATCTCACACCTCCCAAGGTGACCCCTCATCCCGGCCACGCCGACCCGCCACCGTGGAGCCACGGGGAAACTGAAGTACAGGTGGAAGCATTAGGTCAGGCCGAGGGTCCTGGGCTTTCGGAGGGCTTCCTGGAGGAGGAGGCCTGAAGCCAGACCTGAGGCATGAGATCCACCACACTCTGTGGGTCACAGGAGGCTGTGCTCATGGCTTGGACAAGGGACAGGGTGGCAGGCAGCTGCCTGATGTGCAGGATAGAGGGCAAGTGGGACGGGGGTGCATCTGGGACTCCGCTGTCCTGAGAGGAAGGAGGTGCAGGCGGCAGGGGCGAGGCTTGGGGGAGGGTGGATTTGCCTCCCAGGGGTGCTGGTGCTGGGAGGGAGCCAGATGGAGGTCGAGGTGGGCGTGGATGGGGAGGCGTGGCCGGCGGGGTGGGGGAAGGAAGGCCTGAATCGGAAGGAAGTTTCCTTGGGGGGGTGGGCCCTGCACCCCATCCTTCATGGATCTAGAATGGCAGCCACCTCCTCCCTGGAGTCAGCCCCCCCTCCTGGGCCGGCTCCGTGTTTACTCCTGTTCAGAGAGTGGGGAAGACCCGTCTCCCTCCTAAGAGCCCATTTATTCCACTTTCTCATTTTCCAACCCAGTGGCTTTACGGCTTCTCCTGTTCAGCTTTGCTTTCCAAGCACCAGAGGAGCGGGTCCCTCTCCTTCGTGACCCCTGGCTGGGGACGAGTAGGGGCCTGCTGAGCCCTTAACCTGCACACCAGTCAAATGGATCTGGGGACCCCATGCCCCACACAAGGCTTTTCAAGGTGACATTGAGGCGCAGGGTACAGGGATGAGTGACCCTGACCGTTTAGCCTCTTATTGGCCTTGCAGCCCAGGGGCCACAGAGAAGAAAGGGGCAGGACCACCTCTGGGGGATCCCCGAGGAGGAGAAGCAGAGAGCTGGGAAGAGAAGGAGTGGTGGGCTCCCCACATGGTGGTCATTGGTTTGCCCCTAACAAGTCTCTGCTTGTGCTGAGTGACCAGCCTGGTCCCAGCCATCCCCTATCCCACCACCCTTGGATCTGCTGACCAAGCCCACTGACTTCTCATCACGTGCCTTCTCCCTGCCACCTTTTCAGAAGCAGTCACACACCTGTCCCCTCCCTTCCCACCATCTGTTGACTTGCTCAGGACATGTTCCTTCTGCAGAAACTGAAAGACAGGATCCATGGAGTCTGTTTATTGAGATGAGGGAGGGGGCAGGAGAAGGAGGCTTTGGGCCAGGGTGGGAGGGGGACAGCAAGGACTCCTCATGGATGAGAGGTCTGGGACACCCCAATGCCATCCCAGTGGAGACGTGAGCTAGAGCCATATGGTAGTCTGGAGCTCAGCAGGAAGCCGTGACCCTGGGCTCCTGACATCTGAGGCTCCTGATGGTACTTCCAGCCATGGAGCTGGTGGAGAGGAGCTGGTGGAGTTCTCCACGGGAAAGACAGGAGCAGAGGAGGGGCCCAGAAGGGCCTGGGGCACTTGACTGTTTTACAGGACGAACCAGCAAAAGAGACCAAGCAGGATGGGCAAGAGGAAGGCGACCAGGAGCAGGCTGCCTGCCACCCTGTCCCTTGTCCAAGCCATGTGCACAGCCTCCTGTGACACTTACCCTGGTGCACCACTCATGTGACTACTGGGCCCTGGGGCTCTTCTGGCCACTTTACCTGTCAGACTCCTGTCCTTGGGGGACAGACCCAAGAGGACACAGATTGAATTAGAATGCCAGCCCCAACCCTTCTCAGCTGTGTGGCTCTAGGCAACTTCTGTGCCTCTCTGAACGCTGTCTCCTCACTCTGCACTCAGGAGATCCACTAAACCTTCTCAGACACCTGGCACCTAGTGGCCCTTCCATCCATGTCAGTTCCTCTCTCCTGACTCTTCCCAAAATAAAACCGCCATGGCGTGCATCATCTTAGAAGGAAGTCTTGTAGCGCTTGAGATATGTCTTTAAATACATTCTTACACTTGCCCACACCGCATCTCATCTGTCACTTTCCTGCCCACTTGCACACACCCTCATGAGAATCGCTAGCATTTCCCCACTGGCCTGACATTTCAGTCCCCAAAAACCAGAGTGCCATTTGCACATCTCCAGCTCTCCCTGTGTGGCTTCCCTCTTCCAGATGATCTATTAACATTTCAGATGAGCCGAGCCGACCGCCACCACAGGCCATCTCTGTTGTCCCTTTTCCACCCAGAGAATGGTCCAGCAGCGCCTCCAACTGCCTCCCGCCCCTGGCTCAGGAGCAGTACCATGGAGACTCCTTCTAGCCATCCCAGAGGCCCCCTGGGAGCCTCAAGGAACCCACCATGAGGCCTTGCTACCTGTGACTGCCCGGAGAAGTCTGTGCCCAGGGCTCAGGGCTCCCACCCTTCATCAGAGTCACACGAGACCCTGCACAATCAGAAAGTGAGGTTCCTGAGTCTCTCCTAAGATTCCTCTAGTGGAGGTTGTACTCCTACAGGGCTCAGGCCCTAGGGAGTGGACGCTGTCCACCCTGGACCTCACCATGTCTGTGCACACCAGCCTGGCACCATGGCCTCCATCGGCATCTTAGTGCCAGCCCGCCCTCTCCAGGGGAGTGATGCCCTGGAGCAGCCCTCAAACAGTGGCCCGTGGGCACTCCCGCTCCAGCTTCCCTGCCCTCAGGAGGGAGGGATGACACTGATGTGGGTGCTCTGCACAGTCTTCCAGAGGTCCCCCATTAGGCCACCGCTGTGACTTGCCTAATGTGCCTGCCTTGTATTATCTGTCTCGCATGCCCTACTCCCCTCCCAGGGTCTGCAGGGGTCCTCTCCCAAATAAACAACCCTTGTCTCGGGGTCTCCTTCAGGAGTCACTTAAACCGAGATGCACGGCTGGTTGACCCATGACCAAAGATGAGACCCTGGATCATGGCCCCGATGCACCCCCGAGGTCCTTCAGGGTCCTGAAGTCAGCACCTCGGGTGTCCTCCTTCTGCATCGGGATTTCTCTCGGCTCTGGTCAGCAGCCTGGCCTTGCCCAGGACCTCGGAGGCACGGGGCCAGAGCGTTCTCCTCTGCGTCAGGCATTTCCAAGCATTACTGCGGATGTTGGAGTTTATCTTGTCACTGGTCGCATTGTCTGCTGATTTATCTCCATCCAGGGGCGCGGGGCCCAGCTGCAGACAGCAAACATATTGAGTAAATTCCTAATGAACTGATTACTGAGCTTAGCATTTTAACTGCAGCATTAAGCACCCTCTCACCCTCATAAACATGTTGAACCACCGAAGGGATTATGGCTTCCAGGCTGGCCACTCTGTCAGTGGGAAAAATTAATCTTGAGGTTTAATCAAAGTCAAAACCACAAATAACCATAGGGAAGGGACCTCTTCCCTCTGTGATGCCCAGGAGAAGCTAGGAAGATCACACAGTTCCCCAACTTGGGAGTGACCTTGAGATGTCATCCTATCCTCCTATGTCTGAGTGCACACAGACCTTCTTAGGCTGATGGTTGAAGCATTTTACAGACAAGAGCTGCCTGAGAAGTACCCCTTTTGTAAACAGAAGAGTAAACCCAAGAGGAAGGAGGCTGAGATTGGGGTATGACATAGAGAGTTCCTGCCTGTTCCTGGCCTCTTCTGTGATTGATCCACCATGACCCTCAGATCCTCTTCTGGGGGCCCTTAGAGAAGCAAAGCTACATTTAGAAATTCACTGTGTCTTCCTTGGGCTCTCTTCTTTCTTCTGAACTCTATCGGCTTTTGTCTGATTAGGCAGAGGAGCATGGACCGCAAGGCCCATCTCGGCAACTCTCATCTGGGCATACTTGCCACTGTCTGAGGGCTAAAGGGGTCTGCAAGGATCGAATTCCTCTGAGACAAGGGCCACATTGTTGCATTTTGTGGCTCTGATCTCATGGAAGCAGGCCTAAGGCAGGTGTGGAGGAAGTGCAGAGCTACAGAGCCCTGGAGCCTTGCCTCTCCAGGTGAACTCTTGGGTGGAGGTCCTAGGTCATCAAGACCCTCACTACTCCAGATATGGTGCATCCAGGCAACACAAATGTGCAGCATCTTGGACTCCCCCTTCCCCTACCTCCTGCTCACCCCCAGGTGATTAAAGTGTGAGAGGCACTGTCCTCGCCATCCAGAGACACTGCCTGCAGGGACGCTCTGGAACTCAGGTGGGCACAGGAGCAATGAGAGGTGCCCTCTTATTCAGCTGGGGCCTTCAGGAGAACAGGGCAGAATTAGAGAGGGGCCAAGAGGCAGGGAAAGAAGAGGGCAGAGGCCTGGGAACTTCAAGTTCTCCTGGGCACCGCCCTGCCCACCCCACCCTGTCCCTTCAGGGCAGTCTTGCACCTGGAATGACACCAAGGAGGTGGACACTATGCTGCCTGAGTACCGAGAAGAGGTGGCGGTGGGGGAGCACAGCCAGCCCCCCAGCCAGCCTCCAGAGTTGACCTGAGTGGGCAGGAAGTCCCTTGCTCATCCCTGGAAAAAGTTTTGCCCAAGGAGTGGAGAATTCTGCCCGTTATGCCTGCTCAGAGCTATGCTCCTGGTGGGGAGCTGGGCAGAGATGGCCATTCTCTCTGGGCCGGGCTTGCTGACCCCATCATGAGGTTCTGTGGGTGACCTTGAACTTAGAACCATTCTCAGGGATTCAGACCCCTTCGGGGATATAATACCCTGACAGCCTCATTGAGACCTGAGGGTGCAGGGCTCCTGCTTCTGAGCTGTCCTTGTCCTTCCCCAGACTCGTCGTGTTCCACGTTGTGGAATTGCTCCTTATTTCCTGACACTTCCAGACCTCGGTTTCCCTGGAGGTAACAGTTCGCACTGCAGAGAGGGGGCCATGGCAGAATCAGCTGGTTTGGGAAAAACTCCTCGGAGTCTGGCACACCGTGGGTGCTCCATAAATGTCGCCGCTGCCTTGAGTATACCCCCATGCTCATCAAGTTTCCCTATCAGAGCTCAGGGCTGTCCTTCGTGCACCCCATTTCCCTGAGAAGTCCGGTGGCCCCGGAGAGGGAGGGCAAACCCGAGGGTGGGAGCCCAGACAGTGGCCCCCGGCTCTGCCAGCTGCCCAGTCCAGGAGGGAGGAGCAGGGAGGAGAGAGCACAGCCGGAGAGACTGGAAGCCACTATGTGACAGGAGACTGGGCAGGAGGAGGGGCCTGGGGGAAGGTGGGGAGGGAGGGGCGTGGCCGGCAACCCCAGCCAATCGCGGCCTTCGCACGTGTTTTCGCCACACCCACCTCCCCCGGGCCCTGCGAGGTGAGGTCCGGCCCTGCCCGCTCCCGCAGCCTCGCTGGTTTCCAGGTCCTTTTTCTCCACTGGTGCCCTCTGGGCTTTGGTGGAGGAAGAGAGAATTCCAAAGGACAGTGGCTGCAGCAGGGACCGGGAGCTGGCGGTGGAGCAGGCACGGCCCGTCGGCTGCCTAGTCATGTCCGGCCGTCCCTGGCAGGCCTGTGCCACGCGGGAGCTCATTACTGTCACTTACCTGCCTGCAATCTGCGTTCCTCTGAAGTCCTCCACCCCAGCCCCAGCCATCCCCACTGCCCACGGCGTCTGAGCGGCTGGGCCTGGAGAAACCCGAGGCCTAGGGCCTGGGGCGGAGCTGAGCCGGGCGGGAAGAGGGGTGGGCAGGAGGAGGGCGGGTGGGGGAGGCTGCGGGGGCCGCTGGAGGGAGCTGAGCACCGACTTCAGAGAAGCCGGCAGGTGTTGCCATGGCAACCACAGACTAGTGACATCTTTGAAAAAGAAAAAGGACAAGTTTGGCGATTTTATTCGCTGTCTATACACCTGTTGCCTGGAGGAGAAGCGAGGGCCTTGGGGACCACAGGAGAAACCTGGCAGGTGGTGTTGGGGGTCAAGGGCAGGAGGTCCTCCCACGTGGACCTCAAAGGGTGGTGAAGACGCTTCCGTGTGGTCCCAGGGCCTCTGTCCTTTCCTGACACCAGTCCATCTATACTCTGCCTTCTAGAACCTGTTTTGAGAACCTGGGACGTCCGTGGGGCCTGTCATCCAGGTCTGATGCTCTGCAGGTCTTGCCAAAGACCTGTAGAGAAGTCCTCTTCAGACCTGGGCACATCTGGAGAAGGACGTTTCAGAAGCCAAGGAGATTTTCCATGTCCCACCCTCCCCAGCCCCTCCTAAAAGTACACCCTTTTCTGCTTGGAGTTGACACTCATAAGATAGAGGCCTGGGGATACAAGTTCAGACCCCTGAGTCACACCCTGGCCCCCAAACTTCTAGCTCTTGGACAAGCAGGGTAATTACCCTGACACTCGGTTGCCCCAAGTGAACTGGAGATAGCAGTATCTCCCTCCCGGGGCTGCAAGGAGTCACCACAGATGTTGTGCTTAGCACGCTGCCCTTGCTGAGGCTCACCTGGTCTGAGGGTGTCTGTAATCTCCCACTTTAGCACTTGGGAACCGAGATTGGATGGCAGGGTTGTGGATGGAGTTGCCAGACCCCCTCTCCTGGCATGGGGCACAGGGAACTCTCAGACCTGGGCACTGGCATCCGCCTGCCCAACCTCACCAGGGAGCCTCCAGCACCACTCAGGCAATGGCTGGAGGGGAGAAGGGTCCTCTCTTCCTAAGTGTGCAAGCACATCAGACTGCCAGACTCAGTTTCTGGAAAGTGCTTTCTATCCCTGGCAAGAAATAAGCAACTGCAAAGCCAATTGATTTGGATCCTCAGGGGAGGACTTGTCTGCCTCAATGAGAGTCAGACCCAGGAACTCTCTGCTTCCCTAGCCCAAGCCCTCCCAAGGCCTGCTTTCCAGAATAGCCCAGACACTTGTCAGGGCCCATTAGCAACTGGTGACACTCTCCAGTTAGATGGCACTTGCAATTAACATACAAGTTCTCTGCACAGACTCTCTGTGGACATTTACCCTAGGGTCTTTTTTTTTTTTAATCTCCCCTGCAAATATAAAGGTGATGCTATTTTAGGCTCCATCTTACTTACTATGAATTTCAGAGTAATTAGGTTTTGCACCTAAATGCCAGGTCGGCAGTCTGATAATCCTTTAAATCACAAATAATAACTACCATTAGGGCCTGTGCCCCACCAGGCACCACATGAGACACGTGCTATTGATGATTTCTTACATAACTCTGCAGAGTAGACTATCTTCTTCTGATTTCCAGGGGGAGTAATGTGAAGACCATAGAAGGCAAGGGACTCATTCAAGGTCATACAGCAAGCAGATCACAGAGTCAGGATTCAAATCTAGGAGCTCCAAGCCCTAAAGTGTGATCCCTAAGACATGGGACAGCCATGATGGTGGTTTAGAACCTGAATTCCTTACCAGACAAGTGGGGACCAAATCTCCACGTCACCAGCATTTTGATATATGAAGTTGCCTTTTAGGTCTCTGTTTATCATCTGGAAACCAGGGATACTACTACTAACCTGGGGTTAATGTATGCAACGCCACAGAAAAGACTAATTGGGTTAATGTATGCAACGCCACAGAACACAGCTTAGTATACAACAAGCACTAAATCAGTGTTAACTTTTATCCTTCCTGCTAGACCATGAGGCTGCCATATGAAGACCTGAAAAAGGAAGTAGATCTTTGTCTACATTCAAACATCAATTCTCAGGAGTCCTTGATATTTCCTAGAAGTTGTCGTTTAAAAAAAGAAAAAAAATTATGCCCAACTATTTTCCCAAACATGTTCCACCACAGCACAGGGCCTTGCCAGTAGGTTGGAGAAGGGATGTGGCCTGGCCTCCGTCCTCAACAGAAGTGGGACCCGGCACCTTCTACAACCTGCTGCCGAGGCCAGGTCCTTCAGGGGGGCCCTGGGTGGGGACAGAAGGCCAGCAGCCCCCACTCCCAAGTTGGTCCTGCCACTAACTAGGTTGGATTCCTGCTCTAGGTTCCAGCTTCCTCCCCTCTACATTGAGGATCTTGCTTTAATTGTGTTTAGCAGCACAACCTCATCCAGAGTGTCCTCCATAGTGTGCAGCAAGACCAGCGGTCAGAGCAGGAAGGAACCTCCTGGGAACTCTAAAAAGCGAGATCTAGAAGGAACCTTAGAGAGTGTCACTTCTACAGTCCCATTTTACATGAGGCCTGGGGTGCCGGTGACATGCAGGTCAGAGCTGGGGCTGGCACCTGTGTGTCCTATCCTGCAGGCCCACACCCTGCAGCCACTACAGCTCAGTGGTGTGAAGCCTGACACCCTCTGCTGGGCAGTGCAGTGATCACCACTGTCCCTTTGAGGAAAGGGACCTTCCCCAGGCTCTAGAGCACAGAGGCAGAGGGCATACCTGATATCCATTGTAATGATGTGTCACTTAAAGGGCCACATGTTGTCTTAAGAGCTTTATGTCCCTTAGTCCTGGAGGTGAGAACCATTGGCATCTCCCTCCACAACAAGGAAACTGAGGCACGGAGGAGGGATCACTTTCCCCCTGGCAAAGGGGGGCACCTGGTTTGAATCAGGCAAAACTCCAGAACCTGCCTCTCATCATTGGGAGTCTCTGTGGACTCCTTGGAGTCTAAGTTTTCTACATATCCAGTACCTGGACGCCCAGGATAGGAAGGGTACTGGATTGGATTCAGTTTAATTCATTTGGTGTGTCGTCACCACCTACTGTGTGATCAGCTGGAGCGACAAACACCTGACTGGTTCCTATTAATGTATTGATACCTATCAACTGATTGAACATGGCCTCTGGCACACCACCCACAGCATGTGTGCACACATACTCACACTCACTCTCACACGCATACACATGCACGTGTTAGGGTCCTGAACAAGGTCTAGCAGGAAGTACTGAACTCAGAACACCAGAGCCCCTTGCTCACGTCCTGGCTTGCTGCTGACTCTCCCGCTCTGTGGGGGCTGCTGCTGTGTTCACATCCTATTCACTCCTGACTCTCCAACAGATGAAGGGACCATCTCCTTTTCTAGCTGTGTGACGATGGGCAAGTTAGTCAACCTCTTCATTCTTCATTTTCCTCCACCTGTAAAAATAAGGATAGTCATTGTTCCTATTCTTAGGGCTTTTGCAAGAATTAAATGAAGGGGTTTGTATAAAGAACTTAGCACTTGGCATAATAAGTATGTAAACATATTAACAATGGAGATGGTGTTGATGGTGACAATTAGTTATTATCACTTTGTGTATACCCATGATAGCATTAAACCTCCTAGAGTTACCCTAGGGACCAAGTTAACTAAGATAATGGCACAGAATGGGGGCTCAGACTTAGGGAAAGGAGAAGGAGGCGTGTGCTGGGCACCAGGATGCCCTGCCACTCCATCTTGGAGAAGGAGGATGGTGGCAGGACTGGGCCCGGCAGAGCAGTGGCAAGGCCTGGCAGCCCCTGCCCCAGTACATCTCTGTGGCTTCCCGCTCTGATGCTGCCACTTGGCTCCTGTGACCCAGACTGTCTCTGATGATGGCAGGAGGAGGGGAAGCTTCAAATAGGTTTACACATTCATGGGTTGCCACCTGTGTCCCACCCCATGCATGTAAACAGCATCTCTGGCGTCATCTGATAAATTAAACACCTCTCCTTCCCAGGCTTGGAAAAGAGCGCCAGGGCTCTAAGGAAGGGGGCGGAGATTCACTGCCATAGCCGCTGAAGAAGCTTTGCAGGGAGCACAGGAGCAGAAGGTTCTGGGAGCTGAGAGTTCTGGGCTCCAGGGGGGCTCTCTGTCCTGGGAGGAGATCTCAGGCTCTGCCCAAGGCTGGCGGCTCGGCCAAAGCCAAGGAGTTGTTTCTGAGGAAGGTGGAAATTAACTCTGTAGACCCTGGGATGGGAAGGCCAGCGGGTGCTGGGAAGACATATACTCCACGCCATCCCCCAAGCCTTATTTGACCTCAAGTGCCAGCCCCTCCCAGCCTATGACCACATCTCCATTCAAATAACCTGACTTGTAACAACTCAGTTCCACCATCCACTCACTGTGTGTCCTTGTGAGAAACACTTAACCTCTCTGGGCTTCAGATTTCTTATGAGAGGAGAGACCATGGAGATTACCTTTTGAAGGCAGGCAGCCAGGTCACATGGTCGATTGAGATTGCCATCAGCTCTAAGAACTATGAGCCTCTGCCTGGCCAGTCTTGGAGTGAGTCCCTTGACCTAGGAAATGAGCCAAAACAGAGACATCATGAGAGCAAAAGGGAGACACTCAATTAGAAAACTTTCCACCCATCTGATCATCAGACTCACCTAAAGAGCCTTTGAAAAAATACCCTAAATACTGACATGGGTCCTATTTTCAGATTAATCTGCTAGAAGCCAGGAACTGGAATTCTGTACAAGCTCCCTATAAGTCTAACGTGCAGCCAAGGTGGAGGATCACTGGCCTACATAATCTATTCCCCAATAATCAAGAGTTACAGGTGGTTTTTATTAATGAAGAATGCAAGAAGAAATGTCTAGGCGATTTTGCACCAAGCCTCAGATGTCCTTGGGGGCCCAGCCCAGGCAGGCCAGAGGATGTAGCTCCTGACCGGTGTCCCAGTGAGTGTGGACGGGAAGTGGGGCACAGGACTTCCACCAGGCTGGCTACTGTCATCAGGAAAGCCCCACCACCGTGGGAAAACAGCCAAGTACAAATTCCAGTGGGAATTGAGGAGAGTGGGCAAGCAGACACGGACTGTCCAGATGGTAAAGGGGTGCTTCTAGAGGCCGGGAGGCTTCAGCTGTGGCTTTGAAGGATGTATACAAGTTTGCCAGACAGAAAGCAAGGAAGGAGAAACTAAAAACGCTTGAGTGTACCCAGCCTACGACTGAACAGGGCTTGCTAAACAGGGCTTTGTGCACCCTGCTGTGAACCAGCATGGGCAGTGGGTGGGAGCACTGTGTGCATGCCAGGAGAGCATGGCCCTCCCCTTAAACTGGAGAGACACCCATTCAGATGGGATTTCTGGATGGTTCCATACAAAGGGAATGTAGATGTGTGTTGTCAAAGAAGGCTACTCAGAGGAAGGAGATGCATCTGGAAAAATGCAGTGGCAGATGGGAAGCAGAGGACATCCAGGGGGCTGCAGGAGATGTGGGAAGGGGAAAGGCCTGAATATTTGATGACCCAGCTCCTGGTAAGGTTGGGTCCGGGCATGGATGGGGCAGGGAGGGGCCTGCCTGACAAAGGCCTAGAGAAGTGGCCTGGGCAGGCTAGTAGAGGGTCTCAAAAGCCACACTCATATGGACATGGGGGCGCTCTCCTGGAATCTCAATGACTCCAGAGGCTGAGGCAGGAGGATTGCAAGCTTGAGGCCAGCATGGGCAATTCAGGAAGACCCTGTTTCAAAATTTAAAATAATAATAATAGTAATAAGGGCTCAGTGTAAAGTATTCCTGGGTTCAATCTCCAGTCAGGAGGCTTGCGGTGGGGAGGCCATGTTGAACCTTCAGGATGAATCACATTTTAATTCTTAATCTAGCCTGGGTTGCATTTATCCTTATACCAGTGCAATTATACCAATGCAATCATAAGGTATAATTTTTCTCTCTCTTTTTTTTTTTTTAATGGTGGAAGTAGCCCAGGAAGGCACGTGTCTAGAGACCAGGAAAGTCACAGTGTCATCCCAGGGCAAAACCCTTGGCTGGGATTTCACACAGCTGCTCTTCCAAACCCCAGCTTTAATTAGCTATGTGTCCCTGGGCAAATCACCAGCGCCCTTGCTTGGCCTTCTGTAACCTGAGAGTAAGGAGCTCTCTCTAGGCAGCTCACCCTGGCATACTTTAAACCTGGGGTACTTTAAACCTGGTGCGCTGGAACTGCAGCAGGGGAAGGGCCCATAGGGTGAGGCGTCAGCTAAAGGAAAATTGACACTGCTTTAAAAGAGCTGTGAGGAGAGAGTCCCTCTCAGTGCCGGGAAGGAATCGGCCTGCCCGCGCTCAGCCTCAGGATCCCCTCAGGTGGTCTTCCTCTTGGACCACGAGCTGATGAACTCTCCGCGGGCACAGCCCGTAGAAGCTCTCCTTGCACCCGACCTGTGCACGCTCCCGTCTTCTCCCACCGCCAGCCCCTGAGGCCGGCCCTGGTTAAGCCAGTTCCCACACTTTGCTGTCTCAGGCCAGAGTGTGGGTGGAGCCAGGTTATGGGTGGAGCCAGGTTATGGGCGGGGCCAGCGTGTGGGCGGGGCCGGCAGGTGGGCAAAGCCCAGCCTGCGCTGTTCGTGGTGCTGAGCCCAAGCAGTTCCTCAAAGTCCATTCTTTTCGACATTCCCTCCGTGGCCCCCGCATCCTTATCTATTCCCTGTGACACTCGGGGTCTGGCTGCCATCTCTGAGTAGAACAGCTACATCAATTGGCCCCAACGTGCCCCATAGCCAGTGCCCAGCCTGCAGCTGGTTTGTGAGGGAGGACAGGTCCCCAGCACCCCCACTCCTCTGGGGGCCTCACCTGTGTCTGGAGGCTCCTCCTGCGTGGGTGGGGTGCATTGTGGATGTCCATTACTGAAGCCTGTGGCAGTGGATGTGGTCTGTCATCCGTTAAGGACATGTCTTCCTGCCTGAGACGCTGAGGTTCTGCAATTCGCGTCTTCCTCACAGACCCAGGAGAGCACGGGGACTTCTAGCGCCATTCGCTCTTTTGAAGCAACAGAAACCAGGGTCAAGAAAGTGTGGGAGTGGTTGAACAGCGGCTCCTAAGTGTGAAATTTACCCAGAATCTTGGAATGTGATCTTATTTGGAATAAGGATTTCAAGATGAAATCATCCCCAATTAAGGTGGGCTCTAAGTCCAATGATGGTGGCCCTTATAAGAAACAAAACAAAAACACAGCGGTGGGGGTGTTGGAGGGGGAAGGAGACCCAGAGAGGCCCTGGGAGATGGCCATGTGGACAGAGATGGAGATTGGAGCCATGTGGTTTCAAGTCAAGGAACACTAAGGATTTCAAGGAGTTGGGAGAATCAAGGAAGGACTCTTCCCTAGAGCTTCAGAGGGAGGGTCACCCTGCTGACACCTTGATTTCAGACTTCTGACCTCTAGGACTAGGAGAGAATAACTTTTGACTGTTTAAGTCCCCTGACCTGTGGCAATTCATTCAGGCAGCCCCAGGAAGCCACCATAGAAGGCTCATGGCTTACTGGAAGGTGCCCCAGCTCCCTCTTGAGTTCAGTGGCTTCATCTGTCACACCTGGTGGATGCTTTGGCCCACCTGAAAGCCCCGTGTCTAAAGTAACAGCAGTGATAAAAACATCTCTCGTTCATTGTGTGCCTGCTCCGAGTCGGGAACACCTGGGTGAGCGAGGAGGGTGGTCAGGAGAGGTGGCATGCGATAGTCATATGGATGGATGGTTCAGATGGCCACCCTCTAGCTGTGTGTCCCTGGGCAGGTGATTTCACCCCTTTGGGCCTCAGTTTCCCCATCAGTAAAATGGGGTGACCATAGGAATGCCTGCTTTGGGGGCTGCAGTGCAGATTGCATGGGTTAGGATGAGGCTGAGGCTCTGTCAGCCCTGGCTGTTTAGCATCTCCCCACAGCCCGGAAAGGACACAGAGGACAGGCGGTCCATGCCACCTTCCTCATGTGACTCTGAAGTGGTTGGAGTTGAAACCAGGTCTTCCTGACTTTGAAGCACAGGTGCTCTCTACTCTGACACACGCTGCCTTGTTTTGGGAGCTTCCTGCAGACGAGACATGAGCTGAGAACAGGTGTGATGTTACCTGAGATGCGTCACAGGCCATCTGGCCCCGGGAGTGAGCAGCTGGGGCTGCTTGTCAGTTCATAACTATCACTCCTGGCCACCACCCAGCAGAGAGCTGGACCCTGGAGCCTGGCTGGGGCTCAATGGGTCACATTTCTTGGAGGGAAAGAGATAGAGGAGGGGACCCGAAGGCATAGGCCTGGGAAGATGCCATGTGAGCTGTACTGCAGGGTCAGGGTGAGCCAGGAGTGTGCTGTGTGTCCTCTGGGGACACAGGGAGAATCTCTGTCCCAGCAGCTCACCTAGGGAGACCCGTTTCCATAACAGCCAGAGACAGGTGCTGAAGGAGCTGCTGGCGGATCAGCCCAGAGTGAATGAAGGCTGGCTGAGTGGCGGCTGGGAAAGGGGGATTCCAAGCCCAGGAGGATCCCATTCATGGGAAGCTTAGAGAATGGAAATGAGGCTTGGGAACGACAGGGTTCAGACCTGTCAGCCTGCCAAAGTGCCTCCGGGTGGGGGTGGCAGCCTCAGATAGGGGAGAGGCGAGGGGAAACAAATGATATCAACGTGTCAAATGAGGCTCAGAGTCATGACACATCCAGCTCGCGGGAGCATCTCCTCGGAAGCACAGGTGCAGTTTCTGAAGCCATTGTAGCATCGGCAGGAGGGAGTGTCTCTGTGCCTCTCTCTGAGGGTAAATTGGGTACCGCCTGGCAACAGAGGAGGTACTCAGCAGACTGTCTCCAAAGGTCATTTGTCAGGACCCTGGGAATCCAGGCTGAAAATGACCCAGGTGGCCCCCTGATCCCTGCACCACTAACCCTCCCACTTCTGCTCTGTCCCTGCTGTGGCCAACAGCTAGGAGGCTCCAGATGCCGACCCGGCCAGCAGAGAAGTGAAAAGTTCAGGCAAACAGTGGTTTGTTCTTGTGTTGCCAGAATAACTCTCCAGATTCTTTCGAAACCCCACCTGCCGTGGCCCCGAGTTGGTGGAGTCAACCAGTTGTTTTGACCTAGAGACATCCAGCCAGCCCTGGGGAGGAGACCAAACCGAAGAAGCCAGAGGCTAGAGGGAGGGCAGAGCAAGAGGGCGCGCACACACACACACACACACACACACACACACACACACTCCCCAGGTATCCATGGTGGGGCATCTGTTGTAATCAGGTAATAGATGTTTGGGGTCCCTGTGAAGTTGCACATGCTACCCATGATGACAGTCTTCCAGGGAACACATCCAGGGACAGTCTGCTAATCTTCTCTGGGAGGCCAGACCCAGCCTTCCAACAGGTTGCATTTTGGGAAAAGTCATTTGGATATTGATCCCTAAACTTGCCTCCCTAGTCCCTCCTGCCCGGCTTCAGTTCTGGAGCTGCTGAGTAGAGTCCCAGCCCCTTCCTGGACCCCCTTCCAATCCCTAGCACCAGGCCTGCAGATTTAGATGGCACAAATTTGGGGTCCCCGAACCCCCCAGCCCTTTCCTCCTTTTTAGCCATTGGCCTGCAAACCCCTTGCCTGCCAGGTTCAGTCCTGCTGCTCTGGCTTGAGAATGTCCCTCTCAGGCTTCGGCTGGGCATTCCAGGTATGACCTTGGTGCCTCTGGTCCTTGACATCCTCCGTGGGGTGAGGGCTTGGCTCAAGCAGCCCTGTCATTTCTCCTGACATTGCAATATCTGTGGGAAAGCCACCTGTATCCCCACTTCCTGTCCTGAGTGTCTCAGGCCCCTGGAGGTGGGCACAGGCCTGGTCACTCATGTGCAGGAGCCAGATAGTGAGAGCGGCAGCAGGTGGCAAGGGGCACTAGACCCTGAGGCTGGGACATTTGGGTGGAGGTGTCACCAGAGAAGGGACACTGCCAGCTGTGTGGCCTTCCAGATCTACCCCTGCCTTGCTCTCCAGGGAACCCCTCTGCAGCCGGCAGGAAGCTGCCTATTAAATGGTTTATTAAATGAAGAACATCAGGCCCTTTCACTATGGTTTCTTTGGCATGGGGAGGTGGCGGAGGAGGAGGGGCATTGTGTTTTTGTAGCTGTGTCTCCTGCCACAACTGTCCCTTTCCAAGCCCACATGCCTCTCACCCCAGCTGGCTGGGCCAGGGGGGCTCTGCAGGCAGGATGGGGAGATGCATTCCCAGACATGCCTCAGGTACCAAGGGGACATGGTCACCCAATGTGTAGGAAGAAGAATCTGCCAGGGAGGATTCAGAAGGAAAGGGCCAGTATTGAAGCAATCAATCTCTTCCTCTGTCCCAGTGTAGGAGGACACTGTGGCTGGCAGGGACCTGGCTACAGATAGGTGCATCTGCCAAGGTCAACTGAAGAGATGAATGAAAGATGTGTTCACCTAGGTTGGACAGAGTCAGGGATCTGACAGGGGCTGGCAGCTCTGGGCATTTCTAGGCCATCTGGAAGGCTGTCAGAGCACAGGGAGGGGCCAGGTGTGCCCTGGAGAGCTATGTCTATAGGGGCCAGCCCTGGGGTCAGAGGGCAGAGAGTGGCATGGACTTGTGGGGCACACATACCACAACTCATGGTGCCTGCGTTTGCTGTGGCTGCTGTGATAAATTATTGTAAGCAGGTGACTTTAAACCACAGAAATGTCAATTCTCACAGCTGTGAGGACCAGAAGCCTGAATCAAGGTGCTGGTGTCACCTCCCCCTAAGGCTTCAGGGGCGGGTCCTCTGTGTGTGTCTCCAGCTCCTGTGGCGCCAACATTCCTGGTCTTGGGGCTGCAGGGCTCCAGGCTCTGCTTCTCTTGTCATAGGGGTCTTAGCTTCCCATCAGGGTGACACAGGGCAAAAGCAACTTACAGGAAGGGAGAGGTTGAATTTGGCTTGGGAGTTGAGTGGGTTCAGTCTGAGTGCTTGGCTGTGTGACTCTGGGACTGTGGTGGCCCAGGACACCATGAAGGGGAGCACAGGGCTAAAGAGGCCTCATCGCCTTGTGGTATCTGGGAAGTGAAAAACGAGAGGAAGAGATAAGAGTCTCAATGTCCCCTCCAGGCACATGGCCTGCTCCCTTCTGTCTCCCCCACCCCCCTGCTCCGCATTTCTCCTCGAAGGTTCTTGCCATTGGACTTGGGGTCCGACTGGCTATTCCAGGAGCCTCTCATCACCCAACTAAACTACATCTCCAAAGAGGCTTCATGCAAATGAGGTCACATTCAGGGTTCTAAGGATGAGGTTCTATTCACCCCACTGCAATGGTCATCTCAGGTTGAGACAGAGGACTGTTCCTCCTCGTGTCCCCTACACATCACCTCATTGCCCTGGAAAATTGGCCAGGGGGATAGACCAAGCTTGACATCATTCCCATTTTACAGATGGAGCCAGAAAGGAGAGGAGTCGTATCCGAGGGGGGCGGGAAGCAGAGGTGGATGGGAATGCGAACTTGTCGGGCTCCTCCTGTGTCCTTCCCTACGTACTGTGGGCCAGAACCAGCCCCCCTGTGCTCCCTCAGCTGCCCCTCCACCTCCACGTCAGCACAGTTTCCACTGGGGGTGTTTTCCTCCCCTTTGGGCTTCCAGCACCCAGAACTGGTCATCTCCGTCCTGATTGGTCTTCATTGCCCACTGTTATTTGGATATTTAGTTTGTTTTTTCCGAGTCAGGGAAGAAGTACTCACAAACCCACAGCCCCAGACAAAACTCCACCAGGAGCCACATCTGAGCTCGTTCCCACCCTCAGAAACACCCGCTGGCCCAGAGGCGCCTCTCTGAGTCCGCTCATTCCTTCCAGGAGGATTCAGCGCACCCCTCTAGTCGCATTTCCTTTCTTAAATGATGACTATCTCCGGCCTGCAGAAGGATACAGAAAATACCGTGTGGACACCTGCCTTGAAGTGTTTTCAATGCAGCAAATAATTTCTGAACACCTGTGCTGGACCCTGTGCTGGATGCAGGTCTTGGAGATGGCCAGGACAGGCCCCAGCACTCGTGGCATCTGGGGAGGCATCGCTGACCCCTCAGAGCCTGGGAGGAGTGGAAGGGCGGGAGGGGCGAGGGCCTGTTTACCTACCTACTTCTGATGCTGTACAGGGAATTCCAGAGGCTGGACGGGGCAGAGGCCAGGTTCAGATGGTTCACCTGAGTCCCCATTTGCAGGGCACGAGGCAGCTACTTGATAAATAATTAATGACAGAGAGTTCTAGGAAGACACAGAAGCCTCCCATCTTGGGCCAGAAGAGTAGGCTTAGTGTGGTATGTGGAAAGGGATTCCAGAGAAGCATTCGTAAGGAGCCCTGCAGATCCCATGTCCCCTGCCACTGTTCCAGGTAAAGGCAGGAGGCATGAGCAAAGGCCCATGGGTAGGAAATGATGTAGTGCGTGCCGGAAGTCCAGGGTGGAATGGGCAGCCCTGCTCAAGACACAGGAGGTGGGGAGTCCCCTGGAAAGCCAAGCAGGAACATGGCCATGAGACACTAGCCCCCGGCCACATACCACATTACAGCATACGGGAAGCCATTCGTGGTTTTGAGCCAGGAAGTAATGTAGCCTGATTAACATAGCTGTTAGGTGCCTTCTCCACAATGGGGGACGTGGATACCAAGTAGCAAGAGTGGAAACAGAAGCTTTTGCAGTGGAACAGGGAAGAGACAGAGGGTTGCCAAGTTAGAATTCTGGTCAAAGATGCAAAGAGGCATCTGTCTCTATCCTAATTGTAGGTTCGTTGTAGATAAAATACTATTGTTACTTTGGACAAGGTATGACTTTGAGAGACAGAAGATCCAAATTGACGAGTAGAAATTTATTTTCGTCTTATGTGAAAGCCCAGTTAGAAAGTCCAGGGTTTTTCTATTCCATAACCCTATTGGGCATGTCATCCATTCCCAAACTTACCTCATGGTCCAACCTGGCCTCTGGGACTCCATCCATCACATCCACATTTGAGCCAGCAAAAGGGAGAAGGGAGAACAACCCAGCCCTTCTTTTCAGAAGACTTCCTAGAAGTTGCCCATACCTCCACTACTTATCTTATTGACCAGAACTTAAACATGTGGTTGCTTTTTCGGAAGTTATATGGACAGTCACATATGCATATTAGTCACAATTATCAGTACAGAAGAAGTACACCATAGACATTGGAGGCAATTGGCTGCGATGAGGTAATGATGGACATGTGTATTGTGGCTAGGCCACCTGGCTCTTTGTGAACTTGGCACCTTCTCTGGGTGTTGGTGCCCTCACCTGTAAACAGAAATGTGGGCTGCTTGTGAAGATTCAATGAGCAAACGGACACCAAAGTGCTTTGTAAACCCTAAGTGCTGTCACTTATGAGGTGTCGTGTTCCTCAGAGCCCCTTGATGACCAGGATTGCTTTGTGGGTCTAGAGTATCCAGGAGCCAGTAAACTCGCTGGCAGTGGAGGAGAGGAAGAGGAAGTGGCTGCAGACTTCTCCGGGGCAGTGGGCCAGGGAAAGGAGGTTGGGAATCAAGTACAGAGGGAATCGCAGGCTCTCTCTCCTCACAGAGTCCCAGCTCCTCTAGAGGCGGCATCTCCAGCCAGATGGGCACGGTGGCGCACACCTGAAATCCTAGAGGCTTGGGAGGCTGAGACAGGAGGCTTGCAAGTTCAAGGCCAGCCTCTGCAACTTAGCAAGGCCCCAAGCACTTCAGCAAGACCCTGTCTCTAAATAAAATATTAAAAAGAGCCAGGGATGTGGTTCAGTGGTAACCTCCCCCCCACCATTCAATCCCTAGTGGGGGGGGGGGGAGGAGAGAGAAAAAAACAAACACATCCCTGGAATCCTGCAAGACAGGTCATCTCTAGTTTCCTGTGTAATCCACAACTCTGGGTGGCTACCCTCCTGGACTCTCGATCATTCTGCACCTGCCAACGCTTCTGCCCTTGGACCGCACCAGGCTTGAGAACTGGAACCCAGGGCAAGTGTTCCCAGACTCATTGTTCAGGCTCTGTTTTTCTCTTTATTGGCAAATGAAATCCTTTCTTGGTTTTAGGTAAGGCTCCCTCGACTCTAGAGTAATTATTGCTCTCTCAGTAAATGCAAAGGTTTTAATTTCACAAGGGTAGATGTAGATTGCACATTTTGCATTCCTTTCTCCTCAATCGATACTGTAACAGAATTGAGAGGTCCCAGCAAGGTTTGTGATCTTACCTAAGCTAATAAAAAATGAGTGTACATAACTGCAAACAGGACCTTAGCTAATGCTTTTGTATAGATAGCAGGGGACCACATTTTTCTGTCCTGTGTCTCGAGTTCATTCAGGTGGTGACTAATAGAGTTTGTGTTTCTTGGAAGAGGGCCCAATCTATCATTGCTGCTACAGATGGAGATTTTGTGTTGTGTTCTTTCCTGTCACTAAACTTCCACCCTAGACCTGCCTTGTCCACCCCCCCTCTTCGGCTTTTCTTTTCCCTTGAGCACGTCCCATTTTCAAAAATACTGTTTCCTTGGTTTTACTCACTGATTCTCTGTCTCCCCCAACTAGAATAGAGGCCCTGTCTTTGGTTGGGGATGTGTTTGTTTCTCTTTTGTCTACTTTATTCTCTGCGGCGTCCGGAGGGCCTAGAACCGTGCCTGGCATGGGCTGGAAGCTCAAAAACTGATTTGCTCTCGGAAGGATTGAAGTTACCTGGTACAGAGTGGGGCAGGGGTGTGTGTGTCATTTTAACCATCACTTTGGGGCTCTAAATTCCTGTGTTTCCAGGCCTGACTGCCTGGCTGCTTGATTCAGTAAATGCAGGCATCAAATGTTACATTATAACGATACAAAATAATGTGGGTCATTCATTCAGTAGCCTCTCTTCTCTCCTAGCTCTCCCCAAGCCCCAGCTGGCCAGCAGCAAGGCAGCATGGAAAACAAGCATTTATTCTCTGCCCTTATCTCCCCAGCACACAGCCAATTTCTAAAATAGCATTTAATGACCATTGCACAAAGATGTCACTGCCTCGGTGCCATCCCTAAGCAGCCGGGAGATTGTGAAGCCCCCTCAAATGATCCATCCTAGGGGACACAGTGGGGGCTTCCTGGGCCAGATCACCTACTTCATTTGTCACCCAGATCCTTGGGCGGGGGCCTTCTGCTAAATATGCTCTCTCCCTTCTAGGCCTTTCCTATGGTAATGCTCTTGCTGCACAAGCCAGACAATTAGAGGTAATTGGGATAATCGGCATTTATTATGGCAATTTGCATTTCTACAGCAGGCAGCACAGAACTTACTCCCCGGTTTGGGAATGCGCTTTTTGGATCTGGGCGGCTTCCAGCTCTTCTTCTAATGCACATTTCGGAGCCCACAGGATTTGCCCCTCCTGCGCTCAGGGGAGGTCCTTAGGACCAGAGGAGGTGTGAGTCTCACCAACCAATCAGAGGGCGTATGCAAATCAGGGCCCAGGTCCTGGGAGGCAGCTCTTTCTCCATCCCCTTGGTCTGGACCTGGGAGGAGTCTGTCCCCTGGAAGGAGTCCTGGGTCTGTGGCCAGACCCTGGTGACTGATTTTTCGCTACATTGAGCAGATGTTTGACTTAATTGACAGAATTGTTTCGCTGTCTCAGCTGAGGAGCTCAAAGCTCAGTCTTGCTGTTGGTATGAGCCTCAGCAAGGGAGCCCCTCTGAAGAGACAAGGTTCAGATCTTGTGGCTGCTCCTGTTTGCAACCACCTTCTCTGGTGTGGACATTTCCCTCGTGCCCAGCTTCACGGGCACCCATTTGTTTCTCTCTGGGATGAGGGAGCATTGCCCACTGGTTATAGAGGTGCAGCTTGCTGAAATTTCCTCTCTACCAGCTGCAGCTTGCTGAAATCTCCTCTCTACCAGTTGTTAGCAGGGTGACCAAAAAAAGAGTGACTTAATCTCTTTGTGCTTCCTGGTAAGACTGAGATAACAATCATGGCTGATCCATTGAATTGACTTAAGAATCCAATGAGGCAACGCATGTGAGGTCCTTAGCAGGATGCAGAAGACAAATGTGACACGTTCTCATTAGCAAGTCTTCATGTCGCGTTTTCACTGCCTATGTTGGAGGAACAGAGGGCCAAGTGTCCCAAAAGAAGCAGAGGGAAAGTGCTTTGGCAGTTTGGAGAAGGGGTTTTGCAGAACATGGCAGGTTTTTCAAGATGAAATAGGTGATATTTGTTCTGCGTCCTGAAAGATGATAGAGTTAGGACTTCATAGACAAGGTAGAGACCATCAGGCTGCAAAATATCTCCATTTACTATAAAATGACAATATGTGCAATTTCACTGCAGTTGATTAGGGAGTTATACATCATACACAGCCTCCCTGAGCATCTTACTCTAATTTGTTACCACCCCCACCAGGCAGGGACATCAGGGAACACATCATCCCTTGCAATGGCAATTCTTCTGGTCTAAGCCTTTATCCTGTGACTGTGCCATTAAGGACTTTATTCACGTTGTTTAAAATAATGGTGGTCAAGGTGGAGAGACCATTTCCTTGGATTATTGGGGAACATGAGCAGAGTTGGTGGGGCCTATAGATCTTGAGACCCTTCAGGGCCCCAACCAGTGGAGGGGCCTGGATTCACTCCTTCGGGATGGCAAAGATCTTCAGCCAAGCTTACAAACAAGAAAGCCTGCTTAGTTGCTACTGGTCCCTTATGTTCTTGGAAAGCATGTGTGGAATAAACTAAAATATCTACTCACAGCATCTTTTTATCCAGTGTATTAGTTAGGATAGAAGTGAAGCTGTGTAACAAAGAGTTCCCATAGAGAGTGGCTTAAATAAGATGGGAGCGTATTTTATACTCACAGAGCAGTCTGGCTGGTTCAGGCAGGTGGGCAGCTGTGCTCCACAGAGTGGGTCAGACCCAGGTTCCTTCTATCTTGTGCTTCAACTGTCCCCTTAGGTATTGTGCTCATCTGCTGCCACATTTGCCATCCAACTCATGGGAATTGGAAAGAGAAACCGAGGATAAGAGCTTTTCTTTAAAACAAAAGGTATGAATATTGCACTCTTCGCTTCCATTTTCCTTTGGAGAACACAGTCACATTGGCACACCTACCCTACCAGAGGCTAAGGAATAAGATCTCTTATTTGGATGGCCCCATGCACCTAACTGAACCCTGGGGAAAGGATGGGGGCGTCTGTTAGCATAAAGAAGAGAGGGTGGAGCATTTGTGCTCTATCTCACTGTTGGGAGAACAGAGAAAGCTGAGATGCACTTGGTGCTGCTTGGGATCACTGCCTACCAGGTGGCCAGGACTTAGAACCCAACATGGAGACTGCATGGGCTGTCCTAGACTGAGCGCCAAAAGGAACATGTATCTGTTTCCTGAGACCTGGGGCTTTTCACTGTTCCTAAGTAGCTTTTCCCATGAGAACGTCATGTGCCCAGCTGTCACTGCTGCCTCATACACATGGTCATCACCGCATGCACGTAGGAAGGACACCAATGGGCAATGAGACCCCATCCTCGTGAGTTTCCCATTCCCTGAACTCACCTGCAGTGATTCACCCATCCATGTTTACAAAGAAGTTATCTCTGGGTTCATCTGTTCCTCAGGGTCACACTGGGATAAAGGCTGGGCATGTTTTCTCCACGTCATAGAAGAGACACAGTCTCAGTTAAGTGAAGTGATGTACTGGTTAGAATAAGTTAAATTATGCTTCAGCAACAAGCAGCCCCTAGTTGTGATATTTTAACACTGTGAAGGTTTGTTGCTAACCCTCACAAAATCCACTGTGAGCCTGAGTGACGTTTTGAGGGGCAACCATCTGCCATGTGGTTCTCAAAGATCAGGCCAAGGATGGCTGATCTTGTAGCTGTGACTTCCAGAACCCATAGCCTCCTTGTCCCTTATGGCAGGACAACAGAGAGTGTGGATGTTCAGATGTGCCAATGACACACATCATTTCTGCTCACATGTTATTGGCCAGAGGCCGTCACAGAGCTCACAAACCTGCAGAAGGGCTCAGAAGTGTTTTTCTAGACAGGGAGGACTGAGTATCGGTGAACGCTAGTGGTACCTGTTGCACGTGCCTGGCCCACAATCCCATGGCAAATCATGGTACCTGAAGCCATTTTCTGAGTGTTCTTATTTCTGATGTAACCCTGGGAATAACAACGAATGTTTACATGTTACTGATTAGACAGGTATTTCGAGGAGAAAAATGCTAATCCCATATGAGAAGCTGCTGGGCTATTCTCCAGACTAGGCAGCTTACCTATATTTCAAGACCCCAGAGCTACATAATTAGCATCCCTCCTTGGGACTGGGGATTGGGACTCAGACAAACGTCTAAGAAGATGCATGCTCTCTTGGCTTGGAGGTGGAGTATAGGACCCTCATTATCCATTCATGCCTCCATATATGGGGGTCCTTTAGTGCCCAGAACCAGGGAGTTCGAGCAGGTGTGCTTCCACAGGGGAAGTGGAGGAGTGCGTGGAAGGGAGGGCCGCAGTGGGGACAGTGCCGTGGTCATGAGGGACTGCATGATGACCAGCCCAGTCCTTCTCTAAGGAAGAAGCTGCAGAGCCCCATGTCGATCGCTCCTGGTTGGGGGAAAGCATGCATGGGGGATTCTGGGACCACCATTCTCCCTGGGCACCAGCATTCCTGTGACTAAGTGTCTTTGACCCTGACCCGAGGAGCACTGCTACTACGTTTCCTCCTCCTCTTTTCTGTCCCTCCCTAAGGCCATGATCTTTAGATCTGGGTCCTGCACAGCCTCTGATCACTGTGTCACCAAGGAAAGCCCCCAGGGATCTGTTTTCATTTTCTCTATTTATGGAATGAAGGCAAAACATCAACTATTCTCCTCCAGGGTCCTTGGAGGATCACACGAGGTAACACATGTACCAGATTTGACAACAGGTCTGTGACACACGTGGGGTACCACTGCAGCCTGGTTACCATCACCACCATCATCATCATGGTTATCATGTGTCCCCAACCATTCATGACAGCACAGAGGCAGAAAGACACCACCAGCCATCACAGGTTCCTAGAGCAGCTATGGAGCCAGGCTATTTCTGAATCAAGAATCAGGCCTCCTCGACACCTGGATCCAGTTTCTCTGTCCCTCTTACTTAGACCCCCTGCCTCTGAGCTCAGTGTCCTTCACTGGCTTTGGAGCTGTCTCTGGTTTGTTGGTTTCTAACTGCTGCATAACAAATGACCCAAACCTTCACGGATTACAGAAACACAGATTTATTGTCTCTGTACCTGTGGATCCTCTTGGCCTGACTGTATCAAGGCCTCCTCATCTGGCAGCTGGACTAGCAAAGGATCCAAGCTCTCTCAGATCACTGGGAGATCGAAGATCCTCGAGGTAGGACTCCGGCTCCCGCTCTCTTGCCTCTCTTGGGGCCTCTCAGCTCCAAGAGGCTGCCCCCACCCCATCCCTGCTGCCTAGCCATGTTGACATGGCGGTTTGCTCGAGGCCAGAAGGGAAAACATCTCTCCTGCCATGAATCTCTGTGACTTCAAGAAGGGCGGAGTCCCTGTTAAGGGTTCATCTGATGAGTTCAGGCCCACCAGGATTTTCTCTTCCATCAACTCAAAGCCAGTTGATTTTAGGGATCTTCATTAATATCTTCTGCCAAGTCCTTTCTGCTGTGGAATGGGGCACAGTCACAGGAGGAGTGAAGCCCTGCCACACCCACAATCCCTGCCCCTCACATTCAATGGGAGGGGATTGTCTAGGAGGTAGGGATCTCGGGGGGGCCCTCTTTAAATTCTGCCTTCCACAGCATCCAGGGGCTCTGTGTTTCTGGTCCTCTATTCTTCTCTCAGATCAGTCTGAGCGCCAGTCCAGGAAAATGTTGAGAGAAAGATAGAGAGATGATGAGCAATTGGCTCATGCAACTATGGAGGCTGAGAAATCCTTCCATCTGCCATTTTCAAGTTGGAGAAGCCAGTGCTGTAAATCCCAGCCCAAGGGTAGAGGACGAGGAGATGAGGCTTTGCAGCTCAAGCAGGCAGGCAGGAGACAAAGGGGCAAAGTCCTTCCCTTCCACGGCTGGTTCTACTGGGGCCTCGGGGATGGGATGGTGCCCACACTGGAAGCTGCAACCCGCTCTCCCATGGAGTCCACCCATTCACATGGCCCTCACAGACCCCTCTAGAAACACACTTAATCCTGGCACGTGTCGCCAGTTAAACCGACACGTGCCATTAACCACCGCCAAGGCTTAAAAGCAAGTAGTGCTCAGAGTGATCTGCTCAGCCTGATGTCCCCAGAACCCTGAGAACCCCGAGCCCGAGGAGCTGGCTACGTATTTGGAGGCACAGTTCCAGGGCGGAGAGAGTGAAGGCCACGGGGAGGAACGGAGAAGGCTGGGAGCCAGGCAGGGTGACATGTCCTTGTGGTGGCCTCTGCTTCACAACAAGCCCCCCAGAGCAGGTCCTGTGCCAGGGGCACGAGCTCAGTCTAGCACAGCTGCTCTGGGAGGGCTTCTGGAAATCCGTGTCCCGGGGGAAGCCTGCTGAGGATCTGCTGCTCCCTCCTGTCTCCTGCTCCCATGGGCCAGTGCCTCAGAGGGAGTGGCCTCCCCTGCCCTCCAGGTGGAGCCTTGGCCTCTTGGGGAGCTACTTCAGAAGCCAGATCCCATGCCCGGGGTGCGGGGAATTAGCCCAGACTTACAGGGGTCCCCACGTCTGCATGGAAGTGTTCTGCCATGGTAGCAACGGAGGTGAGCGAGTGGCTGAGGGTCTGGGATGCAGGTGAAGCCTCAAGACGCTTAGATCTTACAGACCCCGATGTCCTGGAGCTGCATGGGCAAACCTGGAGGGATGATGGAGAGGGACCTCGGAAAACCTCACCAGGGGCCCCCGAGCTGGAAACAGGGCTTGAAGGCAGAATTCCCCAGGCAAAAGAGCAGGGGAGAGAATCAAGAGGTGTCCCCTTACTTTCATTATCTACTTTATGACTACTTTTAATTATAAAAGTGACACTTAAATTAAAAATGGGGAAAGTAGCAAAATGTATATAATGAAAAGAAAGCTTTTTTTTTTTTTTAATGTCCTAGATTCCCAGTTATGGTTCTCAGAGAAACCTCTCAAGATTTTTTTCCTGGCTTAGTCAATCAAAGATGGAGAGAAGGTAGATAACTAGATGAGAGATAAATACATAGGTTAGGTGTGTGTGTGTGTGTGTGTGTGTGTGTGTGTGTGTGTGAGAGAGAGAGAGAGAGAGAGAGAGAGAATATTTGGGCAGGAGGAATAGAGGGCATTACTGAGGACTTACGGTTGGTGGCAGCTGGTATGATGGTCTAGTGACACTTAGGTCTTGGATCTTACAGTCAGAGGCCTGAATGCTCACCCCATAGCCACATGGCAGTGCCACAGGGAGAATGTCAATGCCAGCCACTCAGTGTCCCCTAGCGTTTAAATTTCTATAGATATTGCCTAAATGTCTTCCAGTTCTGTTCTAGTTTGCACCTCCCTCCCGCCACCCCCAACAGTGTTTGGTGGCCTGTCTACCCACAGCCTCACCAGCACTGGAATTAGCCAATATGTTGTTCTTCATCAAACTTGGTGAAACATGAAGTTGAAATGTTTTCATCTGCATTTCCTTCATTAAGAATAAGGTTGAACATCTTAGGCCTCGAAGGTCATTTTAAAATCGTCTAGGCATCTTGCAGTCTGTCCTCTTGGTCTGGAGTACCTGGCTCAGCAGGAGAGCCTGCCCCAAGGACCCTAGGATTGCTCCTAGCAGGAAGAAAGGGAGCAGAGATATTAGGCCTGGAGGGTTGGCCAGGGAGAGGAGGGCGGGTGTTCTGAGCCAGGTGAAAGGAGGCGGGGGCTGGACATTCAGGGGAACATTTTGCTTTTAGCTGTGGCACATCCAAGAGAACCTTGAAAATTAGTTTGCTGTAGAAGATAGTCTGAATCAGTGACTTACTGATCCTGGGCATACGACCTGCCCCCAGCAAATGAAATCCCTGTGAGTGATGTGGATAAAACTTCAGACACTCCCGCACCCTTCCTGACCATGCTTTCCTTTGGGAGAAGACTAGGGGGTGTGTGTGGTGGGGGGTGTTTAACCTAGAGGGAAGGAACATCTGGATATCAAAGCCAACTCAAAAAGCATTGTGTGTGTGTGTGTGTGTGTGTGTGTGTGTGAAAGAGAGAGAGAGAGAGAGAGAGGGAATCTGGGCAGGGGGAATAGAGATGGGGAGGGTACTAATGAGGACTTATGGTTGGTGGCAGTTGGTGTGATGGTCTAGTGACACTTAGGCCTTAGATCTTACAGCCAGAGGTCTGAACGCTCACCTCACAGCCACATGGTGCCACATCAGTGCCACAGGGAGGCACTCAGTGTCTCCTAACGCTATGGCCACAATGTCATTCTCCAGCTCTCCTTGTCCCTTCTTCTTTTTCTGTCCAGCCTGTTGACATGACTGGTGACAGGGCACAGTTCCTGCCAGGACACAGAAGAGAGAAGCACTTTGGGCCTGCTTCCTGGAGAAAGTCGGGGTTCCACCTGCAGTGCAGATCAGGACCCTCCTTTGGTTTGAAGTGGGGATATACACCATCCCCAAGGAGGACCTGTCCCCTACTCTGCCAGTCCAGTGCCCTGGCCTCACACCATACCCCTGGCAAGGGATCACTCTTATTTTGCCTAACAAGCCCAGGGCTCCAACCGACTGGTGTGAGATGGGGGACTCCCTACAGCTCCCCCAGTTCCTTCTCGCCCGCCCCTCCCCCTGCCTTCCCTCTCTCCCCTCAACTTCAAAATGTTCTCACGGGTGGCTTCACGGGAGCTTCCCTTACGCTGCCAGTCATCCCTCTCCTCCTTGGGGTCAGTGTCACGAAAGCCTCATAGAGCTGACAGTCAGGTGGGTCTGGTCCTTGAGTTCTGTCTTTGAACATGGAGAATCCAAGGAGAGTCATGCTTACAATGTCCTTCTGTCCCCCACATCACGCCCTGGGGTGAGCATCCAGTCATGCTCAGGACTCATCAAAGCAGATGGTGACATTACTGCCCCAGCTGGTGAGGCCACGGGCTTTTCTGACCTGGCCAGCTGATGTGGTGAAGGCTGGGTCAGTGTGAGCTTGTGGACAGTCTCCCAGGAGTAGATCCGCCATGTGCCTGGCCCATGATGTGGTTGGCCTTGAACTTTTCCATGTTGACCAACCATGACTCGTGAGGTCCTGAGGGCGTCTAAGCTGGTGACTTAGAGGCACTCTGACGTGCCTTCTCACTGTTTCCCTCAGCCTTTTCATCACCGTGACCAAAGACCTGACAAGGACAATGTAGGGGAGGAAATGTTTGATTTAGTTGATGGCTTCAGGTGTTCAGTCCATGACGGGCCAACTCCGCAGTTCTAGGCCCAAGATGAGGCAGAACATCATGGCGGAGGAAAGCAGCTCAGGACGTGACAATCAGGAAGCAGAAAGAGCTCTGCTCACCAGGGACAAAATATACACCCAAAGGCACGCCCCCAGTGCCCCACCTCCTCCAGCCACACCCTGCCTGCCCAAGGTTTCCACCCAGTCAGCCCATATCAGTGAATTCATCACCCATTAGGCTACAACTCTCAGGATCTAATCAGGTCACCTCTGAATATTCTGCATTGTCTCCCTCCTCAGCTTTCAGGGGACACCAATTATCCAAACTGTAACAGTCACCTCACATGGCAGTTCTAGCCTGTGTCTGCCTTTCATTCCCGGATCTTCCCTGAGGATGAAAGTGATGTGGAGAAGGAGTGATGGGTCAGGGCCTGGCAGCCTGTACAGTTCTTTCCCTTTCCTTATCTGGAAGGCAGCCATGATGTATTCTCCGCAGCCAGACTGGTCCAGACCCCAGGGGACATCAAACAGAGCGTCTCTCTTTGGTATCTCCTACGAGAGACCTCCCGCCTTGCCAGGCCGCGCAGGTGGAAGGGAGCTTGTATGTTCTTGACAGGCCCCGGCTCACGTAGGGACACTGCCTGGCGCTCCAGCTCCTTCTCCTAATTGTCAGGAGACCAGGCTCCACACGGTGCCACTGGAGCCTGGTAATGAGACGCCTGCTCTCCCAACACAGGCCTCGTGGCCGGTCCCGAGAGAAGCTCATTAAGTGAAAGGGCTGATAATTCAATCACGGCACGGCCAGACATCAGCAAACCATGCCACCTCCCCTGGGGACACAGCTCACCTTGTTCTCCCCCGTGTTTCTCCCCAGATCAGGCCTCAACCCAGGTCTCAGGAATGAGAGCCATGTCTAGAAATGGGCAGCCTCTCTCCATGGAGAGGTTCAGTCGGATGAGTCATGGAGAGAGGGCCAGCAAGGCCTCCCCTCTGGTAGATTCTAGAATGGGAGCTGAACTTTGAGTCAAATCATCCTCACGGTGGAGAATCTAAGAAGGCTCTGGATGCTCTTCCCAGGAACATGCACTGATCACCCAAAGGTCAGCATGCAATTTGAACAGTTCACTCGCAGGCCTCGGGAAACAACCCCTCCGTGGACTCAGGAGACAGATAAACACTCCTCTGCAGGTTAGGCCCCACAGGTCAGCTTCTCCAGCACACATCCCTTCAGTTCGAGAGGAGTGATGACAATAAAGTCAACAGTAATGTGTGTGATGATGCTTTTATGCTACCTTTGAGATGAATGGCATGGACGGACTCCACCTACACACACCCCATGTTTGTTCTTCGGGCCTCAGGGCAAAGCGTCTGAAATCCTTCCCATCCTCCTCCTCCTCCTTTATCTAAGCAATCAAAGAACTGTACTCCTAACGATGGTGGTCATGTCCTTCTTGCGTTATGCTCATATCCCTTTGTCCTCTCTGAAGGAGACTTTTCCCTGCAGGTGGGGATCACCCATATTTGTCCCATCACTGACTGACCCTCTGCACAGAATGCCGAATCTTTTGTGTGGATTCAGTGTTCACTGGGTGGATGAAGGGGTGACGGACATGTGCTCATGTATAACCAGCCAGTCCACAATGGGATGCAGCTGGACGTTGGTCAAGAGCTGTGCACCTGGACTTCTCTCAGGCTTCCGGCATGGTTGATCCCCCATGCATACCCACACAGGGACGCAGAGGAGGATGTCCCTCAGATGAGGGGTTCCTCCCTCCCCTCCCCTGCAATGTGCTCAGGGGCCTCTGACATTTAACTCCAGTGCAATTTGTTTGTTTTCACCAGAGTTTAAAATACCAACAAATGTCACCCGCCTTCCCGGTGTGTCCATCACACGAGACTCCACACTAATGGACACTCAAGGGCGAATGGCTGAGCACTGGTTAGGTGATAGGGGTGTGCAGGCTGAGCATGGCCTCAGAGAGGGTGGTGTCAGAGATGGAGAAGGGCCAGGAGAAGTCCGTCCTGCAAGCGTCTGCAGAGGGAAAGATGGCAGGATGTCCTGTGCTCCTCGGTGTTCCAAAGGCCTGCCCACGTGTCCTGAAGCTTCCTACTTCCTTGCACCTGTGCAGATCCATCTGCCCACTGTGTAGGTCTCATGGATGAGGCTGGGATGACCCCATATACTTTGGGGAGTGATTAAAAAAAATTTAGATTTCTTTGGGAGTGATTAAAAATGCAGAATTTATTTTCATGAAACAGTAATAAGTGAGGTCGTATTTTATTTCTCTCTCAGGTGACAAGTTCAGGGAGCAAGGCTTGTCTGTGTCAACAGACAAGAACCCGGGTCAACAGTGCCATGCTTACATAAGATATCATCACCAGGAAACCGGAGAGAAGAGTCTGTGGGCACTATTTATGCTATTTTCATGACTTCTTATGAATCTTAAACTATTTCAAAATTAGAATTGGTAATGAAAAGAAATTGCAGGAAGTCTTCAGGGCTATATGGAGCTGTCATCATCATCTGGTATCTGGGTTCCTCTTTTTTTATATTTTGCCTCCTTGAAACATGGCTACCACCTCGTGGCCCATGATGGCTGCTCAAGCTCTACACATTGGCCTATCTCCCAGTCACCAGGAACAGAGAGGAGCTAGGAAGAGTGTGGTCTTTCTAAAGGATACCTGTAGACATCACAGACCTATAACCCATTGGCTAGAATTTAGTCACATGACCATGCCTAGGTACAAGGGAGGCTGGGAAATGTAGTCTTCTTCTGGGCTGACCTTGTGGTCAAATAACACTTGGGGATTTTTATTACTATTATTATTTTAAATTGATAGTTTATAAATTGCATATTTTGGAGGTTAAAAGTGAGGCTATAATTTATAAGTATGATAAGGAATAATTAAATACTCAACATTTGGTGGTGAAAACATTTGAAATTTATTTTCTTAGCAATTTTGAAATGTGAAACACTCTATTATTAATTATATTCACGGTATACACCTGGAGGTTCTTAGCAGGGAAAGAGGACAGCAGGAGGTTCTGCACAATTCCCTTGCAGGAAGGGCCATTTATCCCTCCGACAGCAGCGGGAAGTTGCCCCCATTTCGTTTCTTTAGCCAAAGGCCCCTCCTCCTCTGCTCTGCAAGTCCTCCATGCAATCTCCTGGGCTCCACAGGGAGCTGAGTCAGGGGCTTCGGTTTCCTAGGCTTGCTTGATGTCAAATGGTGAGGGGTGCATATGTGATGTGAATTGGGAGAACCAGGCAGGCTCCCCCAGCCCTGCAGTCCCTCCACACGCCACAGACACCATTAAGGACCCAGTGCCTGGGTTAAGGCAGTGCAGATCCTCAATTAACACAACCAGCCATTAATATTTCAGCTACCTACTTAACTGATCTTTTTGAGTATTGCAGCAAGACAAGCATCTTAAAAGGTGAGGGCTGAAAGTGGATTCATCATCTTATCGTCCCCAAATACCCCTCCTATTTTGCATTGGAAGCAACAGGGTAATGGGTCTGGCTTGGCCAGCTGTGGTCACATGCTGGCAGAAGTGGGTCTCTTTTGGCTTCCAGCTCACCCTGACCACATGACCTCTATATCATTATTCATTCATCCTATCTGAGGCTGGCTGGGGTGGGGTCTGGAGAGGAGCTCTCACTTGCTGAGCACACTAATCCCCACAGAATCCCAGAATCCACTACCCCCTCTTAAGACAGCTTCCTCTTCTCATGGTCCTAGTGGGAAGGTGTGGGCACCTACCCAGCTCTGCAGGTGTGAGTCAAGATGAGGCCACATTCCACCCCAGGTGTGAGGGACAGTGCCCAGGAGCACCCAGGCTCTCTGTCTCACTGCGAGGGCACCTTTCTGGCCTTTAGTACATCTGGCCTGCCCACCCCCAAGCTCTGGTGCATGCTCCTTATGATGGTTTGGATGTGAGACAAGAAGGTTCAGAGGAAAAATGATCGGGTTGTGAGAGCCTTAACCCAATTAATCCCCTGCTGGAATTAACTGAGTGGTAACTGGAGGCGGGTAGGGGGTGGCTGGAGGAGGAGGGTCTCTGGGGGCATGGCTTTGGGTATATATTTGTATTTGGCTGGTAGAGATCTTTCTGCTTCCTGATCAGCATGTGAGCTGCTTTTGCCATGATGTTCTGCCTCACCTTGGGCCCCGAGGAATGGAGCCAGCTGTCTATGGACTAAGACCTCTGAAACCATGAGTCCTCAAACTTTTCTTCCTCTACAGTTACTCTGGTCGGGTCTTTTAGTCACAGCAGCGAAAAAGCTGACTAAAATACTCCCCATTCTCACTCAATTAATTATCAGTTATTATCACTGCTTGATAATAAAGTGATTGCTGTTTGGCGAGCTTCACATCTGTTTCGTTGGTTGGTTCTACTGGAGGAGAGCATGGTGGGCCTAAGGGTCCCTAGACCCTATTGATATCTACAGGGACATGAGTGACCACTCACTAGGAGGGCCACCTGGGCAAGTCTTCTAAACTCCAGCCTAGGAGTTGCTCATCTCACCTGTAAAGTAGGGCTGGTGACCATGCCCACCTCCCGGGTGGAGGCCAACAAAGAGGGTTACAGCAGGAAGTGCTTAGCATATAGTTGGCCCTCACTAGCCTTTGCCATCAGATGACAAGGAGGAGGAAGAGGATCTACATTTGAAGTAGCAATGAGTGACAATTAGTTGAGCTAAATGCAAGTCAGTCACCTTCTGAGAAGTTCACTGAAAGATAAAGATTGAGGACAAACTTTCAAGATTGTAACCTCAGGTTCCCAGTTAGGTCACCTGGAAGCACCCCTCCCCCTCCCCCAGAGTGGCAGCTCTGCCTATGGAGATGCTAAAATCTCAGCCAGATTTGGAAAGAGAAGAAAGACTGAGGGCGTGGCCATCTCAGAGTCTGTGGTTGGTGTCGCAACATAATGGCAACTTTAAAGGTAATTAGTATCTCCCAAGTGTGGTGGCACATGCCTGTTATTCCAGTGCCCCAGGAGGCTGAGGCAGGAGGATCTCAAGTTCAATTTGCCAACCCCTGCAATTTTAGTGAGAACTTATCTCAAAATAAAATAATACTCAAAACAAAAAAAAAGGGCTGAGGTGTAGCTCAGTTGTCAAGTGCTTGCATAGCACATGTGAGGTTCTGGGTTTGATCCCCAGTACCACACATACACACACAAAGGGTAAGTAACATCCAAATTTACACAGGACCAACTGGGACATAATATGGGGACATGCTTTGTTGGAGGTTAATAGAAGTTCCTGGGGTCTTCTGTCTTGCACAAAGAGGAAATAGAAATTCTTGGAGAACTACTCTCATGGCAAAGGAATGGAAGGCCCCAGGGTGGCCAAAAGGGAGCCTCTGTCTGAGGGAGTCAGCCCCCCGCCTTTCTCAAATTCCAGTTTGAGGAAGAGGCTGTCAGCTTTTCCTCCTGTCACTTGTCCCCTGCCCCATACAACTCTCCCTGCCTCTGGAGGAAGAAAATTGTGTGTCTTCCCTCTTGGGAGCATTTCTGTCTTGCGTGTAAGAGATGGAAGCCTCCCAGAGGACAGAAGGGAGCTCTCGCTCAGGCGACAGGGAGCTCAGCACAGCAGGTGCTCAATAAATATTTATAGCTGATAATGATTCAGCTCAATAAATAGTACAGCCTCCTGGCAGCAGCAGAAGACAGCACTCAGCAGCCATTGGTGGTTAGGAACGGGCAGGGGTGGAAATTCTTAAGAGACGTATGGTGACCTGAGAGGAGGCTGGGACCTCTCTCCTCTGTGGTCCGTATGGTCACAGTAGGTGGCCAAAAGTGTCAGAGCAGGGCTGCACATTACTCTCATGGGCTCTGGACCCTTTTGCCTGTACCCTTGGCCACCTTTCTCCTGGACCAGAGACTGCACCCTACCCCACCCTAGCCTGTACCCTAGGGTGTCAGGTGGAGAAGAGTTGGTGGCCCAGGGTCACGGCCTTCCCTGTGCTCTCCTATCCACACAGCCCACGACAACCAGCATTTCTTCAACTAGTGGCCCAGGTCCCCCGGGAGCGCTGAGTTCTGTGATAGAGCTTTGCGGTTTCACATTCTATTTCAGTGGCAATCGAAAATCCATTCTGTACCCAACTTCCATCTGAGAGCAGCCAGTCCACAGAATAAGAATTCTACCAGGCAGCACCATTTTGAGATTTCACAACGTGCTTCAGAGTTTTACCCAGTGCATCCGCCCAATGAGACAATTTTACAGATGAGAAAAATTGAGAGCCCCTGAGAGGTCAAGTAACCTGCCCAAGATCACACAGCTGGTGAGAGGTAAGGCAGGATTCGAGGTGAGGTGAATCCCTGGCCCATGAGGGCGAGCCCATGTGTTTACCTCCTGTCATCTCTCTGCTAAGTTCTTAAGATGCACTTCTTATACTTGGGCCTCCCACAGGGTCTTGCTTTAAAGGGGATCTGTAATGGCCCAACTTGGTCAGCACTGCCTCTCCCCCACGACACCTGGAACCTCTGTTCTGCCTTCTAGAACATCCTCATTAAGCACCTCACCCTTGCATTTGCTACATAGATCCTCCCATCTGTCATTCAAGGCCACAGTCAGCGCCACCCATTCCAGGAAGTGTCACCTGTGATGGGGTAGGGCACACCTGGGCTGGGGTCTCAGCTTTGCTTTTTGTCATGAGTCATTGAACATGTTACCTGAGCTTCTGGGCCTCCGTTTCTCTGTCTGTGGAATGGGCAGACGGTATTGCATTCTGGAATGGTTGGCATGAAGTAGCACGTCGAGGGCCAGGGTCACTGTAAATATTTCCCTCCTCCCCTGATTACAGTCATTGTGGGGCGTGTTTGTAAGCTAAGCACCTTTGAGAAGAGGGAGTGGCCCATCCAGCCCTGCCTGTCCCTCCCGCCCTCCGTGAATGAGCTGCCTGACAGGAGCCTGATGCAGGGTCTGCAGCGGTGCTGCTGAGCAGAGCATGTCCCCATGTTGCAGGGTGGGGTGCAGGTGGGTGGGAAGGAGGGGTTGATAGCAGGGGTCCAGATCTCAGCTCCAGATGAGGTCTCAGCAAGGAGGCCAAAGGAGGGGGGAAGAAAAGCGATGGAGAAGAGAGACGAAGAGGGAAAGGCAGCACCTTGAGAAGAAGGGGGGAGTCTGTTTGAACTTCAGGATGTTGAGGGAGACAGCCGAGGTCTCACCCTGCACACCTGAGGGCCTGGGATGGGCTCTGGTGGGTGCTGGGGTGGCCTGGAGGTCCTTGCTCCCTCCCCAAATCTCATCTAACTAGGGTTGGAACTTGCATTGAAGGCTGTCCCCATCCCCCTATTCAGCCAAATTGCCCAGGTGAGGAAACCGAGGCAGGAAGAGGAGAAGCAGCTCGTGGAGGCCCAAGGCAGGGCCAGCACGTGGCCTAGTGAGCAGAGCCCCTGGCCTCGCTCTGTCTGCTACCCTGTAGGTGAGAGCCGGATGCTCCTGTTCCAATACGGAGACGGGCGGTATTAGGAATGCAGAGAGCAAATCCTGGGGTAATGGAGCCTGGTGTTTGCAATAAAAATTTAAATGCACCGTCCTGGTGGCAACAGTGGCTTTTATCTGATCAGCCTGTCAGCGCTTGAGAAGGCTGGATTCTGTAAATGGCAAAACCAAATTGAATTCATATTTACTGCCCTTGAGTCTATGGGGCTTGTTGTTTCCAATGGATTAATTTCTCTTCTTTCTTTTTCCGGTCTCCCCTCCTTCTTTCTTCTTTATATTTCTGAGGGTTTTTTTTTTTTTTAATTATCCAACAACTCTTTGGGACAGTTGAGGAGGGGAAGGCTCTCTGGTCATTCTCCATTTGCCCTTCCATATTAACTTTCTACCTGTATTGGCGGGGCTCTGGGCTCCAAGGGCTGCTTGGCCAGGTCCAGGCGGGTGGGCTCCCTGTCCTCTGGCTCCTGGCTGGATTTGGCCCTGGAGCCATCAGCAGGAGGTGGGGTGGGAGCGAGATGCTCATGCCCTTGACTGCTCCCTCCCAGGCGCGTGGCCAGTTGGTACTTCTGTGGACTTGGGCCGCAGCTCCTGGATTGCAAACTTCTCCTTCTCTGTGGCTAGGCTGGATGAGTTTTTGAGGGTGCCCCCTATCTCACCCCTTCAGGCTTGGCACTGAGAGGGTGAAGGGGTCCCCGTGCTGCCAGCCTTGGGTGCTGCACCCCCACTCCTGCTTCCTCAATCCCACCCAGGCCTCTATCAATAGTCCCCTTCTTTCACTTCCTGCAGGTGTCCCTTTGATTCTGCCATCTGTTTCCTCCCAGGACCCTGATTTTGTGTCAGGGGACAGAGAAGAGTAGCAAAACAAAGGTGCTAGGTTGGGAGGAACCTGTCCCATCTGCCTTGGGCCAAGTGGAAGACACAGGGAGGGGCTGGGGGCTCCCCCCACACCTGGTCTTCGCGAGGTCTCAGCCATGTGTGCAAAGGGGACAACGAGGACACACCAGCCCAGCCCTCAGAGGCCCTGGAAGTCTTGCCCCACATCTCATCCTGCCCCTGATCCTACGGTGGCTTCCTTGTGACTTACATCTGCCGAGGGACCTGGGGAGATCTCTGACTGTAAAGTTAGTCCCAGCTGAAAGGCGCTGTGCTTCTGTGACTCGGGCTCTCTCCTGTGAACCCAGGTTGGAAAGGCCAGGCCCAGGCATGGTACGGGAGCCTCCTGTCTGCAACGTTCCCCCGGCAGAGCACCCTGCCTGCCACCTGCCAACAGGTGCAATCCAACAGGCAAACAAACACCCATCGAGAAGCAAATTTCATTTTCTACACTCTTTTTGTCTTAATAACTATAAGTGTTATCAGGAGCCTGATATTAAACCTGCCATGCTTGATGTCCTACCAAATGCAAAAGAGGGCCACTAATGACCGCCGGCCTGTGTGAGGCTCGGTCCTCAGAGCAGACTCTGAGCTGTCCTGAGACGGCCTGTGTCCCTGACGAGGCCCAGATGTACAGCACAGGGAGGGGTGTCCAGGAGACCAGGCCTCACGGGGCAGCTTCCTGGAGGAGGTGGGGGGACATTGTGAACATCTGCCTCAGACCTAGGAAGCAGGACTTTAGTGCTTGGGATAAAGGAAATGGACACTGCCCCATCCTCAGAGAGCCCCAGTTGGCTGGCAGAAACACCCCTTCCCTCTAATGATCTTCAAATCTGATGTCCCTCACAAGATGTCACTGCACAATCATGTCCCCTAGTCACAATGGACTTTAACACTATCTCGCCTGGGCTAGCCTCCAGCCTCGGGGGCTCGAACATGAAAAGCCAATTTTAATTTTAGCTTGAGCCAAATGTAATGAGGAGAGTAAATCATAGAGTGAACATTCTCCGGCCAAATGGAAATGAGGTTTGGATTATCTGCTGCTTTGAATTATCCACCCCACTGCCCCTTTGCTAGCCCCATCCTGCAGAGGACTGGGACACGTGGTCCTGGGGCAGAGCCAGAGGGCACTGGGAGGGCGGCGTGCTGGGCAGTCAGGGAGTCTGGGGCATCTGTGATCAGATGTGAAGCGTGGAGATGGCGAGGGCTGGGTCCTGGGATTCACCCGCTGGAGAAGAGCCAGGGCAAGGGACAAAGGCCCCGAGAGTCCCCAGTGACTGGAAACACACCCCTGGGTGTCCACATTCTCCATCCTGGCTCTCTAGGGTGAGAAGGTCATGGTCCCCTCAGGTTTCTAGAGCTATTTCCTAGCTGAAGATTTCGAGTGATGAACCCCAAAAGATACTTGGAATCGGGGCAGGGGGGGATTTTAGAGAAAGAACTTTGAGAGTCACAACTGAACCAAAGCAGAAGTCTGTATGTGTCACCTGAGCCCCCGCGACTCACACCTGAGGCTGGAGTAGAGGCTGGCAGGTAGGAGGAGGGCGAGTCTGAGGCCGAGACGGATACAGAGAGCTGCCAGCCGTGGGCTGTCTGTGTCCCCAACACAGGGACAGATCACAGGCAACCATGGAGATTAATGCATTTGAAGTTGACAAGGCGGCAGCAAAACGGCATTTGTTTCCATCAAAGCCAAACCAACAGACCCCTGTCCCTCTCCTTCCTCCTGCAGCCTCAGTACATCCGGGTGGTTTGGGAAACCAGCCCTCCTCCACACACACAGACCTGGTCCTGTGAGCACACCCTTCCCTCCCTCCCTCAGCCCCATTCATGCCCTGCCCCTCTGTCACACACACACACCCCCTCAGAGGCTGTCACTCACACCCGCTATCCCAACACGACCTTCCTCACAGGCAAGCGCAGACCCTCTCCATGCCAACTCCTCACCATCTCACCCCCACACAGGCCTGGGCCATGCTCCATCCACACTCAGACCCTCACTAACACAGGGCTCCCACCAGGTCATGGCCACGCTGGGCAGGAGACGTTGCCATTAAAGGGCGGCCACCCATCATTCGTGTGCAAACTGAGGTCTCCCTCCTCCAATAACTTGCTGGGTCCGTTGGTCATTGAGAAGAAGCCGCGTGGTTTTCCTAACAGTTTTCATTCCCCTGTATCTCACATTGCCACGGTGCCCGGGCTGTCGGTAGCTTATATAATGACAGCTATAATTAAGGACTTTGCCTTGGGCTGGCTTCCTCAGAAGTGGAACAAGGATTTGAAACGAGGGTTTGAGTGTAAGTGGTTTATTTGGGTGATTTCAGGAAACATGGGAAGAGAAGTGGGGAAATGAGTCTGGGCCAGGGAAGGAGGCCAGCAGACACTGCATTAAGGAGCAGGTGACTTCAAGGGAAACTGAGACTCGGTCCCACTGGGGTTCTCTAGGGGACACTGTAGAACATGCCTCCATGTTGACTCTGCCAAGGGGAGAGGGAATCGAGGTATTCATCCCCCATCTGCTACTAGCATTGGTGGGGGACTGTTGTCCGGGTGGGGCACTCATTCCCCAGCAGGCCTGGCCGGCCCACAAGGACAAGCCCTCCCCCTGCAGCAAGTCAGAGGATACAGGCTGTGACAAGTACCAAAGGCTATGGTCATTCCTGGTAGAGCACCTATTCATTCACTCATCAGACACATCCGGGTGCCTACTTAGTGCCGGGTACTGGGCTTGCTACTGGGGATTCAGAGCTGAACAAAATTCAGTCCCTGCCAAGAAGGGGTCCCTGGTGAATGGGGGGTAGAAGGCAGGCAAACACATAATTACCTTGCAACACAATAAAAGCCATGGTGGATGCCGTGACACAGAGGCGTAATGCTGTCATTGAGCATGGGGAGGAAGCGTTCTGTGCTTAATAACTTAGGCTAACAACTGCTTATCTTGCACAATAGAAGTTTAAACAGCCTCAATGGTTGCCTTCTTCCCTTGCCACGTTTTAGACGTTGTTTTCCCTTTTCTTCGCTGTTGTCTGTGCCAACCAAGGCTTCTCTTCTTCTCTGGTTTATGAAGGGTTTGACGGTTCAATGTGTGGCTCCTTGTCTCCAACAAGCTAGTGACGGAGTGGGCCAGGGGCCTCTCGGTGATTCTCTCCCCCCTGTCTGTTTTCTTTCTCTGGAAGCCAAGACTCCAATATCAAAATCAGGGCTTCTGAGGTCACGGGTTGTGCCTCTCTTGTCAGGCCCGGGCTCTTTTCTTCCCCAACACACACTCATCACACATCTTCTTGTGGTTCTAGAAGGATCCCTGTAAGTGGTGGTGCTGGGGAGGGGAGTGGGAAATCAGCTTCTGAAGCCTACTGGCTTTTGTTGCTCTTAGAATAATTGTGGTCCAGATTGTCACTTTCCAAGTCTCTGGGCACCCCTGGGGCCCGGGATCCCCCCACCCCTTGCCCCAGAGCCAGTGCCCCAGGCTCCTCTGGAGTGGTGTGATGCGGAGCAGGAGCAGCAGATTGCTGGGAGGGAAGAGGAGAGGAGCTCAGGCAGGCAGCTGCCTCTAGGTGGCACATCCCAGCCCCTCCCACTCTTATTAATTCACACTTTCCCAGCCTGGAGCACCCTGGAGGGGCTGATTCTTTTTACCTGAAGCCCGAGACAAGCATCTTGCTTGATTTACAGGCTGGAGGGGCGGGTGGCTCGGGCTGGTTGCTAAGGTATCTTTTAAATGGAAATCAGGGTGGAGAGATGGCACAGACATTGAGCCAGCCATCTGCTAAATGCTGCTCCTTCCGTCTGGAGCAGCTTGGAGGTGATGCTGACAGGGAGGCGGCCCCAGGAGGGAATGGAGGCAGCGACTGGGATGGGAATGATGGGGCCTGCAGTCCTCTGGCCCAGGAACAGGACCTCTCCTTTCTGCTTCCATTCTCTGTCCATTCTTTTTTCCTTTTGTTTTAAATATAAAATTCTGTCTGGAGCCTTTGACTACAAACACACAGCCTCGTTTCACAATTCTGTATTCATTGCCAATACATTTCTCTCTCTCTGTGCGTGCATGTGTGCATGCATGCATGCCTGTGTGTGCACGTGCATGTGTGCGGGGTGTGTATGACTCATCACCGTTGGGGACTGACATGCAGGTCTTTCTGAGCCAGTGCAGTTTCTGAGAACCTCCGTGTTCCTTCCAGGCCTTTCTCCAAGACTGTAGTGGAACAGCTGGGGCATCACCAATTCCTAGGCAATCCTGTAGTGGAAACAGCCAGTTTCCCTGGGTATACCCAGAGAAGCCTCCAAAAGGGGACTCCTGCGCTCTGAGCATGGCGTGGAGCCAGGCAATCCTCAGTGTGAATCGTGGTTCTTTCCAGGGTAGCTAGGGGAGTTTGGGGAAACCCAACCTGCTTTGAACTTCACTGCATAGAGGTTAAAATGTTGATAACAGTACCCAGGGCCACAAGGAAAGGTGGGGCAGGTTGCTCACTGTCCTGGTGATAGCACTCACCTTGCAATTTTTCAAGGACTCATGAAGAAATCCAATCAAGGGAGGGAGGAGATACTGTTCCTACACTGGATAAACACCCAAACCTGAGCTGACTGGGGCACTGCAGGCTGGAGCCCGGAAAGAGTTTCTTCCTCTTCCTGCTCCTCTGATTCTGCCTGTCCTTGTGTCCCACCCTCTCTGCTAGTGCCAGCACATAGCCTTTCTGAGCTGAGGAGCTCACCTGGACTCCTCCTACAAAGCCAATCCTGACATTTGATACCAGCATCTGTTCCACAGTCTGGCTTCTGATCTCAGTACAGCTCCCAGCTTTGCCCACAAATAATCCTCTGGCCCTTCCACCTACATTCCTTTGTGATCTTGTACCTGGTCCCAGCCCTGGTCTCCTAATGGCCACCTCGCCCATTTCGCTCCACCACTCACACCACCGGGGCTGATGGAGTGACCTACCCCAGGGGCTGCCTCCTCCAGCCCCTTCCCACCCCGAATTCACACCATTGCAGAGTCACTCAGTTCATTGTCTCCCTCTGTTCTTGGGGTTTAAAGCGCCTTTTGTTTGACTGTTAGAGGAATGTGTTAAGTGACAGTTCTCGGAATACAATTTTAATTAAGATTCAATAGTCACTTCTCTGTCAGTAATCTTCCATGCTGATTACTTAAAATATATTTACCCGGCTCTATTATGTCACAGATTTGAATTCATTAGACATTTGTTAATCCCCCAAAAAACTTTTTTTTTCCTTTTTTTTTAAGTGTGGTTTGTTTAGCATCATTTACAAAGACGGAGCTGTTTGAAGTAATAGGCCCTGGGCTCCAGCTCGGGCTCCAGGGGCTGCATCCCAAAGTGGCCTTCCTTCCCTGCTTGCAGCCACCTCCTCTGCCAGCTCCTGAGGGCCAGCAACAGAGCCACAGGATGCAGCAGGCAGACATCCACATGACCCTGGTGTAGTCCCTATGGGTCACCTGCCCAGGACACAGAACAGCTGGGGAGGAAAGAGGATCCCAAGGGACAAACGGATGCATCTGACAAATATTATCATTTCTTTTTTTTTTTTTTTTGTACCAGGGATTGAACTCAGGGGCACTCGACCCCTGAGTCACATCCCCAGCCCTATTTTGTATTTTATTTAGTGACAGGGTCTCCCTGAGTTGCATAGCGCCTCTCCATTGCCGAAGCTGGCTTTGAACTTGAGATCCTCCTGCCTCAGCCTCCCAAGTGGCTGGGATTACAGGCGTACACTACTGCAACTGTCAAATATTATCATTTCTGAGCTACGCCACGATGATCCAATGTCGGGCAGCGTCACTTGGACTTAGAACACCACAGCAGTTACTGACAAGGGCTCACGAGGAAGACAGCCTTCCTCATGGGGCCACAGAACACACACAGTCACCTCCTGCCATATTAGCCAGGGGCTTCCTTGGTTCTGGCTGTCCCTGACCCCCAAGGAGTATGGGGTACCTCTCAATACAGTCAGTCAGCCATGGCAGGCAAAGGAATGTCACCTCCTCCACTCTGCATCATGGGGTCCAATAGCTGGAAAGCCTGAGAGGACTCAAGGCACAGGGAGAAGACTCCAGTTGCTCAATCAGGCCACAGCTGAGCAGGGACCCAGAAGGCCAGAACACATGTGACCACAGCGCAGGGTAGCAGGTGGGAAGCTACCATCTCTCCACATGGGGGGATAGATGTACTTACATGGCAGGATGTGGGGTGGGGTGGGTGTGCCCACCTCAGGCAAGAGTTTGGTGAGAATAGGTGCTGGGGTGGGGGGCAGCCGCCCATGGGGAGCCCAGAGCAGAACTGGGTGGAATTAGGCATTTGGTAAATGCTTTCAAACAGAGTCCCCACAATAAAGAAGATGAAAAGAAATAAATCCTCTAGAACAGAGGTCAGAAAACATTTTACATGAGGACAAGTAGTAAGTATTTTCAGCTTTGCTGGCTACATGCTATCTGCTGCAACTACTCCCCTCTGCCACTGTGGCAGGAAAGAAGCCCTAGACTATATGCAAATGAATGAGAGTGGCTGTGTTCCAATAAAACTTTATTTACACAAACAGGTGGCAGGAGAGTTTCAGCTTTGAGCTACAGTTCTCATCACTGTCCGTTATGGAAACCAAAGTCCATCTGTGGTGGACAAGCTTTTGACACGTGTGCTAAGTATAAAATACACACCCGATTTTGAAGATTTCATACAAATAAAATAATGTTCAACACCTCATTAATAATTGTTATGACAATATACTCAAATAGGATTTTGGATATAGTGAAATAAAATATGTTATCAAAATTAATCTCACCCATTTCTTTTTTAGGTTTTTAAAAATATAGCCACTAGAAAATTTACAGTTACATTTCTGGCTCACATTGTATATCTGCTTGACAGGGCTGTTTTTAGAGTACCACTGTCTCCTGCTGAAATGAAGGGTGAATCACTGGCCCTTGAAGGGTCTCAGGTGGGGATTTACCCTTCAACAGGCTGCATAATGGAATTCGAATCTACATGGTAAAGATTCTGATTGGAATAGTGTTTTAAATTACTACAGTATACATCCCTTTTTTAAAACTCTGCCAGTTTTTTGTGGGCAGCAATGGTCTTCACATTGGGACCTATGGAACGCTACTTCCTCAAGATGTTAATAACTGTTGCTTACGAGGGGATATCTTTAGGGTTTAAAAAATGGGAGTAAAGTGGAATTAAATGTTAACCAGTGTCTGACTGCCGCAGCCTCCCTCAACTCTTCTGAACTGGTGAAATGTGTGTAGAGCTTCTGCAAGAGCAAAGGAGTAGGCAGCACTTTGGCCAACTTATTGGCCTCAGAAGCCAGTTTTGCAGAATCCTAATTAGCACTCCTAGAAGGCAATTTGAGAAATGCTGGTCTGCGAGACGCTGCACAAGAGTGTGTATGATTCTCCCAGAGTCCAACTCAATTGGTTGCTTTTAGCGCCACACAAATAAGGTACAGAAAGTTGCTCTAACATGGACGACTGAGAAAACTGTAGGATTTGGAGGCACAGAGGCTGCAGCCCATGGCTGTTCCACTCTGCCCTAGAGAGTAGATTCATGCAAAAGTGTCTACTAAGTGCCAGTGGTGCACACAGTAGTGAGTAAAAAAGAGCCCCGTCTCCTGGGGGCTTTGTCACCAGCATGGAGGACAAACAATAAACCAGACAAGTAGGTGAAATATCAAGTAAAGTAGACCATGGCAGGTTCCAAAGAGGAAAGACCCAGCAGGAAAGAGGGACACGCTGAGTGGGGGACCGCAGGGGAGGGTTGTCAGGAAGCCAAAAAACGATTTTTGAATAAAGACCCCAGGAGACCCTGTGGCCACCGTTAGTCCTGGCCTGCATGCATGGGCAATCTCTGCCTTGTAAAGGGAGTCCAAATACGTGAGGGGCCACACAGAGGACCCTACAGGAAGGAAGTGCTCAGAAGTTGGTTCCTTTGCCTCCCTTCCTGTGTCTCTCTTCACTCCCCCCAACTCTCAAAGATATCGTGCCCATGTATAACTAAAAAAATATTTAAAAAAAAGTCTAAACCAACTAAGCAGATAACACTGTACTTCAAAAGACAGCTATAATATACCTTCAAACTCAACTACCATTGGATGAACCGTTGATATGGTATCATCCATCCATCCATCCATCCATCCACCCATCCACCTACTCATCTATCCATCTATCCATCCATCCAACACATATTTGTTGAGCACCAACTGTGTTCCAGGCACTGTGCTAGATGCTTGGGATACAGCAATTCATGGAGCATGGAGCTGGAGTTCTAGCAGCGGGTATAGGAAACAATCAATAAGCACAATAAATGAGTAAATTAAATAGGATGTTAGAAGACGGTAAGAACCAAGGAAAGAAGAAAACTAAGACCTGAGTTAGTGGGACTGAATGAGAAGGCAGGAGAGCTCGCCTGGGCACGGGCAGCCTCTGCCTCTCCCTGAGGCAGTGGGTTGGGGGAGGGAGGAAGCTCTGTGAGGGCATTAGGAAGTCACCTCCTGACCTTGACCTTCTGTGCCTCCCTTTCAGGCGCCAAGGCCGAGTGACCAGACCATGGAGACCCTGCTTGGTGGGCTGCTGGCGTTTGGCATGGCGTTTGCCGTGGTCGATGCCTGCCCCAAGTACTGTGTCTGCCAGAACCTGTCTGAGTCACTGGGGACCCTGTGCCCCTCCAAGGGGCTGCTCTTCGTGCCCCCCGACATCGACCGGAGGACAGTGGAGCTGCGCCTGGGTGGCAACTTCATCATCCACATCGGCCGCCAGGACTTCGCCAACATGACGGGGCTGGTGGACCTGACTCTGTCCAGGAACACCATCAGCCACATCCAGCCCTTCTCCTTCCTGGACCTGGAGAGCCTCCGCTCCCTGCACCTGGACAGCAACCGGCTGCCCAGCCTGGGAGAGGACACCCTCCGGGGCCTGGTCAACCTGCAGCACCTCATCGTCAACAACAACCAGCTGGGTGGCATCGCGGATGACGCCTTCGAGGACTTCCTGCTGACGCTGGAGGACCTGGACCTCTCCTACAACAATCTGCATGGCCTGCCCTGGGACTCCGTGCGGCGCATGGTCAACCTCCACCAGCTGAGCCTGGACCACAACCTGCTGGACCACATCGCCGAGGGCACCTTTGCCGACCTGCAGAAACTGGCCCGCCTGGACCTCACCTCCAACAGGCTGCAGAAGCTGCCCCCAGATCCCATCTTTGCCCGCTCCCAGGCTTCTGCTCTGACCGCCACGCCCTTTGCCCCGCCCTTGTCCTTTAGTTTCGGAGGGAACCCGCTGCACTGCAATTGCGAGCTGCTTTGGCTGCGGAGGCTCCAGAGGGATGATGACCTGGAGACCTGTGGCTCTCCGGGGGCCCTCAAGGGGCGCTACTTCTGGCACGTGCGTGAGGAGGAGTTTGTGTGTGAGCCGCCTCTCATCACACAGCACACACACAAGCTGCTGGTCCTGGAGGGCCAGGCGGCCACGCTCAAGTGCAAGGCCATCGGGGACCCCAGTCCCCTTATCCACTGGGTAGCCCCCGATGACCGGCTGGTGGGCAATTCCTCAAGGACCGCTGTATATGACAACGGCACCCTGGACATCCTCATCACCACGTCTCAGGACAGCGGCGCCTTCACCTGCATAGCCGCCAACGCTGCGGGGGAGGCCACGGCCACCGTGGAGGTATCCATTGTCCAGCTGCCACACCTCAGCAACAGCACCAGCCGCACGGCGCCCCCCAAGTCCCGCCTCTCGGACATCACGGGCTCCAGCAAGACCGGCCGAGGTGGTGGAGGCAGCGGGGGCGGGGAGCCTTCTAAAAGCACCCCCGAGAGGGCTGTGCTGGTGTCCGATGTGACCACCACCTCGGCCCTGGTCAAGTGGTCGGTCAGCAAGTCGGCGCCGCGGGTGAAGATGTACCAGCTGCAGTACAACTGCTCCGACGATGAGGTACTGATCTACAGGTGAGCGAGTGGCTGTGGCAGAGGCAGGGGCTGCAACTGGCGGGAAGGAGGAGGGGACCACCAGGGTTTTGATCTGTTGCCACCTGTACCCCTTTCCCCCTGGGTGCCTGTGGGGCTCACCTTACCATTCATGCAAGTAAAAGGAGATAGATTACTACAAATCTAAGAAAAGGACCTGCACAGGGTATGTGTGCAGCAGAACTGTGCCCTTCAGTGGCTGTGGTTGCTGGTCCTTGGTCTGGAGCCTCTGAACGTTCTGGAAGGAGCCCAGCTGGGGGTCCTACAAGAGCAATGAGGAGACCTCTTGGTGGAAAGAGGTCCAAGGAGGAAGGCACTTGGCCTTCGCCTTGGTTTCTGTGCAATTGTGGTGAAAGTCAGAAAGAGTGGGATTCATGTCATGGCTCTTCCACCTGCTAGTCATTTGATTATTCTGGTCTATCTCAGTTTCCTCATCTGTAATTCGGTATAATCCATGCCTGACTTAATATGTACATCTGGTGGCAGAGAGTTACATCAGACTGGCTAAAGAAAACAGAGGGCAGGGGGAGAGAAGGAAAAGAGCACAGTAATGTGCTGATTTATGTAATTGGAAAGTCAGGATCCCATTTCAGGCTTAGCTGGGTAGAGGTCCCCACAAATGCCTTGCCTTTGTTTCTGACCTCCCCTAGGTTCCGTTTCCCTCTGGACTGGCTCCACCCTCAGGCAGCCTCTCTCCTTTGGGAGACCTCTGCTAGGTCTTCTAAGCCACCCTAGAGGGAGAAGAGCATCCCTTTCTGGGTTGCACTCTGCTGTGTGGGACCAGGGTCTTAGAGGAGGTTCATCTTGTCATCTGTGCTGACCCCACTGGGCTCCATTCTGCTGATGGAGGTGGAAACAAGGATGTTGACCTTGCAGACTTACTGTGAAGGTCAAGGGGATCATTTCCTAAGCCTGGTAGATATAAAGGAGCAGAAAGCTGCAGTAGCTGCGTACCTTACTTGCAGAGGGACACACGGAGGCCTAGGGGCCCATGTTTCATTTTACACATGCTGGTTGGAGAAGGGAGCCCATAGGCTCCACCAGACAACTAGAGTCCCCGGAGCAAGAATCCTGGATCCATCATTGAGGATTTTGTGATGGCCTAGTCTCTGGATGGGAAGCTGTGGGAGAAGAGAGCTCAAGAGGGAGAACAGATACATGTGATTGGGGTGGGAATCAGAGAGGGGCTAGGGAACTCCCCCTCTCCACATCTGCAGGACTGCTCTGCAGTTTCATATCTCAGAATGGAAAGAAAGCAGGATTAGATTTGAAGTCAAACATATGCACATACATACATATATCAAAATATACAGAGATATATCATTCAGCTTAAGAATGCATGTATTTTTCTACTTATAAAAGCCATAGTCTTCATAGAAAATTTGGAAAGAAAAGAAAAATTATAAAGAGAGAGATAAAAATGACTTGCAGTCTCATTATCCAAATGTAACCAGAAGCATTTGGAAAGTGCCTTCCGTTTTACATCAGTTCTAAATGATATTTATGGTCAATCTAGTATATGCTATTATATCTTAATTCTTTCCACTCAACGTTACAGCTGGCTTAGTTCCCATGATATGAACATATTTTTCATTTCTCTGGACCATAATTTATTTAACCAATCTCCAATCCTTGGACATCCAGGTTGTTTCCCATTTTTCCATATTAAAAGTAGCACAGGGATGGATATTTTCGTACATAACTATGTTGCTGCAACTTCAGTGATTGCCTTAACCTATATTCCTAGAGTCGAATGATGGATTTAACAAGTCAATTTCCATCTTTGCACGTACATGTGAGTGCTTTCCTACCCTTCCCTGGTGGTGGGTGACAGCGCCCCTACTTGACCACACCTTTGCTGATATTGAGTACACAATGCCTTTTATCTTTGCCAATTCCAGAGATGAAAAATGGAACTTGTTTTAATTTACATTCTTTGATAACTTGGGAGGCTGACCTTTTGAAAATAAGTCTATTTCTTCCCTGGTGAATTTATTATATGGTCTTGACTTTGATAAAAAGCATGAAGGGAACGAGCCACCAGCTCTGTGGCTGGCCCTGGCATGGGGGGAGGGAAACACAGCTGAGGATTGCAGAGAAGACGTGGGCATCTAGGCAGCGGCCCACCCATGTCACCAAAGTGATGTCTCAAAAATACACCTGGGGCTGGGGGAAGGCAGGGGAGGGCTTCAGGTAAGTCTTCCTGGAAGAGGAAGTTTAGATCTACAATTCAGTCTTATCTTTAAGAAGACAGACTTCCAGAATTTGGGAGAAAATGTTAAACGTGGGCCTGGAGCCAAATAATAGTGAGAGACTCCCTAGCCAGCATGTTTGCAGGCTTACTGTGTGTTTGATGTTCTCAGCTTTGTAGGCACTATCTCATTTAATCCTCCTGGACACACCCAGAAGCATAAAAGGTCAAGAGAATTTGACAACTCTCCCAAGGTCACTCAGCCAGAAAGAGGCAGGGCTGTTGCTAGAGTTTAGATATGTGTCCCTCAGAGGTCCGTCTGTAAAGTCCTGGTCCTCTCCCTGGTGGTATCAGAAGATGCGGTGGGCCTTTAAGAGGTGGGGCCTCTTGGGAGGTCCTTAGGTCTTAGTGCCCCAGAAAGGATTGTGGGGCCCACAGAGTCTTCCTTTCTCCCTCTGAGTGGTTTGCTCCAACCCAACTTCCTGTCACTGGCATCTGATGGCCTCATCAGAGGCCCAGAACCAAAGGACTCCTAACTTTGGACTTGAACCTCCAGAACCATGAGCCAAATACACCTTTTCTCTTTATTGAGCTAATTGCTTCAGCTATTCCTTTATGGAAACATGAAATCGAACAATAAACCATATGTGTACGCTGGCCCCTGCCTTCAACGGCCAGCTCAACCACTGTGGTCACTGTCCTCATGGGACCGCAGCTAGCAGACTTTAATCAAGAAACTGGGCTTTTAGAAAATGAATCATCCCCATGAGGATGCATGGCATCAAACAAACAAACAACAAGAAACCAGATGTCAGCAGGCTGCATGGACTCTCTACCAGGCTTAGGTTTTAACCAGAAGATGGACCAAAGGAAAAAGGAAAGTCCTGATCAGAAGGTGAATATTAAAGGCAGCCCCAAAGCAGCCCCAAAGGGCGTTTTAGTCTGTATTCATAGCAGGAAGAAATAATGCTGGTCAGGAAAGAGGTTGCAAGGCACAGATAGAGGCAAACATGGGCACCTTCCACTGGCCTCCATCTCCCCCAGTAAGGAGAAGGGCACAGCGGGGTGGCACAGGCTGCCCAGAGGGAGGCCTTGCCATTGCTCTTCTAAGGGCTTTAATGCACAAAATGGGCTCTGGTTCTCAAGGAACCCCAGGGGGTAAAACCCATTACTCTGTTTTTACAAGAAACCTGCCCAAGGTGTTCCTCTGCAGGTAAGTAGCAGAGACAGAATCCAGATGCCGGCAGTCTGTGCTTGCCCAGAGCCTGATCCAGGAGGGATGAGCCCGGTACCACGGAGAGGGATGTCCAAGCTCCACAGACATGCCTCGGAATGTCAAGGGCGAGTTCTGGGCTCCTAGGCCACGTTCCAGGACTGGAAGAACACAGAGGCGAGATGTGCAAGCCTTGGCGGTGACTTTGAGATAGACGAGCAGGAAGAAAGACATTCTGTTTTGCAAAGAATAAACCCGATAAAGCTTACAGTGCAAGACTGGGCATGAAGTCCCTAGAAAATTCTAGAAAGACTTTCTTATTAGTGAATCCTTGACAAAGACTGCTGAGTCCATATGGGTTCACAAAGGACAGATCTTGCCCAATTATGGAACCCTTGTCTTCAGGAGATGCAGTGGGCTAGTTGTTCTGGACCTGGTTATCCCTTGGTATGTGGCTCCTTGACAGTCTCAAGGACAGTGCTCCTGGTGGACATTCTCCCTACACAAGGCTCTCCACTGTACCCACCTGGTGCTCCACCATGGAAGTGGACTGGAACCTCTGGGGTGACCGGTGAACTGGGCAAACACCATCAGGGTTCCCACTGGACGAGTCACTACCACAAACAGCATATTACAACTGTGTGGGATGTTGGCAAAGCCCCCTGCTGTCCCGAGGACAAAATGGAGAAACTTGACCTCCTGAAGGGAACTGCAACTGGTCAGATACCCACACTGACTCAGAAGTTGATGTGAACGTGCTAGAAGGCCATGGACTTGCACCCCAGCGGCTGTCCCCACTTCTGTGCAGCTCAGTGTCTTGTTGTTGGAACGGATATCTGCAGAGAAAATGTGTTTAGAAAATTGTCATGGCTACCAGTCTATCATCTGTCTGTCTGTCTGTCTAACTATCCATCTGTCTACCCACCTGCCTATTTTGGTTCAGGGACTCAACTGAAATTGCCCAAACTCAAGTTGAAGAGGCCCCGCCTTGCCTGGGGTTCCGTGTGCCTAGGCTCAGAGTTGTACCTGCTCTGGAGAATACCACAGTCACCAGTGCTGGGGGCGTTGAAATGCACCCCCTAGTCCTCATCTGTGTTAGCAGGAGTCCACTAACAGACCGTGGGAGGTTAATGGCCGTCCTGAGTCGTTCAGACCCCCGTCACAGGGGGGCCGTGAGAGGGTGAATTCAGGACGGCCCAGATTTAGGGGTCACGTACACACATTGCCATGCCTCCAGAGGCTGTGGATGAATGGGATCCTGGAGGCTCATGGGAGACAGGGTGAAGTTGACCTTGGAGATGAGAGGACGCAGGAAAGAAATCCTGGGTCCTTTAATGATTTTGAAGAACTTACGGGTGGGAGAAGAGAAACACACACACTCTCTCTCTCTCTTACACACACACACACACACACACACGCACTCACGCATACACACACATGCACTCGCACACACATGCACGCACACAGCACACATGCACGTACGCACACAGGACAATAGGCATTGGCCCATTACAAGAATAAAATTACAGCAGCCCCCATTTTCCACACCCTCCCGCTGCCCTCCTTCGGGCCTTGAGAGGCAGCTGAGGAACAGCCATCATGCAACCATTAGCTGCCCACAGGAGAAGGCCTTCAGGACAACCTGGCTGTCCCTATCCCCGGGATACCAAGCCGGTGCCCTGACTTTAAGGCAGGAGTGGAAACGTGACCTACATGATCCTGGCCTGCTGAGGCCGTCGCTTCACTTCAGACTTCCACGGCTGCCTGAGCAGGACGAGGAGGCTCCTGCTAAACTCACCTGCTTCTACCGGGTTGGGACCACTGTGGCGTCTGGTACCCCAGGGTTAGGGACCCTGTCTCATAGGACCTTGATAGAGGGTCAGAGGGTCCAACTCAACCTGGACATAGGTCATTGACAGGTCACCTTGAGCTACCCCACGGTCCCACAAGAGTCCCAGGGAACTGTGAGCAGTGTCTGGACACAGGAGCTGTAACCTGTGTTCCAGGGGGCGCCGTGCAGCCTTGGGTCATGCCGACACCTGCCCAGCTCCTGCGGGATCCGGTCTGACTGTGCAACCACGCCTGGCTCTTGTGTCACATGACAAGACCCCTAGTTACCCAATGGCTCTGGCTGCCCTCCCAAAGCATTTGTCCTCCCCAAGTACACACGGTGGACCCTGCAGGTAGACACTGGGGACATGCCCGTCCACAGACAGTCCTCGAGCAGGGCCTGGCCTGTTCATCAAGTGACTGGGGACAGCTGGCAGTCACGTCTCTCATGGCCAGGGCCTGCCTTCTAGGTCGGAGCCAGCATCAATGGCGACATATCACGAAAGAAGAGTAGACAGGGGATGGGAGGGGCGTCCCCCACTCCCTGCCCCAGAGAGAGTGACAACCCATCCAGCTGGACCTCATCCCTGATGTGACATGGGAAATTAAGTGCCCTGCATGTCATTATCAGCCCGAGTGACATTCACAAACACTTGTCTCTAAGAGTCGTCAAGAACATCTGTCACCAGGCATGATGTTAGAACAGTCCCCAGGAGGACCAGGGGACAGCACACATACTTGCAAAGCACAGTGTGGAACTAGCCAGGATGCTGCTCTCCCCGCCCTTCTGCTGGGTCACAGCCCGGGTCCCCTCCAAGGGCAAGGGAGGGTCTGTGAGAAGAGGGACCCTGGAGGAAGGGCAACGGCCCTCCCACCCTGCTCTACCAGGCTTCTCTGCCACACCCTGCCCACCCTGGAGAGAGCTTGGCATGGCTGGAGGCTGTAACTCTGGCTGCTGCTCGTCTCCCATCTGGGGAAAGATCAAGGAGACAGATTTAGCCAGTTTCCACCCCGCCAGGACCTTCTCAGTCACGCCTTGGGGGAGCTCCATCTCCAACCCAGGAAAATACGGCCACCTCCACCATCGGGTGGAGGAAAATTTACTAATGAACCTGGCCCCCAGGTTCTGGGACATGGGGAAGAGCTGGTAGGGACACATGCTCCCTCAAGGGAAGGGGGCATGCCAGGACAGGGCTGCCACCAATCGCAGGAAGGTTCCTGGACTCAGCTGTGTCCCCAGGCTGGCTTCTCCTGAGAAGGTGGGTTGAGCTCCCACAGGCAGAAGAGAAAGGCAGGCACGGGAAATGGGGTGCATGGGGGAGAGGCAGCTCCTTAGGCAGAGCCCAGATCAAAATCAGCCTGCCCTGAATTCCACGTTTACAGATTTTGTCCTGCTGACCATTGAAACCTGACATCCACAAGAAGGCGCGGGGCAAAGAATATTGTGCCCTCTTCGCAGGTGATAAAACCAAGTCTCAGGTGAATTGAGTAGATTCCCTGAGTTTCGCAAAGCAAAGAATAAGGAATACAGTCTCCCAGACCCGGGCCTTCCCCACCGTGCCAGGCTCCACGCTCCAGGGCGTCTCACGATGACCCGGAGTCTTCATCAAGCCTGGAGATGTGGGTGGGGGACAACAACCAGGACCTCTCTTTATCCTGCCAGAGTCTGCAGGGATCTTCTCTGTCAGCTTCCTCACTTCCCCACATTTCCAAATTCCAGCAATGTTGGCACAAAGCGGAGACACGGGTGGCAGTGAGAACCTCGGTTCCACTGAGAAGCAGCCGCTGGGACCACCTGGTAGGAATTAGGGGCAAGATGAAGAGCAGCATCCCATCCCTCATTTCAATGGTGAGCCATTGAGAAGTGGCAAAGTTGCTGGAGGTCTCACAGAAAAAGTGGGTGAACAGAAAAGTGAATTTAACCTGGATGTGAGAAGAAGAGGAAGGGCAGCAAGGCCCTCCCACCTGGCTGACATCCACAGTAGTTTACGTGCCCCTCTGTTAAGAGAAGTTCAGTGGAAGAGAGTGCCCAGATCTTTCTATCTTTCTCCCCTGCCTTCCTCTGCACACAGTTTCTGTCTTTAAGGTCTCCTCATAGCACATAAGAGCTGCTGCAGCTCTAGCTATCACAGTGCTCTTTTATGCAGCAGGAAAAATGAACAAAAAGAAAAGCAAGAGGACAAAGTGAGAGATTTTTCAGAAGCCCCACCTAATTCCTTCTGCTCATACTTCAGTGGTGCACATGTGCACATTTCTGCAAGGGAGTCTGGGAAATTTTGCACAAGGCACCCTCAGTAATCCAGAGAAGATAGGGAGACAGCTAACCCTTCCATGGCTCCATGATCTTTGCTTGCACCTCAGCTCCATCATTTACTAGTCCTGAGACCGTATGCCAATCTCTGCTCTCAGTCTTCATTTTTTCATCTGTAAATGGGATGACTCCTTTATGTATATTCCACAGGACGGGGTGTCCTGGAATGAAATCACAGTCAACTGGGACGCACTGGTACCAGTAAGTGCTCACTGTGGTGAGGAGCCTCCCACTTTCCCTGCTTGGTGCTTCTTGTCTCAGTTGGCCAGGATGCCTCTTGGGTCTCCAGTTTTCAAAACCTAAAGAGCTGTAACCCTGGAAAAGAATATGAAGAGAGATCTGTTGTAAGGGCTCGAGGTCTAAGGTGTACCTTTCAAAAATATTTGCAATTCAGTTTGCAGCTCAGTAAAACCCAAAGGAGTGAATCTCTAATGGTGGAATTTCAAAACCCACTGCAGGCTCATGCACAAGGGAGACGGTACCAGGGTGCCTTCTAAGAGTGCCTTAAGTCCTATTATTGGCTCTTCATCAGGTCCCTCTCTGCTCAAGATGGTGACACCACTCAGATTCAAAAACCTTCAGGGCAAGCGTTCAGAGGCGACTGATTTCTCTGCATGTCTTTCCCTGTTTACTCTCAAAATAGCTCCTTCTCTGAAGACAGGGATGACTCACAGGACTGAGGAGATCACAACACACACCCACCTCCGGCCCTTAGAGGTGAGGCTGTTAACTCTCTAGTAAGAGAGGACGGGAGCCCACCCTGTGGTAACCTTAGGCATGTGTGGGCAGTCGGAAGGGCCGGATGGAGATACCCTTGACTTCCTCCCATGAAACACCAAAACATGTTTGCAGAGCGAGGGGCTGGGCTGGGAGGAGCATCAGGACTCTAGACAGTGCTGCTGCTGGTGGTCACTAGAACCACACTGAGCCCTCCAATGACACTAGACTTTCCCCGGCGTGTGCACAGGACCCATTTCCTGAGTCCACCTGGGTCTGTATCCAGTGTTCCCAAAGCTCTCGTGGTAACTGGGCATAGTCCCACGGTACCCAGGGTAGTCAGGGGCTTGGGCAGTGCTGGTTGACAGAGCTTCTGTAAATCCGTAGCTGGGGGTTTGGTCCCTAACTCCTAGGGACAAAAGGAGCCAGGAGACCCAGGTTGGATCCTGGCTCTACCCTGCGCTGCTCCGACCTCTCCAGGATTTTGCTTCCTGTATAACATTGCACGTCCAAAGAGGAATGTCTGTGAAAACCCTTCGGAAGCCAGAGCCTGGGCAGTGTGGATGCTGGAGCCATTCCTATTAGCCGAGTCTGGGGCTCTAGATGTGGAATCCCTGTCTTCCCTTGTCTGTGCCTCAGGCTTCTCATCTGTGGAATGGGGATGATAACAACCATCCTGCTACCTCCCAAAGTGCTTGTAGAATTGGAAGGAGATGACAGACGTGAAAGAGAACATCTTCAAAGCATGGACACACTTCTAGCTGCAGAGATCTGATGACAGCAGCTCATCCAGACCCAGGGTTTGTTTCCATCCTGCGAAAGAAGCCCATGTCCAATGGAAATTAGTGTGACCACAACGGAGGATGGCATAGAGCTTCCTCGAAAAGCTCCAACTAGAACTGTGATGCTCCAGTGTGGCATTCCTGGGTTACACCTGAAAGAACTCAAGCCAGCACAGGTAGAGGCTCTGTTCACAATGGCCAGTCATAGAATCAGCCTGGAGCCCATCCACAGATGCAGGGAGACAGAAAATACGTTCTATATGCACAGTGGGGTTTCATCCAGCCATAAAGAATGAAATCCTGCCATTTGCATGAAAACGGATGGCACTGGAGGACATCACGTCAAGCAGAATAAGCCAGACACCCGTGGACCAATATCACGTTTTCTCTCATACATGGAAACTTAAAAAAAAAAAATGTCTTGAAAGTAGAAGAGGGACAATTAGGGTCTGGAAAAGAGGGTCAGGAAATGGGGAAAACAGTAGATAGGAGGGTGCATGCTCCAAGCTTGCTATACACCTGTATGGAAATGCCACCCGGAAGCCCTTCATTTGTACAACTGACCTGTGTTGATAATAAATAAATACCAAGGAAAAGCAGCTGGGGGGGGGGGGGTTCCGGGATGCTTTGGGAGCTCCCTGGGCCCAGGGAACTGAGGCAGGGCTCACCGTCCTGTGTCTGCGGACACTGTGCCCGGGGCTTTCTCTGCAGTGCCGGGCCATGGCAGAGCTGGCGTCCCCAGGTGCAGCCCCTTGCCTATTACAGAGTCAAGGGGATATGGATCCCCAGCTTCCTCATGCTCAGGGGAGAAGAGAGGACATCCAGGGGTGGGGAGGTGGGGGCATGTTCTAGGCCTGTGGGGTCCATAGTGGAAACCTGCCGAACAAGACCGCCTGTGTTGATCCCTTCTGATTCCTTCACCAGGGCTTCTGAGTCCGCCTCCCGAATAAACTACTGCTACCCAATTTTGTCCACCTCCTGGGAACCCAAAGTAAGGCTCCAGTCTCCAGGATGTGTCAGCCCCTGTAACGACCGAGCCCCGGAAGCCCCGCCCCCTGACTCTGCTCTGAGTCCCCCCAGTCTGCCGTGGGGGCTGAGCAAGGGAAGCATGTGATCAGGCCCATGGACACCTCTCCCAGTGAAAGTCAGCCTTGTGCTGGGAAATGAGGAGAGGAGGGTGCGTGGCAGGTGGCACAGGGCCCTGTCACTAATGTCCCTCTCCAGCTACCCACACACTCCCTGAGACCAGCAGCCAGCCTGGGGAGCCGAGGCCAGGCTCGGAGGGCGGGTGATCTGGGCGTCCTCTCTGTGATGCTGAGTTGGCTTTTTTCTCCTCTCTGGGGACACCAGGACACAGAGGGAAGCTAGGAGGGATGTCTCAGTTCTCGCCAATTAGGCCTGCGGCCTGGCACGTGTGTGGGGGGTGAGAGTGGGCACCCTGTGTGAGGACAGACGACACACGAACGCCCATCATCTTCAGATATGGGGGAGTGAATGGGAGGAGTCCCAAGAGCGTTATGGGATGCACCAAGCCAGGCCAAAGGCGGGTCACAGAGGCACATGGTAAGGATGAAGAAGCCCCCTGATTATCCAGAGAAGGGTTATTTCTAACTGGGGTGGGCTCCACATGTGGGTCCCCAATTGTTCTGTGGCAGTGGGGTTGAGGCTTTGGGTACTGATCTGGACCGACTCTTAGTGCCTGGTAAATAATACAGGTGTCAGGAAGTCCAGCGTCACCTAGAGCTCTGACACCCGGAGCCTCTAACCAGGTCGGGAGTTAGTGATGGAACCTTAAAGAGCCTTTCCACTGAGTAATTAGCCCCTTCAAGGGTCAGCCTGGGAATGAATTGCCTGGAGAAATTCGTCCTCTGGAGCTTTTCCAGGAACTTGCTGAAGTACCTCCTGTCCTGGGCCTGCACAGGTGGGGTTCGGAGAAGAAGGGAGGTGTAGCTTTTCAGATGGAGCCAGTGAAGAAAGAGACGAGGGGGACCGCGAGGCCCGAGCGTAGGTGTGCCCGTCAGCTGCTGCGGCTGCGGGAATGTCACCCAACAAGCCGTCTCAGTATCTAGTGGCTGCAGCTACTAACATTTGACTTCCTCGTTCGCGGCTCTGAGGTTGATTGGGGTTGAACTGGTCTCTGCGGGGTGGGCTGCGCGTGGCTCTCAGTTCCAGGTTGGAATCTCCTCACCGTGGCTTGTTCTGGAGTCCCAGGGGAGGACAGGTGTCATCCGGGTATATTTTTCTCATGGTTGAGAGGAGAACAGGGTGTGTCCCTGTGGGCAAGCCAGTGGCAGGGGCAAGTGGCAGGCTGCTGGGGTCGCATCTGCTAGATCACATGTTAGCCGAGGCACGTTCCCTGGCAGACCCAGGGCGAGGGGCAGGGCAGGCCTTCCCCCACCCCACCTCCAGGCCGGGAGGAGGCCACGGTTATAATCATGCAAGTGAAGAAACAGGACCAATAACTCAGTAGAGCACTCCTGACGTCCTGGGCGGACAGGCTGGCTCTGGGGTCGTGGCTCTCAAACTCCACCAAGTGTCAGAATCAGCCCCTGGGCTTGTCAACACAATGCAGAATCTGCCCCTGCCCTTCCCATCCAGTCAGCCTGGAGGGGTCTCTGGAAATCTGCATTTGGAACACAGTCTCTCTTGAGGCTGCCACTGTCCTGCTGGCCTGGGGACCAACACTTTGAGAACTGTGGGTCTAGTGAGTTAACAGGAGGTTTGTGCAGGGAGGTTGGAAGAGGGCAGAGGCAGGCCTTGCCTGTCACCCACGGCTGCCATGTTCCCGAGCTCCTGCCACATTTCCTGTGTGTTCTTGTACCTGGTACTCACTACTCCCCTGAGAGGTGGGACCCATTATTTGTTATTTGGTGGACGAGAACTCAGCCCCAGGGAGGTGATGTGACTTTGGGCTTGCTCGTGTTGGCAGCAAGGAGCCAGGGCCTAGTTCTGAGGGGATAAATGACGTGTGCTTAGGAAAACTCTGGATTTGGCACTGATAGTCATTGATTTCAATATTCACTTATTCAATCAACAAATCTGTATTGAGAGTCCGATCCAGACTCAGGGTGAGAACCAGATAGGCAAAGTCCTCGCCTTCAAGGATCTAACATTCTTATGGGGGAGAGAGAGATGGGATTAAAAATGTGCACCAGGAGACAGAGGCTGGGGCTACTATTTTATACAGGTAGTCAGGGATGGTCCTGCTGAGGAGTGACATTGGAGTAGAGATCAGAGTGGAGTGAGAGAAAAGGCCAGGCAGGGGAGGCAGCTGGTGCAAAGGCCCTGGGGCAGGATGCACTCACAGCGTTGCAGAGGCAGCAAGGACTCTGGTGTCTCTGAGGGAGAAGTTGCAGGGAGTGAGGTGAGGTCCAGGCGGGGCTTCAGCAGACAGGGCCACTCAGGCCAGGGTAAGGCCTTGGATTTTATCCTGCAAAAGGTAAGAGCCACTGAGGGGTTGAAAGCAGGAAATAGGCATCATGTAACTGAGAAAGAAAATTCTGGCTGCTGCAGGGAGAATACACTGCAGCCAAAGGGTGGAGCCAGGAGACCCGCTGAGGGCGGGTGCTGGGATCTGAGCGGTGTCTAGACCCTTCTGCTCCTCCATGTCCACATCTATAAGATGGGCAGCAGGACCCGGGTGTCCTTCCGGATGAGCTCAGTGGCGTGTTACAATGGTTTTTCTGGCAGAATCCTTGGGCCTGGGACCGGATGAGTTCCAGCTCACCATCCGAGTGGAGACAAGGAGTTCGCGCCCTCCCTGAGCAGGGCAGAGTGTCCCACGAGGCCACTGTCCCAGCTCCTCAGCCATCGTACCCCATCCCTGACGGGGAGTAATTATTTATATTCTTGTTTAATTAGCTCATTCGGTATGTGCCGCGGCGTTTCTGATCATAAGTCACCTTCTCTAGTGGCTCCTAGGTGTGCGGGTGCCGGCGTCTGGCCACGGGATGAAGGTGGCATTTGCAGGTTAGAAGGTGGCCAGGGTCTTGGGGTCCTGTGCTTCCCTGTGGAGGGACAGGCAAGGGTGCTGCTGAGGACAGGACTGGGCACAGGACAGGATCCTGGAAGCTGGGGTGTTTTGGTGGCAGCTGGCACTAAACTCCAGAAAGATATTTTTACCACCTGTCAAAATGCCACCGTGTGTGAGCCACGGGCTGCTCCCCAGGGCTGCTCTGCTCCCTGTCCCTGGCTTTGAGTGTCACTAGGAAGAAGGTCTGAGTAGAAAGGGGGGGCTTTGAAAATTCGCAGGTTGGCCTGGCTAGTAATTATTAGTCTGTTCCTCGGGGCCGGGGCTGGAGGATGTCTCGGCCTTGTGGCCACTGGGTCAGGCTGGGTCCGCCACCCCTAGTGTCCCTGTTCAGGCTCAATCCCATTTCCCGCCACCCTACCTGGAGTGGGCCAGGAACAGGAGCCTGTCCAAAATATACTTTTTCATGGATCAAAGGGACTGAAATTCCACCATTAGAGATGCATTTCTTTGCATGTAAAATGTACAGAAATCTGGGAGACGCAGAGGTGGCTTCCTCTGAGTTGAGCCAACAGGGGAAACTATTGGAGGACACAGTGGAAACTCTAGCAGTAGCAGGAGGGAAGAGGCCAGAAGAGGTCACAAGTGACCTCAAGCCCAGTTCCCAGTGTGGGCATACTTAGAGAGCTGTAGACAGTTTGGGAAGAGGAGCCATAAAGCCAAGATCCTTGGATCAACCCAGCTGCCAGCTCATCCCAACTATCCTGGAATCAGTTCTTTTGTCTTTAAAATGGGCCTCCTTCTTGCTGCATTCACAAGCTGAGAGATTCCCAAGTGAGAAAGGGCCAGTTCAAGGTCACTCAGACCATCCCTCCCTGTGTGAGTCCTACTTACCCACACTTCTGCCACCTGTCACCCCTCACCCCACTACCCTTTGGGACGCGGACTGGTCCCATGTGAAGTAACTCCCAGGGACAAAAACTACCCCACATTTCCCTCAAGGCCCACATCCCTATTCGGTGCCAAGGACTTCTGAGCCCTCCTGAGTACAGCCCCCAAATCCATCCCCCCGCCTCCTGTCCTGAGATCCTACCTCTGTCCTCAGCAGAAATAATTAAACTAATTCTTCTATAATATGTCCACGCTTGTCATGGCCCACCCAGTGCTAACTGACTCAGATTAACCTCTCCCCCTGCCGCCCTCCACCCTTCCCTTTACCTTTAGGCTTATGAAGTCAGGTCTGGGCCCCAAGCAGGGGGACACAGGGCCCTCCCGCCCTCCAGCAGATGGTGTTCCCCAGGGAGACAGACAGACAGATGTTAAATAGAAATGCGGGCGGGGCGGGCACGTCAGGAGTTAGGGCCCTGAGGAGTGCTGTGCCTGTGACAGCAGGTGCTGGGGACTGGCCCAGCCCTGGGAGTCAGGGAAGGGTTCCAGGAGGAGGGACACATGTGCAGCAGGTCGGGGCGCCACTGTGTTTCTCGCCTGGCTGTGTGTGCCTGAGGTCTGTCTCCTGGGGCCTCGCCTCCATGGTGATGACTCTGCAGTCCCAGGGCCCGCCGGGCGTGCGTGGACGCTGGCCACAGCCTGGCCAGGGCTAAACGGGCAGAGGCAGCCCCTCCCCGTCCTGGGCGGTCCTCGAGAGGCCACGCCCATGAGGACACGCCCCTCGCATTGCTCTGGGCCCTCCTGACCCCTCCTCCTCAGGCTGTTCCCAAGATGAAGTGGCCCGGACCCCGTGGCAGTTCCATGGTGGGGTGCATAGGGGAAGTCAGTGTCCAGATGTCACAGCAAACAGTCCTGGGGACCCAGGGCCTCTAGCTCAGGCCCGATGTTGACTTTTGATCTTCAATAAAACATTAAAAGAAGCACTCGTCTCACTTCTGCATGTTTCTAGATTGTGCATCTTTGAGTGGAAGTGCATGGATTAAAACCAGAGACTGAGGGATGGAAATTAGGTCACAATGATATGCTCGAGATCGGGACCCCCAAAAGACCACCAGAGACCAAGATTGATGTAAGCAGCAAAGAAGCGTTTATTGTGAGCTAGCTCGGTCCTCCGCGCACACACAGCAACTGGTGACACTGAGAGGCCCGAGCCCAGGATTTGCAGCAGCTTTATACACTCTTTGGGGAAAGCAGGGACTTCACATACATCATAGCATCTCTTAGCAAATCATCACTCACCTCGGGAAGATCATAAAACTACTCTAAAACATGATTAGCACATTCACTGGTGGAAACAAGTTGGGTAGGGGTGATTGGCTAGTACAAGAGGGGGATTCGTTTGAACCATTGGTTTAAGCCATGAGGGGAGTGCATGCTGAACTACATGGTTTCCCAACTTGTTACCAACCACCATAAACTACTGGGGGGTCATCTGCATCCCAGGTATTTTCCCTATCTCATGCTGATTGGTGGTTGCTAGGGGGTTGCTATGGGTCCTCACCTAGCCTGACTGAGTCAGGGACATCTGGCGCAGCAGATCTCTCCAAACAACTCAACTAGGAGTGCTCTGTGGGTTTTTCCAAGGACAAGGGTCACGCCCCCTTCCTTGGGCAGGCTTTGCCCTGAGGTAGAGGCTGGTTTCCCAAAAATGGAGTCACATCAGTTTATCAACAAGTGCCAAGTAAACGTGGGTGGTTTCTCCTCAGTGATGACGAACATAACGGCCAGCTGTCCCGAGAGCAGTTAGCCCCGGGGACTTCCTAGCAGCCGCCGCTGACCGGCTCCTTTAGTTTGTTCAACATCCCGACCAAGAAGGACCCTGAGATCACTTTGCAGGAAGCACAATTTTCCGGGGCACAATTTGGTTAAGAAGTTTTGCAAGGTCTCAGCTGGGATTCGTACCCAGGCCAGCTGGCTCCAGGCCTTGGCGGAGGTCTCCAGCACCTGTCTGAGTGCCTGCTGTGTCCTCCCACTGCCCAAGCACCTTCACAGCTACCCGGGAGTAGCTATTATGCCTGCTTTACTGGTTGGAATCTCTGGGACCAGAGTGGGTAAGCAAGCTGCCTGAGGTCTCCCAGCCAGGAAGTGGCAGGTTCAGAATTTGAATCCAGGCCTATCATGCTCTAATGAGCACCTGGCCACTCCTCTTCCTTCCAGATCATGAGAGGATGGTGAGAAATAAGTTGTCTTGGGGTCACAGGTGATGTGTTTAAACTAGAAACCAGCGACTCCATTTCCTTTCACACTGTCGCCTTCTCTACTAACAACCTCCAAATCATCAGCCTTTTGTCACTCAGAGTCACCATGAGGAAACAAGTGATGTATGCACCAGACCAACCCACCCCATCCATCCACAGATACAGAGACAGGTGGGTGCTTCAGGAAGATTCTAAGTTAGACAAGTGGAAGAACTTCCAGACAGTACTGGTGATGCCTGACAAAGTCTTGGATTGGAAACGGAGTGCATAGAAGGCCTGGAGGAATCCATCTGAGTCAGACTGGATTTTTTTTTTTTTTTTTTTTAATGAACCCAGGGGCGCTTTACTACTGAGCTACAACCCCTGCCTCTTTTTTAAATATTTTATTTTGAGACAGAGTCTCGCGAAGTTGCTGAGGCTGGCTTTGAACTCACTCACGATTCCCCTGCCTCCGCCTCCTGAGCCTCTGGATTACAGGCGTGGGCCACCGTGCCTGGCTTGGCCATGCCCTTGAGAGTTCTCATTTATAAGGTGCCATTTGGACCATGGCTGCCCCTCCCTGTTGCCGACGTCTCCCAGGCTGAGATGAATCGGGTCAGGGTCCACCCCAGTGATGGGGCGGGCCTGGGAGAGAGGGAGGAGATTTATGGTTTGGCCTTTGCCCTTCAGGCGCCAGCATCTCCCAGAGCTCCCGAGGGCGTGCGGGGCTGGAGGATGGCACCATGAATCTCTGACAGCCATGGGGCTCCCCGCGGAGGACGCCCAATGGAGGAAGCAGCCCATAGATCACAGCTGGGCTGTTGACCTTGAGTCTTAAGCAAAGTGAAGAATAAAAGGTCATATTTATTCCATCAGAGCCATGGGAGCCTGAAATACGGGAGTGTGAGTAAAGACGGTGGTAAATCACTCACCACTCCGGGGAACTCGCCCGATCTGTCTTCCACCCTGTCACCCGCTGGGCCACCGGGCATCCGTGTGCACAGAGGTGGAGGGAGAGAAGATGTGGGGGCTCCGGGGGACCCCAGATGGTACTCACTCAGGATTATAGCAGTCCTGAGAGTCAGTGAGATTCACAGACCTCTAGAATGTAAGGAGTCCCTCACCTCCAATGTCACCTTCCCGTCCCGCTTAGCCTGACCCCCAGGTGGGGCTCAGCCTGTCCCCCTCACTGACACTTCCTGTCTCTCTTAACCTGCTGAAACACCTCTTCATTTGTCCCTGGCACATCCCGAGTTCTAACCTGCTGAATGAGTTACTCACGCACAAAGATGGTACCGAGCGCCGTCTCCCTCCACCTTCCCACATCTCCAGCCCTCTCGGGCCAGGACTTGTGTTGGTTGTGGTGACTGCTGTACCCAAGGTCCCAGGACAGCTCCACCTATCATGTGACAGGTGCTCCGTGGACATTTTTTAGATGGATGACTCTCTGGAAGTTACTTGAGAGATGGTCTGACTCAGACCCCTCACCACGCCAGGGAGAGCTGAGCTCCGGAGGAGGAGAGCACTGATGGGGGTACAGAACTGGGAGGAGGACCCAGATTCCTGCTCCCAGCCAGAGCTCCAGGTCCTGCAGGGTCCAAGCTGCTCCGATACCACGTTGCTGTCCGTCACGTTCCATTAACCACCCAGAGGACCCAGGGCGGTGCAGCCCAGGGCAGGGAAGGCGTGCTTGCTTCTCACCCTGACTTACAAAACAAAATAGGTGACAAGTTGACTGATAACACACCTCCTAACCCAAAGGGGGCCCAAAACTATGTGTTCCATTAATTGGGGAATTCGGGGAGTTTCTTTCCTAAGAATTGTAGGGTTGGGGTGGGAAATGGGGAGGGGTGTTTCCTAAGCACCACCCCATCCTCCCGCCTGGCTGGATCCTCCCCACGGAGGCTCATCCCACCCTCACCCCCAAGCTGCGGTGCCAACACATCCATTGAGCTGTGTGCCAAGCTCTGTTCTCAGCGCTTTTCCTTACACATTCATTAAACCCGTCTGGGAAGTGGCGAGCTCCTGCCATCGTCCCAGTGTTAAAAATAAGGCAAATACGCTATAAAAGAAACGCTCTGTCCCGAGTGCTGGGAACACATGAGGAAGCAGGACAACTGGAGAGGCTCCTCTTCCTGGAGGGACCAGGCTACAGCATCGCATCGTCCTCAAGCACACTAGGATGGAGGTGCAGGGAGGTGACCAGCTGTGCCGAAGGAAACGGCACAGCAGGGGAGGGGCCCCGGGGACTTGGGTGGTGGGAAAATCACAGCATTGAATAGGGTGGCCACCGGGGGCCGACTTGGAGGGGGTGAGCCGGAATCTCTGGGAAGGGATCCCAGGCAGGGGAGCAGCAGGGAGAAGCCCCAAGGCTGGAGAGCATCGGGACCCTGCGAGGGGGCCAGGGTGGCTAGAGTGGAGGGGGGCAGGGTACGGTGGTCGCTGGAAAGATGTTGTGTCAGGGTTCACTCCTGGGGACACATTCACAGATGCTCACAGCCTGAACCAAGAGCCTCTTCCCGCCTCTGCTTGCTCTCCCAGGGATGCTTCCACACTGAACGATGAACACACTTACACACTGGCCAATGGACACACACCACACACACTCATGCACACACGCACACATTCACAAACACACTGGCCAATACGCACAGCTCTCCTCCACCCACACCCGGCTTCACCGCCACCCTCCTGCGTGGGTGTGAGTGTGCCAGAGAGGAGCAGGGCGACTCCTCCCCAGCGTCCTTCCCTCTGCCCAGCCACAGCAGAAGAGGGGGACAGAGCACCAGGTTCTGGGGCCTCAGACGGCGCACCTCATGGAAAGCAAGTCTGCGACTTTCTCATGTGTAATTTACTCACGTGACCACGTCTAAACTAAAGGTCTCAGGCCTGCACGCATCCTCATGCAGGGACAATGACGCCTGAGTGTGGCTCTGGTCTGTGTTCTTCATACCATAGGAGCCACCTGCGGATGGGGTCATGACACTGCTGCTTTTAGTTACCCTCAGTCAAAACTAGGACTGTGCCTCCAGGCCGGAGGGGCACCTCCACGCTCCTGGATAAGGAGTCGGGTGCCTGATGAGGCTCATCTTCCCCCCCCCCCCCCCCGCCCCCTTGCACAGGACCAGACCCGGCTCCCTCAGCCCCGCATGGCTCACCTTCACCACCAGAGGGCTCCTGCTGGAGGGTGGGCCAGCGGTGCCAGTGTTGTCTGTAAAAACGATGGACACTTAGATAGGTCATCAATTAATTCATCTATTGATAGATGATAAAGGAAAAAAGCATTCGCCATATGCATACATGGGTGATGGAGCTATTTTTGATGTCGGCGCTCTGCATACGTTGATTGTAATGCTCCCACCACTGCCGTTATGATTGTAACTGCTTTTACAAACAAGAAGACTAACTGGGCATGGTGGCCCATGCCTGTCATCCCAGCAACTCAGGAGGCTGAGGCAGGAGGATCATGAGTTCAAAACCAGCCTCAGCAACTTAGGGAAAGGCCTAAGCAACTTAGCAAGACTCTGTCTCAAATTAAAACATAAAAAGGGCTGGGGATGTGGCTCAGTGGTTAAGCACCCCAGGTTCAATCCCTGGTACCAAAAAAGAAATAAAAAAAAAAAAGGAAGACTAATGCTTTCTGGGAAATCTGGGAACAGGGTAAAGATATAGAGGGAAGCTGTGGAGTCAGGATTTAGCCCAGAGCCCAGGTTCCTCTGGTGCTAAATCATGTGAGCATTCAGGGTTAGGGACCTGTCCCTGCCTTCCCACTGTCCTTCTATGGCTGTGCCCCGCCTGCCCTTCCCCTGCCTCTTCCCTTCTGGTGATGTTCTTGTGGAAGCTTGGAATGTCCGAAGTGGGTGTGGAAGTACAGAGAAGGGAAGTGTCTTTCCCCAGGTCACACAGGGCTCATGACAGAGCTACTGCTTGAGGCTCCCGTCCCCAGCCTGAACCTGGGTGCCTGGTGGGTGGGAACAGCTCTGTCCCCATCCTCCTTTCCTTGGGCTCCTGGGTTTGGACTCTGTCAGAGGCTGCAGTTGTCTGGATAGAGCAGAGGTCTCCCTCCTGAAGCCACGCCTCCTCCCTTTCCTCCCTCCTGTCTGCTCGCTGCAGATGTGGTGTCTGGGAGGATCAGCAGAACCAGCCCAGGGAAGTGCTGAGTGGGCTCCACCTGACCACTGCTGGAAGGGCATTTCTCCAGGGGCCCAGGCAGTGGGCAGATGATGCAGCAGCTCTGCAAGCCAGATGACCAGCAGGCCACGCGTCAGCCCCCAAGAAAGCATCGGCCAGTTTCTCCACCAAGCTGTCATACCAAATATCCTTGGGATATAAAGGTGACAGCTCACACTGGTGCATGCTTTGCCACTTGCAGCCTGTCCCAGGAGGGATGCGTCTCTTTGGGTTCCTCAGCAGTCCTGAGGGCAGGTAGTGTTACCGCTGTTGACCAGTGACGAGTCCTTGCTTCCCCGATGTTGAAGAATAACACCAGAAAAGCACACGCCAAGGCAAGGTCAGAGTAGAAATTAGAAGTTTATTAAAGGACAGCAGAAAAGACTTCTCCCGGAGGAAGAAGGGGACCCAAGAGGTGGAATCCGTGGAAGTGCGGTTGTCTCCCCTTTTTATAGGTTTGGTGATGGAATGCAAGGGGGAAGGGTTAGGACACAGGTGGGCCAAACAGGCAGGAAGGACTTAATTATCACCTTTTGGGATGGGCTTATCACTTCTCTGGGATGGGCTATCTCCAAATCTGTTGGGGTTGTTTCCTGAGCTCCATTAACTTTTCTTTGAGGTGGACTTTGGCCTAGGGCCTTTTCGGGACTTCATTAACATTCCATGAGTTGTCCTGCGTTTCCCGGAATCATTCTCAGCATGGCCTCCATTGTAGATTTCACTGGATATTAGACCCGATTTACCTAACTACACTGACTACCTAACTTTAAATCTGGCTTCAGTAGTAGTGTGGGCCTTCCTGTTTGATAGACGAGAGAAACACCTCTTTGTCCAAGGTCACTCAGCTGGCAGATGGCAGGGGTGGATTTGAACTTGACCTTCAGACATTTGGCTTTATGACCACAGTATTTCATAAAGGAGGGTTAGGCATCCTGGGCAGAGGGGTCAGGTAATCTGCCCAGGGTCACACAGCTAGTCAGTGCCAGAGCAAGGTTTGAACTCAGGCCCAGGTGCTGCGAGTCACTGGGTTTTCATCTTCAGCAGTTCCTCCTGGGCATTGGATTCCTGCCATGTCCTGCCCTGAAACTGCCCCAGTCTTCAACCCTCAATGAGTATGGAGAAGAGCAAGCAGATGGTCAGGGGCCACTCTCCCCACTGGGCACCTTCTCCAATGCCGCCTGTGGCCCCAGGTCTGACAGGGCCAGCCAGCCTGGGCAACAGAACTAAGCAGCCCCTGTGTGCACTGCTGGCCACCCGAGCGTCCTCAGCCTTGCTGGAGCGACACACAGATTCCCAGCAACCCCTGTTCTTCCTGCTCCCCTGGCAGAATTTGCTTTGTGATAACATTTTATATATATAGAGAGAGAGAGGTACAAAATGTACGCGTGTAGCAGGGACTATTTTAACCACTTTTAAGTGACAGTTTGGTGGCATCGAGTTCATTCGTGTTGTGTAACTATCGCCTCTGTCCGTCTCTAGGAGTCATCATCCCAGTGTGAGATGGGCACCCTCAGACAGCAACCGCGTCCCCCTCCTCCAGCCCCTAAGCCACCCTCCCGCCCTCTGTCTCTCTGAGTGTGTCCACGCTAGGTGCTTTGTGTACTGTATCTGTCCATTTGCACCCAATGTCTTCCAGGTTCATCCCGGTTGTAGCATGTATCAGAATTTTACCAAAAAATGGTGACAGCTTCACAGATGTGCATGTCACCTCTGACAGGGGTCACACTCGTCTTCTCTGTAAGGTTCCAGTTTTTAGTCTATGTGTGCTGAAGAGAGCACTGTGGTGGCATTCTGAAGGATGCTGGCGCTGGCTTTGCCCCTGGGTGTTGTCCCGTGAAATCCACGGGTCTGCGGATGGAGGTGAATCGTGCCATCCGGTTCCATGTTTGGTGGTGCTGACTCGGCGCCAGCTGGTTGTCCTAGCGCATCCTGGACACAGCTGGTGGGGAATCTTCGGCTCCCACCGTTCTGTATGTGACAAGGTATAATTGACCTGACACCTTCTGTGTTTTTCTGTAAACGATGACTTGTTGAGCAAACTCTTCTCAGCTCCTCCAGGAAGTCCCACATCTGTGAAGACCTGGATGAAGAGAGACAGAGAGAAAGGAGAGACAGACAGACAGACAGAGGCCTTGCATGGGATAAGGGGGCTGGTCCTGGTGGGCTCAGCCCATGGTGACAGAGCACTGCTCTAAGAGAACAGAGAGAGAAAGGAGTCTCAGGAGCAGCCCCGGGGGTCTCACCGATGGCTCAGTGTGGGCCACCCACGGATGCAGCTCCCAGGGAATTCAGAGTGGCCCTGAGAAGCGTGACATCTGATGGGGAGAATGTGGGTCCTAAGACAAATCACCTGACGGGAGGGGAGCAGCTAAGAAGCACTGGGATCTGTGCCTGGCAGTTGCTGGGGAGGATGGGATGCTAATTCTGGAGAAGTGGGGTGGCGTGGCCTCACAACTGGAGAAAGTCAGCCAGGGGAAAAAGAAAGACATAGGAGCTTTCCAGGCGGACCCCTGGGGTTGCACTAGGGACAGATGGGTGGTCCCTGAGGAGGGGAGGAGCAGGCTTTCAGAACACAGCCCACCTGAGCTGAGCATCAGGAATGGATGCGTTGCCCAGAACTAGGAGGGGGGCAGCAGTTGGCGTGTCCCAGGAAGTGCAGGAGCAGAGTGCTGCAGCCAGAGGGGCCTATGTTGAGGGACTGAGGAATCCGGTGACTGTCAGGGCCCCTCTTGTTCCTGTGGTCTGAGTGGAGATGACCAGGAGAACTAGAAAGAAGCCAGCCGCCGGCTGAGAGCCAGCAAAGGCAGTGCTGGACGGAAGGGCCCAGGAGGCCCAGGGCTGCACCTAGACAGACCCCAGATCTCAGCCCACAGCAACTCTGGGAGGGACTCCATCACCTGCCCCTTTTACAGAGAGGTTAAGTGGCATGCCCAAGGTCACACAACTGGTCACTGGTGGCACAGGGGTTGGAGCCCTGGTAGTGATTACTGGCACCTGTCCCCAACCTCCTGGCTTTCTCCACTCTGTGAAGGAGCACCCTGAAGCAGCAGCTGCCACACAGGCACAGGCAGCAGGGTCTGCCCTGGTTCCCCAGCCAGGAAGCAAAGGCAGGGCCTTCCTGATGGGGCAGCTCACCTGTCTCCAGGTAAGCTCTTACTCTGGGGAGATGGGTGCAGAGACAGCCTGCTGGGTCTCAGATCACTGTGGCCTAATTTCTAGTAGTGGCCAGGGCTTTGTCCTTGTGTCTGCTGAAAACAAGTGGCACATCCGGCAGTGTGCAAGCGCCACACCCAAGATGGCTCCCTGCAAGTGCCACACCCAAGATGGCTCCCTGCATGCTCAGTCAGGACCAGGCACCGCCCATCTCCAGCTTCCAGCTTGATGAACCAGCACCAGGGTTGCCTCTCTCTGGGTTGTGGGGTGAAGCATTGCCCACTCCTATATGTGGCTCATCCTCACGCAGACCTTCCTCTGTGCCAGACCCTGACCTGGGTTCTTCATGAATTGTAATTGACTGAATCCTCAGGACACCCTGTAAGGCAGAGATGACGAACACCCCATTTTACAGAAACAGGACATTCCTAGGACACTAAGACACAGAGGACACTACGACACCTCAGGATGTCAAGGGCTTACTATGTGCCAAGTGTTGTTTTAGGCCCTGGGGAAATCCAGGAACAAAAGAGAGGAAAAGTTCTGACCTCAGGGAGCTGACATTCCAGTGGAAGGAGAGAAAGACAGACACTGAACAGTAAGCACAGGGAGTGAGAGATAATGTCTGTCAGGCAAAGTGCAATGGAGGAAAATGAACAGAGTAAAGGGCTTGGGGGAGCCAGGGTAGAGGTAGGCGGAAGCTCACATAGGGTGATTGAGATGGTCTCCCTGAGGAGACCTTAGAGCAGAAGTTTGGAGAAGGTAGGTAGGTGAGCATCTAGCTACCTGGAAGAAGAGCATACAGGCAAAGAGAACAGCCAGTGCAAAGGTCCTGTGGCAAGAAGCCCTGGGTGGGTCTGAGGAGCTGCAGGCAGCCAAGGTTACAGAGTGAGCAGGGGGAGTATTTGGAGAGGGAATCCGTGAGGCAAGAGGCAGATCACCTGGGACCTGTGCACTATGGAGGACTCTGGGTTACATGAGATGGGCTTCACTGGGGTGGCACTGAACAGAGGAGGGACAGGACTGACGTATATTCTAACTGTATCCCTCTGACTGCTGTGGAGATGCAGCTGGGGGAGGGGAGCAAGGGAGGACACCCAGAGGCAGAGGTTTGACCTTTAACTCTGCCTGCAGTCCCCAGGGCTGTGGAAGGAATGTCTGGATGCACCTGAGGCTGGAGGCCTTGGCTGGGCGCTTCGTCTCAGAGTCTCAGCCATGATGGAAGGAAGTGTCTCCTCGGCTCACTGACCGGTGGAGCCACCAAGGCAGGGGCACTTGGGAGGGTCCCGTGTTCTCAGGAGGGGCAAAGGCAGTGAGCAGGGTCACAGCCAGTTCCTCATCCCGGGCTCTGGTTTGCAAGTGGATAAAAGGCCTGACCTTTGGGGCCTTGAGGTTTCTGCATACTCCACCATTCTGAAGAGCAGCCCTGCACCTCTTCCGGTCCTCACTCAGGGCCCTGTGTTCAGGCAAGACCAGTGTTTGGCACCAGTAGAGGGGACTACATGCCTTGCACTGGTAATTCTGATAATTTTGACTCCTCTAATCCCTGGACCATCAAATATGGGGCCCGGGGTCTTCCAGATGCACAACACTCCATCCCACAGAGTTTGAATGCAACCTCAGAATCCTTCTCAACACTGGCACCCAGAAAACCCTCAGAGATGGAACACAAGAGTAAACATATTTGCAAACCTTCTAGAACCTGGTTCCTGGCCACTGCCTTGGTGACCTCATTCCCTACCACCCTCCCTTTCTATCTCCGTTCCAGCCATGCTACCTCCTCACTGTTCCTGTCTCAGGGCCTTTGCATGGCCTTTCCAGGCAGCTCCTTCTGCCCCAAAACTGTGCCCACATGTATCCACGTGGCTCTTTACTTCCCTCAGACCTCCCACTGGCATGAAGCCCTGAGACCACCATCATCTCTCACCAGATCCCATCTCTGTTCCAATTGACTGTGTGACCTCAGGAAGTTCATTTAATCACTGTCTCTAAAATGGGGAGCAAAATTAAATGTACTTTCCACATAGCTTGAGAAAATACGAGGGTTCTGGGTTTTCATCTTGGCTGAGCACAAAACTCTGCAAGAACTTGGGCAAATCTCATAACCTCTCTGAGCCTCAATTTTCACTTCTGTAAAATGGGGATGATAATAGCACCTCCCTCACAGGCTGCTATACAAATTAAATTAATTAATAATGTAAAATACTCAGAACAGCGTTTGACGAATGGTAGATGCTCAGTAACCGTTACCTGTTACTGCAAGGTAACATGTTTTCTTCTTTGATAATTGCCATCAAACAGTTGGCTTGACTCAAAGACTTACTTCCTGCCAAAATTTCATTCTGCTTAGTTCAATTTAAGTAAAACAGTACAGTCATCCTTTAATGTCTGAGGAGAACTGGTTCCAGGACCCCTGCAGGTACCCAAATCCGCAGATGTTCAGGTCCCTTATATGGAACCGGCATAGTATTTGCATATAACCTACACACATCCTCCTGTATTCTTAAGTCATCTCCAGATTATTCATAGCACCTAAGAGGATGCAATAATAGTGGTAAGAAAAAGAGTCTGTACACAGATTTTTTTTTTCTTCAAATATTTCCAATCCACGGCTGGTTGACTTTGAGGCTGCGGAATTGGAGGATTCCCAGGTAACACTGCATAGGGAAGTCTTGCTTGGGTGGCCTGGCAGGCCTGTGCAGGCAGCCTCTCTGCCCAGCCTCCATTTCTTCATCTGCAATGTGGGGCAACATTCCTGCATCAGAGTCAGTTTGCAGAATGAGACCCTGCTTGCAGGAAGTGCCAGCCTCACAGGAAGTACCCCATGCAGGGTGTGCAGATAGAGCATCCAATCTCCTCTCCTGCCTTGGGTTTGTGCAGGGAAGCCAGCAGGCCCCTTAGGGGCTCGGCAGAGGAAGGAGAGGCTGCAAAGTCAGGGCCTCTTGTCTGGGTTTAATGAGGCCCTTTCATGCGGTCGGAGATGTGAAGGCGGCTGAAGAGGTTGGCAGGCCACGGGTCCATGAAGGGCTGGTAATGAGGATGCCGAGCCAGGGAAGGGGTGCGGGGAGCTTGACGTGGCCTCTCCAAATTAGTGCTGGGCTCAGCAGGCAGCTGTGCGCATCGCTGATGGAGGGGAGGTGGGGGGGCAGAGCTTCTGCAAAGGGGAGGTGCTGGGGGAGCTGAGACGGATGGGGCAGGAGGAGCCCCGAAGATAAAAGGGGTGTTTGACAACTTCAGGAAAGGAAGGAGCTGCTTTCTTACGTCGACACCAGCACCCATTTCCTCCTCACACAAAAGCACCCTACACCCCCCACCCCAACACACAGCTGCACAAGGCCAGCGACTCCGCCCACCTGTCTTCTCTTGGGGGCTGCATTCCTGGGGGAGGTTCATGGCTGCTGCAAAAATGGAGAAGCTCAAACACAACAGGATTTGATGTCTTTCTTGGCCTCCTGATGTTCAGTGTGGTGTGCCAGACCAGGCAGGAGACGCTCAGGTTGGGTCTGCAGCTCCCCGAAGGGCTTATCAAGGTCAGGTTACCGCAAGGTCCAGGGGCGAAGGGAAGGAGCATGTGGGGGAGGCTCTCTGGCTCTTAGAAAGCTGGTGGCACACTGTGTCCCCCATTCCATTTGCCAGAATGTACTGTCCTCAAACATCCCTAGCTGCAAGGGAGGCTGGGGAGGAAGTCTAGAGGGGCCCAAGAGGGGAGAGTGGCTTGAGGTGGTCATTTACGCTTCACCATGAGGCCCAGGGGGAAACTCAGAATCCCCCCAATTCCTGTTCCCACTCCCAATCCTGGGCCCTGAGGCCCCAGGGGTGTATTCTGGGGGTAAACTGTGCTGCTAAGAAAGAGCAGGACCAGCTTGCAGATGTCTCTGGGAGGTCACATGGGGTGACCCCTCCCAGTGTCAGGGAATGTGGGAGTCTAGGGCTAGGCCTGGGTAGAAGAGGGGCCTAACAGTGGCTAATGTTGCCTGGGATCAAACCCTTACAAACGATCCAGGAGTAAACACCTCCACTCCACACACACACCCACACACACACACACACACACACACTCACACTCACACACACACACACACACACTCACACTCACACACACACACACACACTCACACACACACACTCACCTGTACCCTGCACTCATGCATCCCAAACCCATACATGCACATCCATGAATGGCCTTCAGGGGCCCATGCAGTGAGCCTGAAGGACACAGAAGACTCTCTGCAGCAAGGTCGCAGGCCAGCGGTGTCTGAGAGCCTAGCGCTAGTCCCCAGTGAGTCTCAATAAGCCCCTCCCCATGCACAAAGGGACTCTACCCTCAGCACCTAACCAAGCACACATCCCCCAAGGTGCAACCCAGACCCCGAGTCCAGAGGTACAAAGAGGGATAGGACACAACCTGGTCCTCGAGGGGGTGGTGGCATGAACCAGCCGTCATCAGGGAGAAGGGCCCTGAGGGGAAGGCGCTGAGGGCTGAGGAGAGGCAGCAGGACATGCTCTGGCTGGGGTCAGAAATGATATCTGCATCAGCCTCAGAGGGTGAGGACCTGGGTGGAGAAGGAGATGGCCTTTCTGGGGAGAGGGACCCTGCATGCAAGGGGACCAACCCGTGCCTGCGCTAGTGCACTGGACCTGGCGGCCCAAGTGCATGGAGACCTGGGGAGTGTAAGGGACGCCCTAGTTGGAGTCACACCAGGCAGTGCCAAGATGTGAGCTGCTGGCGTGGAGAAATGATAGTCTAATCCCACCTACGAGGAAAAGATGGTGTGAATGGGATGTTGGCATCCCATCAAAGCTACCTCCTGTGTCACTTAGGATTCTGTCAGAGAGAGGGAAAGAGCCCTGCGAGTCTTTCCAAAGAAATTTCGGAGCAAGGGCTTGTGCGGATGATGGAGTGGCTGGGGGTCACCCAGGAGACAGGGAGCACCACAGATGAGCCTAGGCGAGAAGTGACCGCCCCGCCCCATCCAAGGCTGGAAGAGCATAAGGAGGGGGTGTCAGCAGGATGGGGATCCAGATCTCTCTGGAAGGAGCTGGAACCAGGAGCCAGCCTCCAGAGGGGACTCAGGCTGTCAGAGAGAAAGCACTGGAAAAAAGAAGAGGAAGAGAGACTGTGTCACAGCAGCTTCTCCCTCTTCCCACCCTCTAGCCTGCACTGGCCTGCTGGACCTGGCAGACCCAGGGCACAGGAACCTGGGAAGAGCAAGGGAGCATGGGAAATGTAGTTCCCTGCCATGCAGCGGTTAGGGAGGGGGCCAGGGAAAGAGGGAAAGCAAATTTGAGAGAAAACAGCAGGATGACTGGGCTGCTCTTGCCTGTGAATTCTTCTTAAACTTCTGGGGTCAGCTGAAGATTGTTGGATAGTGTTCAGCTGAATGAATAAATGCCAAATGAATAAAAACACAGAGAGGGAGTGGGGGCGGGGGGTAGAGAGAGGGAGAGGAAGAGACTGACTCAGAAACAGCCATTTAGGCCTGCTTTGTTTTCCTGGGTAGGCGCCGGGATTGCAATTTCAAACTGTGTTTTAGAGTGTGTGAGCTTAATTAAATTTAACACGTTGGAGCAACTTAACTTAAAATAGCAATTCATATTTTCTGCTAACAGAGACGTCGCCAGTTTACGTGATGGAGGGAAATGCATCAGGGTTTCAGGAATGTGGTTTTCAAAGGGCGGAGACCTCTGGCTATTCAGTTAATGTCATTGTCCCCAAGTGCACTCTCCCCTCCTGCACCTTGCTCTGGTGGAATGCTGACCACTGAGACCAAGGGGCTCTGCCTTCAGTGGGCTTCTGCCATGGAGAAGAGAAGCAGAAGGTTGGGCCGGGAAGAGGGAGGTTGGGCTACTTGTTTGTTGGGTCCCCACCCCAGGAAGTGACCCTGGAAACTCCATCACCCCAATCCTGTGGGCCATTGTGTCTCAATGAGGGGTGATTTTGACCCTAGAGGCCATTCAGTAATGCTTGGAGACATTTTTGGTTTGTAGAGCTGGGGGTGTGTTCTGGACTGCAAGTCCTGGAGGCCAGGGTGCTGCAAACATCCTGCAGTGCAGAGGGCAACGGCCCGGCCAGGACTTAGCCAGGCCAGGGGTCCTGAGGGCTGAGGCTCAGGAACTGTGCTCTCCTTTGCTGCTTCTCAGATTCCTCCAAAAGGACCAGCTCTGTTTCTTCCCTGTCTGAATGCTTTTGTAATTATGTAACAGACATTAGAAAATACCATCATGCGCTTGGATGTGACAGCCCATGCCAAGTTGCTCACAACTGTAAGGCCTACTCTCAATTTCTGGGCAGCTGATCATGGAGCAGGAATAAACAGTTCATGGACAGGATTCTTCGGTGGGCCATCCTATGAGCAAGACCCACCTCTGTGATTCTCTGTCCTTCCTGGGACAGCAGGGGGTGACAGCTAGGTGACACTAGCCTTGGGTTATTGCCTGTTCCCTTGTGGTCCCCCATGCCCTACCCACCTCCTTGAAATGGGTCCTTTCGTAAGCCTGCCCTCAGTTATTATCCCTCTGCCACTGAGCCCTCTGCCTGACAGGCCCCCACTGATTCTGGGATGTTTTCCTGCCTAAGTAAGCAAAGTTGGAGGTCGTATAGGTGGGACGACAAGGAGATGATGCTCAGGCTGCGGCTGCGACCGTCTCTTGTAAGTCATGGCTCGCCCTTGACCAGCACGTCAGTGGCAAGGGACACAGTCACAGTCAAGACTTGGGTGGATCACTCTGGAGATGGTGGGCTGAGGGGACTTCTGAGGAGCATACCTGATGGAGAACATCTGTGTGGCGGCTGTGCCTCTGTCCAGACCAGAAGTGGAGAGGCCCAGGCAGGGCCTGCGCGTGGCATCAGGAGGCAGGGGGCCTTCAGGTAGCAGAACTACCCCCCAGGGAGGGGCAGGTGGGCATGAGGGGGAGTCCAGGCCCCCAGTGCAACCAGGGTCAGCAGATGGCTCTGTTGGGGGTGTGATGGGGTGTACAGAGCACGGGGTGGCAAGGGAATTCCATTTCTGTCACTAGAATTTGAAGAGTGGCCATTCTATGTGACTTTTTCATGTGGCTTGTCTTTGCTACCTGGATCCAGGAGCGGCCTGGCTTCAGACTAAGAAGGGTGGGATCCCAGTGGACCCCATCTGGTCTCCGCTCCATCATTCCCCCAGGGAAGAGTGCAAACTCTTCGGCCTCCTCTTCCTCTGAATCAGAATGATGCTAACTTCCTCAGGGGTTTGCAGGAGCTTATATGAGATATGCATGGGAACTTCCCAGCCCCAGGTAAGGGCTCTGCAAGTCCCGGTTATTGGTGCAGCAGAGATGAACTTGACCTTGCCAGCTGGGGCCTGCTGAGTCAGCTGCTCTGGCTCTCCTTGACATCTCCTGCCCAGATGCATGGGCTTGCGCACACACACACACGCTCACACACACACACACACACACACACACACACACACCACAGACCCACACCCCAAACCCACACACACCACATACATACACCAGATACATGCTACACCTATACACCACACACACACACACACACACACACACACACCCCACAGGGGCAGAGGATCCAGGAGCTGCCTCCTGGCTCTTGGTCCTGGCCTGGGGAAGCAGGATTATTCCTCCTGCCTCATTGCTGGGCTAGATACCCTGGGGGGCTTTTCCAGGCTGACCTTGCAACCCTGGTGCCAGCAGCCTGCCAAGAACCAGCCTCACCCAATGGCACCTCCATGAGCAGCTTGGTCCAACTAGCTTTCATTCCATTATGATTTCCCTTATTTGGGAAGCAGGCAGGGCTCCAAAGTCACCCAGGGACAGCAGGAAGATGAGCAGTGTCTGGGAGGAGTGGAGGCCATGGAGCCAGACTGCCTGGTTTGGGGCCCCAGGCCATGGCTGGGCACCCTCAGGCAGGTAGCGTAACCTTTCTGTGCCTCAGTTTTTTGTCTATAAAGTGGAGATGCCATCGTGGTAACTACCTCTGGACAATTGCTGGGAGGATTATGTGAGTATTCATGCTCTCTGAAGAGCTGAGGATGGAGCTGGCCCAAGGCAAGGCCCTGGGAGCCACTCTCATTTCACTGTCATTTTAGTAATGACAGCAACAGTCGCAGCGCCTGCCTCCCAGAAGGTGGGTGCACATGGAGATGACCTCAGGGGTCTCGAGGCAGGTCCTGTGCTGGGTGGTTGGGGAGTGATGGGGACAGCCATGTGGCTGTAGGTGTCCAGGACGCAGCACGCCCCCCTCCTCCGGTGGCTCTGCTTTTTCAAGTCACCCGAGCCCTCCAGGTGGTGGAGGGCAGGGATTCACGGCGACGGCAGCTGGGCTGCTGGGGTCTGCATCCCGGCTCTGTCCCCCACTGCAGAAGGAGCATCATGGCAGCGGCCACCCAGAGAGCTTCTGGAGAGCCGAGTTGACAGGCACAGGGCACCACAAGAGCCTGGCACTCAGGTGCCAGCTGCTAGTTGCTCTTACCACTGACATCATTCTGGGTGTGCCCAGCTCCCACCTCGCCAAGTTGCATCTATAGCCTCAGGGAGGAGGAACTGGGCTTGGGGATTGCCAGTGTCCCCAGGAACACGGGTCACATAGGGATCCTTGGGCTCTGTCCGGGGGGCCAGGGATCCTATGGGTGGAGCGTGAGCTGCAATGGGCCCTACAGGACTTGAAATGAAGAAATGCATCCCCGTATCCATCACAAGCCCAGACTGTGGACCTAGAAATAAAGTCAAAGTCCCCAAACTGCCTCATCCCAGCAGTCCCAGCTGTGTGACCTCTGGTAATCACTTACCCTCTCTGAGTCTCAGCCGTTCCTCCTGCGAAATGAGAGCCCTAAGCACTCTTTCACAAGAGGGCACAGTGCCAGGTAGAACTGCGGCAGTGGAGTCCTCAGACAGATCCACCTCTCCTCCCCTCTGGCCTCTTGTGCCCCAAACCCTCTGGGATGCAGAGGGGCTTGAGGGGCTTTCCCCCAGTGTGACTTCCCCAGCAGCAGGACCCAGGAGCTGGGGGGACAGCAGAGCCTCCCGGGCCGTGCACTGACAGGATGTCAATATCTGCCTGTCAGCCCTGATCTCTCAGGTGGGTGTGCTCAGGCCTCAGTATTTCACATCTGAGATCTCAATCTGTGGCCTGTCTCGGGGCTGGAGGGGCGGACGGAGCCTTCTCGTTCTCAAGTCCTGGGGAATAGGGGGTTGGGGTAGAAGAGGGGCCACCAGGGAGGCTACAGGGCATTCCTTCAGGCCCAGGGGGTATTTCTGCAGGAGGCCTCACCCCTGGAAACAGAAGTGGGCCCTCGATTAGAGATGGGGCCTTGCGTCCATGCTTATGTCTGGAAGGCCCAAGCAGGAGGGGCCCAGGCTGCAGTGGACGGACCCCAGTGTGGGAGACGGCTGCCCCATTAGGCCGGTTCTGAAGGTGGAGGCCCTAGCAGGGTCCTCCTGACTGAGAAACTTCCCCAGAGCTGTTGGGGGGGCCACCTGCTGTGGCCTGGAGTGGGGAGTGTCCATCCCTTCCCTGGGGGAGCTCGGTTCTCCACTCCCCCCCACTTCTGCTTAAACCCCACCTGACCCCACCCCCAGCCCAACAGGCCCCCAGTGCAGTCACCAGCCCTCCTGGCTCAGGAGAGAGCCCTGCAGGTGGGGCCAGTGCTGGTGGGTGGCCCAGGGCAGGACCCTGTGTGGCTCAGCAGAGCACCTGGCCCAGAGAGGGCTCAGTGCTGGTGTCCTGAGGCGCCCCAGAGAACAGGACAGGCTGGAGCAGGGCAGGGCTGACCTGACTCCCCCAACCTCCACGTCCCAGAGACTGGGGGATGTTGGCAGCAGGCCTGGGAGGGGGTGGCGGGGGCCCCTTTGTCTAAGTCTTGTTTCTTCGCTCCTTTAATCTCTGCCTCTGGTGTCCCCCCTGCCTCTCCCTGTGTGTCCCCTCTGCACTGTCCTCTGCTGCTTCTCTCACCTCCACCATCCATTTCCTGTTTCCTCTGGGTGGCTTCCTGCCCTCCTCTGCTGCCTTGCTCTCTGATATCCTTCCCTTAACTCCCCACACTTCCTCTTCCACGGCCTTTCTCCGGCTCCCCCTCCCTGGGTCTCGCTCCTTATGTCCTTGCTTTCCCATTGTTTTCTGTGCCCATGCCTATCACCTGCCTGTCACCTGCCTGTCACCTGCCCTGTCCTCCTCCTCCTCTCCTTGCCCCATCTCCCCTTTCCTGTCCCTCCTCTCCCTGTTGCTCTTTCTTTGGTTCTGCGGGGCTCTCTGCGTCCCTGTCACCTTGACCTTCCACTGCGCCCTCCCTTACCCCATGTCTACCTCCCTCCCCAGGATGATCCCAGCCTCCAACAAGGCCTTCGTGGTCAACAACCTGGTGTCGGGGACAGGCTACGACCTGTGCGTGCTGGCCATGTGGGATGACACGGCCACGACCCTCACGGCCACCAACATCGTGGGCTGCGCCCAGTTCTTCACCAAGGCTGACTACCCGCAGTGCCAGTCCATGCACAGCCAGATCCTGGGTGGTACCATGATCCTGGTCATCGGGGGCATCATCGTGGCCACGCTGCTGGTCTTCATCGTCATCCTCATGGTGCGCTACAAGGTCTGCAATCAGGAGGTCCCCAGCAAGATGGCAGCAGCCGCTGTCAGCAACGTGTACTCGCAGACCAATGGGGCCCAGCCTCCACCTCCGGGCAGCGCGCCCGCCGGGCCAGCCCTGCCAGCCCTGCAGCCGCGGCCCAAGGTGGTGGTGCGGAACGAGCTGGTGGGCTTCAGCGACTCTTCCTCTTCCAGCTCACTGGGCAGCGGGGAGGCTGCGGGGCTGGGACGGGGTCCCTGGAGACTTCCACCCCCTGCCACCCGCCCCAAACCCAACCTTGACCGCTTGATGGGGGCCTTTGCTTCCCTGGACCTCAAGAGTCAGAGGAAGGAAGAGCTGCTAGACTCCAGGACTCCAGCAGGGAGAGGGTCCGGGACATCAGCCAGGGCCCAACACTCAGACCGAGAGCCACTGCTAGGGCCCCCGGCCGCCCGGGCCAGGAGCCTGCTCCCTCTGCCCCTGGAGGGCAAGACCAAACGCAGCCACTCCTTTGACATGGGGGACTTTGCAGCTGTGGCTGCCGCTGCAGGAGGGGTGGCCCCCGGTGGCTACAGTCCTCCCCGGAGGGTCTCAAACATCTGGACGAAGCGCAGCCTTTCCGTCAATGGCATGCTCTTGCCATTTGAGGAGAGTGACCTTGTGGGGGCCCGGGGGACTTTCGGCAGCTCCGAGTGGGTGATGGAGAGCACGGTGTAGCCCCCGGGTGGTACCCTCCCTCCCACCCTCGAGGAGTGGGAGAAGTAGGGCAAAGGACCTTTTCGGGCAAGTCTTGTGGAGTTTCCATGGTGATGTTTACATCCAGGGGCAGTTCTGTCTCCCGGTCAAGGCCTCTCGTCCCTTCCCCCCAGTCCCCCGCCCCCCATGTCACCTTCCCAGGCCCGTCCCCACCACCCAGCAGGGTGTGCTCAGGGAATGTGACTCGCTCAAGTGTCCGCTGAGCCCTGAGTGTTTGGAGAGGCGGGGACTCCGTCTTTCTGATCACAAATGTAGCTTCGAGCAAGCGGCTTCGGATCGCTCATGGGTCCAGTGCTGTTTTTATTTCTAATTTATGTTTCCATTTCCCAGACTTCTCCTCTTCATTCCCACAGATAACCGAGAGAATTCCCTCTACACGAGAAAGAGTCCTCCCTGGTTGCGGGTGACCACGGCCAGTTGGCAAGGCGTGGGGATGACTCTGGTCTCAGTCTTGTTTGGAGATGAGTGTGGAGTTCCCTGCCCAGAGCCCTCATTACCCCCAGCCATCCCCACGCCCTGCTCTGGTAGGCAGGAATGGCCGACAGTGACCCAGTGTCCTTTGCTTCTCAAATAGGCCCTCACCCAGCACAGTGGCTTAAGCCGGAGGGTGACCTCCAGGACCTACACATGGGCAGGGAGGGGGCTCTAGCCTGTAGGGCATAGGGACCTTGCTCTGGGGTTGCTTCAGGGCATTTGCCTCTTTTCCTGGGAAGCTGGGACAGGAAGTTCCCATGATCATGTGCTGGCTGAGAGGGGTCTTATTAAGAGATGTGGGGTGACCAGGGGACAACAGATTTTGAGCCCAGAGCTCTGGGTGTGGTTTCCAGAGCCACAGGGACCACCAGCTGAATAACACAGGCGAGGACATTTTCTCTGTAGATCTCAGCTTTCTAACTGGCAAAATCCTGAGACAGAACTGGAAGACCCCCCACTTCCCTTCCAGTCTCAGGACTCACTGGCTTTCCCCAACTCTAGCGTACAGCGGTGTCCAGCTCAGTGGGCCAGGAGCACCAGCTGCCAGAGCAGTCCTTATCCTCTCCGGGCACAGAAGGAACATTCTAGACGTTTGAGGGGAAACGGAATCAGAGTTTTGGAGCTTGGGGAGGTATTATGATCATCCCACCCTCATCCCTTCCTGCGTCTCCCTGAGAGCAGAGACGGGCCCACAGTCTCATGGAGCATTAGTGACCAAGCCAGGGCAGGGCGGAGGCTGCCTACCTCCTGGGGGCATTGTGATCCATGCCCCTGTCTTCACCCCATCTAGAACAGTTCTGTGTCCCAGGTCTGTCCCCTGTCTGTTCCTGAAGAAGGAGGCTCAGGATGGGATCTGGGGTGCCTTCTGGATGGTTCCCTGAGGAGGACCCACCCCTAGAGGTGGGCAGGGTGGGAGGGGAGGCTCACCATTCCTGTCTACCTAGGGATTAACCCCCCACTCCCAGAGAGCCGGGGAGAAACTCTGGAGGACAAACCTGAAGGGTGTTCCCTGCATCTCTGTTGTCCTGGCCTCTGCCTCCTTCTACGTCTCTCCCATTACCAACGCACTACCTCTCCCTCCCTTGGTCTCCCCGATTCACGCCTCCCTCCCCCCAGCCTCCTCCACGGACCTCCACCCTCTTCCTCTTGTTCTTCTTCCTCCTCCTTCTACTTGTCCACCACAGTGTAAAAAGCACACAGGTGAGGCCATCCTGGACGTTGTAGAAGTTCTGATGGGCTCCGGCCTGATGCTGAGGCAAGCCCCGCCCCTGCCTCCCGGGCGCTGGAGGGTGGAGGCGGGGCTCCCTGCAGGGCCGCCTTCTGGCTCCACGTGGGAGCCTCCCAACCCAGCTGTGCCCTTCCGCCCTCTCTCCCCCCTGCCCCCTCCTGTCTTGGTTCTTCTTTTCCTGTCTGCTACTCTACCCTCCCCCTATCTTTTTCTGGTTCTAACAAGGTCATCAGCAGATCAGGCCAGTCTCTCCCAAGACTCCAGGTTCATTTTCCAAGCCATCCCCAGTGCCAGGGGGATATCCCTTCCCTGTCGGGGTGTCACCCACAGAATTGGGCCACTTGAAGGGAAATCTCTCCCCCCCTTCCCCTCCCCCTTGTCTGTGACTCCTACCCCTTCATCCTGTCCAAACGTAGCCATTGTGGAAGTGGTCTCAAATGCCACCTGACGTTTTGCCTTTGTCAGACCCGCAGGGGGATGTGGTGGACAGCAGAAGGGGAGGACCCAACTCACTGTCTGTGCCCCTCAGCGGGCAGAGCTTTGTGGTGACACGATATGTACTTGCTCTTTTGATTGTCATGTTTCTGACTTTGGGGTTTGGGAAAGCAACATCCCTGTGGTCAGAATATAAATGCCAATCTTCTCGCAAAAGATAAAGTACAGTCAAATGTATGGTTTTCCAAACAGCTACCAACCACACTTCCTGGGAGGGAGGAAAAAAAAAAAAAACATTCTCCTGTCTGTGAATGTCTGCTGTTCATTTCTCTGGAAACTCTGGGTTTTCTAAAGATGACTTTGAAATGGCATTTTCTCTTGCACCTGTGTTTGTTACTGCCTGGCGAGAGCTTGCTTCCTGCCAAGTTCATGTAAAAGGTGGGGGACTTTTCTGAAATAGAGGGTGAGGCCGTCATCCCGGAGTAAAGGTGGACTGTGGAGTGAAACTCCAGGTGGGGAAGGGAGCAGTCCATCCCGAGGCCTGACTGCCCACCTGATACACCAGCCCCCCCAGCCCTACCACACCTGGCCACTAGGGGCGCACGGGTACTTTCCCTCCGTTTTGGTGGAGTCCTGGGTGGTGTTTTCAAAAGGGTCTTTTATCAGAGGACCATGAAGACAAACCAACACTCAAAACCAAAGTATAGGAACAAATAAGCTTCCTGAACACAGCTTCCCAGTCCCAGACCCTCTCTCTATATCTGCCTCAGTGCCACCCCATAGGGATCAGATGTGAGCCACAATGAAATTTTAGACTTCTTTGTAGCCGTGGGGTGAAACAGTTGAGTTCAACATTAGTTATTTATTTTATTTAACCCAATATATACAAAGCATTATTTCAACATGCAATCATTATAAAACTAGTAAAAAGAATTTGCAATTTTTTTTTTTGTACCAAGTTTTGGAAAGCTGGTGTATATTTTACGCTTAGAGCACATCTCAATTCTGGCTAGCCACCTTTAAAGTGCTGGCCACTGAGTTGGACAGCACAGCTCTAGAGTGACAGCAAAATTGACTAGAAAGCAACTTTTGGAAGGTGAAAGAGATGAATGCTTATTAAGTACCTACAGTTTCCAAGTACTGTGCTTGGTACTTCACATACTTTTCTTACTGAACCCTTTCTACATTCTTTCAAATGAGATGTTATTATGTTCTTTTAAAAAATAAAACAATTGAAGTTCAGAGGGGTTAACTTACCCAGGGTCTGTGACGTCACACTGCCCCACTTTCACCCTTCAGCCTGTTACAGGTTGGGTTCTACACTGACACAACTTCCCAAGTTTTGCCCATGAATTTAGCACCCGGCTTTTATTTGATCCTCAGTTTTGACTTTAGGCAAGAACCTGTTGTTAAGTGGTTCATTCTGACCTCACACTGGCCTTCCTGGCCCTTCTTGGCTTGAAACATTCTCTCCTTCTGCCAGGAATCTTCCTCCAGGATTCAGACTGCCTGGCCTGGCCCACCCCACGGTCACCTTTCACCTATCTTGGTGACCTCTAGGTTAATGAGCCTTCCCTCTCCAGTCTCCTTGGGTCCCCTCTGCCCTGGGAGCCTGTAACTTCTTGCCCTGGAGGTAAAAACCCTCACACCGGCTTGCTCCTATAACCAAACCTATTGTCTCACCTCTTCCTATTCCAAAAATGCTGTTCCTGTCGGGGGAGATACTTACCCACCCAGATTCACTCTCCTGACAGCTCCCCGTCTTTGGCAGAGGAGAGTGGCAGAGATGGAGGAAATGCTTGATTGTCAGGTGTTCAGGCAGACAATGCAGCTCCCTTCCCCGCCTCCTTGATAATGACACATCGCAGGCTCCCCTCAGAGGAAATGTTTTTTCATTTCTCCATCATAAGAGTGTTGAACTTCTCCCAGATCTTAGGCACACTTTTTTTTTTTTTTTTTTTTTTAGGGTTGTAATTTTCAGCCAAGTAAGAGAAAGGTCACTGTGTCAGATTTTCCCCTTCCCAAAATGGAAAGGAATGATCGTCCAAAAGTATGGAGTATTGATTGCTCCTAAGCACAGTCCAAGTGCTCCCAGGACTTTTGATCTCCAAGTGTCTACAGTGAAGTTCTCAGGGCTTCAGTGAGCTGGGGCTGAGGGCTTCCTCCGCTCTTGCAGCCACTGGGGTTTCTGCACACTACTGCTGGAAAAACATACACTCAAGAGAAAAGACTGTTGGCAGGCAGCAGCCAGAACACCTCAACATGAAGCTTTAAACATCACACCCAGATTCCCAATTCAGTGTGGTCCCACGTGATGCTGTTGGCGACGGGAAAAGTTTGTTGTGTCACGACAGCCTCTCCCAGCCGAATACCTGGGGCTTGTCCCTTTGCAGAGCAGAACCAGATCCACTCAAGTTGCTCTCCCAACATGTAAAAAGAACATTGACCTCCATGTTTAGAACACCTCTATTTGTGCTTTCAGTCTTTAAACCAAAGATCGTGGGTTCTCAGCTTCTGTTGTCTTCATGACGCTTCTCCATATCACAGCCAGGAGGTGTTGACAACCAGGCTCCTGGGTTTCCCTTCTCTGCAGTTTATAGCAGAGGAATGTTGACCTGCTTCCCCAGACCAAAGAGAGGAGCTGGCCTTTACCTCTAAAGCTGTCCTGGGAATCCTGCCATAGCCATGAGGGTCAATCGACAGATCAATGGCCTTGACCCTGATCTCAGTTTGGACAATGTCTTCCATCTCTCTTCTGCTCTCTGACCCAGGGGAAGGGCGTTCAGACTTCTGGTCATTTTCCTGTTCTTCTGGGGATCATTAACCTCTGGCCCCTTTATCCAACAGCAGGATGTGCTGCTGGGGAGTCTAGCCAGTGGCCTTGACCTCACAGGCTGGCATCTGTCTGGAACTAGGGCAAGATCTCCTGCTCTAGTCCCTCTGAGATGTCAGTGGATCTTGAAGGTATATGCTTGGCTTCCTACTGATGAAGAAATGGAGCTAGGATTTCACCCATCTCCAAAGGATCCCAAAGCCCTTCTGGCCTGTAGTCAGTCAGTCCATTTACCAGCCTCCCATGGCCTCAGGTCCCTCCAACCAGCCTGGTGATTCAATGGTGAACTCACCACCTTACTTTTGCACATGCTCAGGAACTGTGGTTGTGATATGCCCTGGCACACCCAGCAGCAACTCAACATTTAATACTTGACAATAGTTAATTTTCTTTTCTTTGAATCCCCTGAACTACATCCAAGATGTCCCTGTTCCCCAAACCATGGGTCCTTCTGTAAGCTGACCTACCTGACCCTGTTTCTACATTCCTGGGAAGAAACCTCAGAGCCTCACACCTGTCCCCTCCATCATGGACTCAGCAATCCTGGTCACAAGCGAGTATCTTGCTCATCTTTTGAGGAGGACTATTGCAAGAAGAAAGGGTTTAATTCCTCAGTTACATCCGCTTCTCTCCTGGTTCCCCTCTTGTGCTCTTCCCAGTCATTGCTGTGGAATTCTGGAGGACATGGTTCTATCTCCCAAAGATGGCCTGGCTGCCTTACTATCCAGACCAATTATAGGAAATTCATTCAGTGGACATAAGGTCGGCAATTTTCAGGTGAATAGTGAACTGCAAAATTGAATTTGTAATCATATCTGATATTTATTGAGAGTTTGCTATATGCCACGTACTTTCTAAGAGTTTTATGTAGATTATCTCAATTTTTCATCAAAGCAACACAATGAAACAGGTATCACTACTTTCTTTCTTTCCTTTTTTTTTTTTGATACTGGGGATTGAACTGGGGGACATTCAACCACTGAGCCACATCCCCAGCCCTATTTTGTATTTTCTTTAGAGACCAGGGTCTCACTGAATTGCTTAGTACCTCGCTTTTGCTGGCTTTGAACTCGTGATCCTCCTGCCTCAGCCTCCTGAGCTGCTAGGATTGCAAGCATGCACCACTGTGCCTGGCCAGGTATTACTACTTTCATTATGGGTAGGGAAACTAAGGTAAAGGAGGATTAACCTTGCCCAAGGTCACAGAGGTAGTGCAGGGAAGAGCTGGCTAGACTGTGGATTTGTCCTGAAGTTGCTTACACAGCTGCAGAGGAGATTAGCAATGAGGAGTTGTTTGGGTTTCATGTCAAAAGCTTGCTTCCTGGCATGTGAACCTTGCCCTTGAGGAGATGAAGCCCAGCAGAAAAAGCGAGAGAGGTGGAGAAATCCATGTGTGCTTATTCAACATGCATTTGCTGGCCTCGCATACCACAAACAATTTAAAGTAAAAATGACAGTTGCTGTGTATGCCCTTGAGGACTGCATGTTTCTGCAAGGGGCACAAGCTGGCATCCAGATCTCTGGTTTTACAAAGATGGGTTGTTTTTGCTCATTTTAGAACAACACATAGCCCTGGGAAAACTACTATTCGAGAAGAGACAGAGAGTTACAAAGTCTATTATGGCACCTCTGGAGGAATTCACCAGATTTTAAATTCCCAATCTTGGCCCATCTTAGAGGGAGGGAATTAAGATTTGGCAGGGGAAGTGGCTGGTGTTGAGTGGAGCAGGGGCCCAGGCAGGACTGGAATCCTGCACCTGGGAAAGCAGGAGCTATAGGAGGCAAATCTAGCTGTCTCAGGAGCTATTGAGGGACAGACTAGGGTACAGGGAGCTAAGCAGGCTTGGCAGAAGGACAGCTGCCGGGAACTGGAGGGTCCTGAGTTGAGCAAGATGCACTTGCTCCTGGGAGGAGGGGCTGTTCAGTGGGAGGAGCTGGTTGGGGGCCTATCTCTTGGCTTCTGTTTCCTTTTCAGGAAAGTATCAATGGTAAGTATTGACCTCAGCAAGTGTGCTGCGGAGTCCTGTGGAGTTACACAGATCATCCAGCGAACTGGAAAGGCAGAATGATAACAGTCATTATTAGTAATGATATGCAACATTGAAAATATTATTATAAATTATAGCATATTAAGGGTAATTTTAGGTATGTCAGGCTCACAGACTCTCAGGAGTGGCGGAAGCTCTCAGAAGTCATCTACTCCAGAATGCCCTGTTCAATATCCATGAAAACTCTTATTAATCTTCTTACAAGGAAAATGGTGCATGATGAATTTCAGTGTTCATCCAAGGCAGGGAGTGGCTCCCTGGACTCTGGTCAGACCCAGGTCTTGTGATTATGGCTCCATGATGGGAAATGCAGAGCCCCAACAGAAAGCAGCTCCCAAAGTATGATGGAGAAATAGTTTTGGAAACTGGGTACAGAGCCAGGGCCCTGGCTGGGAACACTTCAGGGGGTGCTGTTCCTTTGCCAAATCAGCACTGGTCTTTATGCCATTTGAGAAGGAAGGAGGCAGGGGAGGGGCAGAGAGGACACATACGGTCTGTGGCCCCAGGTATACCTTTATTTTCTGACATACACAGTTCCAAACAGCTAGAAGGACCTGGAAAATTCTGGAACTCACTGCTGGGATGAGGATGGCAGTTCTACCCCTTTCTCACCAGATATCCAATCTTTGCTCACCCCTCATTCCAGGAGCAGCATAACAGCCAGAATCTGACCAGCAGGGCTTCAGAAGGACACAAATATGGCCACCAAAACGTCCCACTAGTTGGTTTCCTTCTTCCCTCTCTCTCTCTCTCTCTCCCCCTCTCCCTCCCTCCTTCCATCATCCATTCCTCCTTCCCTTCATCCCTCCCTCCTTTCCTTCCTTCATTCCTTTTGATTAGCCAACTTTTCTGGGATAGGAAAACTCTGCCAGCTACCAGGAAAATCACCCCGTGAGAGCCTGGCCCTGATCAGAGGGCTGAAAAGTGGCCCAGAGGTCCCTACTGACAAGCCGGCTCTTCCTCCCTTTAATACCCAGGGTCCCTCCAACCCCAGTGCGGAGAAGGCTGGGAGGGGGTGGGAGGGGCTCAACAGCAGTACAACAGCGTAAGTGGTCCTCAGTCTCCACTCTTAGAAGAGTCCCTTAGAGGATGCCTTCTGAGGGAGGAATCATGCAGACAACTCCAGGATCCTTCTGCCTAGACCTGGGGAAGCACAGACTAGGACTTTCTCTTGCCCTTTAAGGTTTTCCACCCTCCCTGAGTTTATGGGAAATGGGGGTCTGTGACAATCATGAGAAAGAAGAGCAGGTGTGCCAGCTTTGCTTTCTCACAAACCAAAGGTGGCGAGGGCAGCTGAGCCCACCTGACTCCAGGGCTGGCCTTGGATCCTCTGCGGCCTGAGTCCAGCGTTGTCTGCAGAACTTTGAGGAGGAAGCACTTCTGGAGGCATTTATATGAAGAGATCCACAAAATTAGCAGACTCAGAAAGGATCTCAGTTTTCCAGAAAGTTCTTTCTGGAAAAGAACTTGGATGATCACTCCTCCCAGTCTCACACCAGACTCCCATTGGCACACTGCTGCTTCTGTGTTGTGCAGATTTCCTAAACTGGCCAGCAAAGCTTTTTATTTATTTATTGCTGTTGTTCAAGACCTTAAGGGGTTTATGGAGCAGAAACACGTCTCTGACTTTTAAATCTCGTGACCCCAGAAGTGATGTTCCTGTCACACATGCCCTCGGGCTCAGCCCCACAGGTAGGGCTGCCACAGTGGGCAGAGGGCAAGAAGGGAGGCTGTGAGGGCAGTCCAGAGCTAGGAGAGGGGAGGTCCACACAGGAGGGCAGTCAGGCTGGGGAAGGGGGTGCAGGACAGGACTCTGGAAAGTTGGGATGGGGCTGCAAAGGGCAGCTTTACCAGAATTCTCCATGGACACGAGATCTCTCAGCCCTCCAGAGCCAAAGGGTCCAGTGGAAGGGGTGAGAGTCTGTTGTTCATTGTGGACTAAGCAGAAAAGAAGGGCTCCAGGCCAGGAGATGTAGGGAAAAGGGGAGGGGCAGAACCAGAAGAGTTGGGTGGGAAGACACAGCTGTCCAGGTCCAGGATGAAGGCCCCATCCACCCACTGTGCACACTGAGGGGAGGGAGGAAGGGGTACAGCATCCCTGTGGGCCCTCCACCTGGGAAAGCCAGGAGGCAGGCAGGGCCCACCTGGTATGTGGTCATGTTCAGGATTCAAGTGTCTCGTCTGTCCCTTGAGGGCAGGAAGAGACGCCCAACCCCTCCTTCCTGCAGTTCTGACAGAGGCCCACTGGAAACCTTGGCTGTGTCCTCCCCTGCTGCAGTGGAGGAGGAAAGAACCCATTTCTCCATGAAGACTGATGGCTGCAAGGCACAGCCCCATTCATTTGCCATTTCCAGGTCCCTTGAGGGGATGGATCAAGGTAGACGGGTGGGGAATGACTGAAGGCAAGGAGCCTGGCCTTCCGGGTTGTTCTGGAGTGCACTGACTGGCCAGGTCCAGGCTCCTTGGGAGCAAGGTTGTTGCACAGAAGGGTGGGAGTTTTTCATGGGGTCTGGATTGGCCTTGAACCAGCAGAGAAGGGACAAGGTGTGAGCCCAGGGCTCAGGACTCTTTTGCCTTAGATTGCGAGGCAGCACAAATAGAAAGCCCCTTAGTAGAAATCAAAGGACTGTCCAAACATGGAAGAGGAACCCACGTTACTTATTGAGCACGGTGGTTGCCATATCGTATTTTTAACATGTATCATTTTTACTTATCACTGTTACATAGGGAAATGAGCAAGCACGGCTGACCAGAAGAGGTGGTTCCTCCCCAGTCAGGCTAGGTTCACTGCAAACTCTCTTCGTCAAGGGCACTGAGTTTTTGTTTTTTTTTTTTCTGCTTCCAGAATCTGCAAATGTAGAATGGCTATGGCATCTATCTCAAAGGATTTTTGTGTTGCAAATTACAGTGCTCTCTAAAGTTATACAAATAAGCCATAGGATTCCAGGAGTTACCAACTCATGATGATTAATGTAATGGATCAATGGTAACACTATTATAAATAATAGGACATTTATGATCATTATATGGGTATTAAGCCCAGTTCTGACAGGGATGGAAAAGATCAGAAGTCTTCACATAAACCCTCCTCCACACATCAATATCCCTTCCAGGTGGTATTATTCTAATTATAAATCAATCCATAGTTTTAATTCATAAGACCTCCAAGGAATAGAACACATGAGAAGGTATTCTTGTGCCCTGGGCTCTGATGAGCAAATAGCTTTATGATTGTGGCTCCAGGTTTGTACAGATCCCACAATTCCTGCTCCTCAAAAAGACCACAGAGCTGCTGGGCGTGGTGGTGCACGCCTAGTAACACCCAGCGGCTTGGGAGGCTGAGACAGGAGGATTGTGAGTTCACAGCCAGCCTCAGCAACAATGAGGCACTAAGCAACTCAGTGAGACCCTGTCTCTAAATAAAATACAAAATAGGGCCGGGATGTGGCTCAGTGGTCGAGTGTCCCCCGAGTTCAGTCTCTGGTACCCTCCCTTCCCCCGTAAAGACCCCAGTGTTGGGAAAAGTATAAACGGCAGCCATACCCCAGAGAAAAAACCCCAACATGGTGCCTAAGGACCTCTTCTTCCTACCTTCTTCTTTTCTGCAGTGGCGCAAAAAGTTCCCGCCCGCCTGTGTGAACTCTCCCGCCGGCGCCAATTTCAAATCTCGCTGGCGGGGAAACTTAGCCCCAATGAGAACTAATTCCTGGGCTCCGGAGCTGATATCTGGTAGAACTTGCCAATAAACGGGATGCCTGCCATTTATCTAAGCCCTACCATCTCCCCCTTAGTTCTATATAAACACACAGCTTTTTGCAATAAAATTGGAATTCTCCCTGCGAAGTGTCTTTGCGTGGGGAATTCTTTCACCCAGAGCCATTATCAAAGTCAATTCCCAGACTGTTCCATGGCCACCATGGGGGTAGAGAGCCAGCCAGGGCCCCTACTGAGAAGTCTTAGGGATATCCTTATTCTTACCAAATCAGCTTCGGTGACACATAGGGAAAGCCAGAAGGGGAGAGGGGCCAGGGGCAGAGGGCACTGGGCAACTCTGAAGCCCCAGGAAGTGGATGTTTGGGGTTCTGCTCATTTCACTACCAGTTGTGAGGTGCAGGTTAAGTTGCCCACTACCTCCCAGGTATACAACAAGGTGGAGTTTTAGTGACTATTCATTGCTGTGACCAAAAGACCTGACAAGAATAATCAGAGGAGGAAAAGTTTATTTGGGGGTTCATGGTCTCACATAGTCTCAGTCCATGGACAGCCAATTCCATTCCTAGGGACTCACGGTGAGGCCGAACACCGTGGCGGAAGTGTGTGGCAGAGGAAAGCAGCTGGGAGAACTCATAAATTCTAAGGGCACGCACGCCCACCTCCTCAGATGCCTGCCACAGTAGCTGCCTACAATCACCAACCAGTTAATCCCTATCAGTGGATCAGCACTGATTAGCTCAAGTCTCTCATAACCCAGTTGTTTCACCTCTAAATCCTCTTGCATTGCCTCACACATGAGCTTTTGGGCTACACCTCGTATCTGAACTGTAATAACCCGAGTTATGTCACTAGCAACCTTTTCACACTTCAGTTAGGACACCACCTCTCTCACGCTAGAAATCTCCCAATTTTGCCTTCATTCAAAGATCAGAACAAAGTTTCAAAAATCATAAATCAACTGCTATTTCCTCCTCCCACGTCTTCTGAAGGCCATAATGTTCTGCAGGATACATTCATTCCCTTTAGTCCTTGCCCTAACACAAATACGCAGAGAAACCTTGCCAGGTGTCAAGTCCCTAAGATGCTGAACATTGTTCAGAGGGGGAGGTGGGAGGGCCAGGGACACCCCCTATCACAGCCATCCTCGTAGCCCAGGTTACCTCCCTAGTACAAACACAAATCCATCTGATTGGTGTGGGAAGGAAAATGGGATCCAGGGCTTTGCTTGTGAGTCAGCACACCAAATGTGAGCTCAGGCAGTAAAGCGTGCTGTCACGCCTTTATTAAACTCTTCCCGCTCTCTCCTGAGGTATGAGGGACTTTATTGGGGCCTGGGTGGCTGACCAGGCTCCTTAGGTCCCACAGGCCTCTTTTACAGAAGGGCAGTTTTGAGGAACAAGATAATGCACGAAAGAGGGAGAATATACCCTTGTGAAGAGCCAAGTCTCCATGTTGATGGTAAATGGAAAAACCTTTGGTTGAGAGCTGAGCTCTGGGACCAAACAGAGGAGGTAGGAAGAATTTCCTCTTTCCTAGTTTTAAGGACACAGTGGGGCTCCATTGAAGGCCAGCCCACTTATGAAGGAATTATGGGAGCCTTGGCCTCTGGAGGGCTAGGCTTTTCTTTGGCTGCCTGAACTCAAATCTCCTTCCTGAAAGTAGAGTACTGAATATTTAGAGGGGGAGTCATGGGGGTGTGAGTTCAGGGGACCAGAGCCCTGGTCCTGCTAGCAGGTCCTTTTCCAGACAGCTAAAGCTCAGCCCAGGCTGGGAAGGGGTGAGCCTGGGCAAGGTCTTGCTGGCGTGGGTTCTCATGAAGGTTGGCTTCCCAGTTCCTAGAAAATGGCCAAGTGGAAAAAGGGACTGGCGGCTCCGCTTTCCTTGTTATAGCTTGACGGGGCGTCCTGGCCAGTGGCTCTTCCTATGGAAGAAAATAAACAGAAACTCAAAAAAGGTAGAAAGGGAGCATCAGGGAAGACAGAGTTGAAATCACCAGGGGCCGCCCATTGGTTTCCAAAAGACACAATCATCGCCATTCTCATGTGGACTTTGAATCAGGCCTGACTAGGCCTGGGCCTTCCAGGGGACACGGCGTGCCCACAGAAGGTAAGGCGTCTTTCCCACGATCCCACGGAGTTCGAGGAGAAGCCCTAGGGCTTCATAATGGCATCTCCTGAGCCCAGGTCTTGGAGGGCCAGCCTCCCCAACCCTTCACCCATCCCAGCAGACAGGGAGCCGAGCATGGGACCAGGCTGGGACAGGCGCTCGGGCCACCTCCTGCCGCTGGGTGTGCACCTGCCGGCCCGCGCGTTCCAGGCCCTCTCACCCCACGCAGGAAACTCCCTTCCTTGGGAGAATGGAATCCTTCTTCCACGAGAGATGCAATACCACGGCAGAGGGAGGGCAGCTGGACAAGCGCGAGGGGTGAGTCCCCAGACCCCGAGGGAAGGGCGCCGAGGGGCTTCGAAGCAGCTCTGGCAAACTATCCCAGGGCGGGGCTCCGCACCCCAGCACAGTGGCCCTGGTGAAGGCTTCTGAAAAACTTCAGATATCAATGAGGGTAAGTGAAGGGGCCATCCCTGGTCTCCAGCACCCGGGCCTCAGTGGCTTGCTGCATCCTTAGAGGGGTCCCCATCTTCCCGGTAGGCCCACCAAGCATCTTGCAGCAAGACGTCAGCTTGGGGACATTTCTGAAAATGACTCTTGGAAAAATAACCGCCAACGGCTGCCCTGGGCCGTTAGCCACGCCCACAACCCTGGCATCCTCCAATCAAAGGCCCGGATCCCCACCCCCTCCCCACCCCCTCACTCTCCCTGAGTTTCCAGGGCTTCGGAGACCCTCTTGGGCTCCTGGGACCAAGGAGCTGGCGGGGAGGGCTATCCTCTGGACATGGGACGGCAGGAGCATCTTGGGCATCCCTGGCCTGGCTTCAAAGGGGCAAAGACCTCTTCTTTGTATTAGCTGCCAAAATCCTGGGCACTGATCCTCCTCCAGTGCCCCCTTCAGATTTACCCCGAGAAAGCAGCGTGCAGAAAGACACTTGGCCAGATTGCCCAAGAGTGAAGGGTGCGGCTGCAAGCTGGACCCTCCTGATGCCAGCTGCTGACCTGTCACTAGACAGAAACGCTTGAACAGGCGCAGCCAGCTCATGGGGACCCAGATTTCTAGCTGAAGGATTGTCAATACCCCCTTCAGCCCTTCTGCCCCTGCTGCAATGCAGCCAGGAAGATGTGATCCTCATAGTCCTAGTATTTAGGGTCCAGGGAATGAGATAAGAAAACTTGTGGCTGAGAAGGGGCCAGTTGGGAATGCCTGTGCATTAATAGTCATTGGGGACATGCTTGGAAAGATCCCGTGTGGAAAAGTTCAAGTGCACCATCACATTAGAACCTCTCATATCTCTGTTAAAATTGATATAAAAGGAACATAACATAAAGTTCATTTTAAGTGTATGATTCATTGGGTTTTGGTGCATTCACAAATTATGCCACCATGATCACTAATTCCAGGACTTTTTTCTTACCCCAGAATGAAGCCCTAAGCACATCAAGTAATCACACCCTATTCTGCCCTCCCCTCAGTCTCTGGTAACTACTAATTGGCTTGCTGTTTGAATGGATTTGCCTATTCTGGACATTTCTTGTAAATGGAATAATACAATAGATAACCCTTGTGAATGGCTTCTTTCATTTGGCATGAAGTTTGCAAGATTCATCCATTTGTTGCATGTATCAGTATTCATTCTTTTAAAGACTAAATAATATTCTGTTGCATATGCTGTTTACATATTTATCATTTGATGGTCAATTGAGTGTTTACCACTTCATGAACAATTCTGCTGTGGACTTGTGTAAGATGTTTTTCTTTGGACATGATTTCAGCTTTCTTGAGTACATACTTAGGAATTGGATTGCTTGATCCTGTGGTAACCGTATGTGTAACTTTTTGAGGAACTCTCAAAATGCTTTCCAGGGTGACTCTACCATTTTACACCCTGACCAGTCATGTATAAGGGTCCTGCTCTTTCCTCATCCTTATCAACCTTTGTTCTTTTCTTCCTTTTAATCATAGCTGTGCTACTATGTGTGCCATGGTCTGTCTTGATTTTGATTTGCACTTCCCTAATGTTAAAAGATTTTGATCATTTTTAAGCATATTTCTTGGCCACATCGTCTTGGTACATTTTCTTTGGAAAAAAATGTCTACTTCAGTCCTTTGCTTGTTAATAAAATTAGATTGTCTTTTTCTAGTTGAATTTTAAAGAGTTCTTTATGTAGTTTAGATACTACCCCTGGCTGCTCTTTGTTTGAATCACTATCACCAGCTCCCATGTGTACCAGAAGTGGTATATAAACAATGAAAATTTAGTTTTCACGATCACTTATATGATTGTGATCAAGTTCATGATCAAGGTGTTGGCGATTTGGCCTCTAAGTGAGGGCCCACTAGCTGGTTCATAGAGGGTGGTCTTTTCACACTGCTTCCTTGCATGATGGAAGGGAACACAGGGGCTCTTGGACCTGTTTTTATAAAGGGGCTGGCCCTTCTTCAGGACCCTCATGAATCGCCTCCCAAAGAACTCACCTATTGATACCTTCACCTTGAAGGTAGAATTTCCGCATACTAACGTTCAGGGAACAAAAATACGCAGTCCAAGGCAAGTCCTTTACAGGATGAATGATTTGCAAATATTTTCTCCCAGTGTATTTGTTTTTCCACTTTCTTGATAGTGTCCTTTGAGGCACAAAACTTAATTTTGATGAAGTCCCATTTATCTTTATTTCCTTTGTTGCTTATGCTTTTGGTGTTGGATCTAAGAAGACATTGCCAAATCCAAGGTCACTTACCTTTTTTAAAGTAAGAGTTTTTATAGTTTTTAGTGCTTAAATTTGGTCTTTTATCACTTAAAATTAATTTTTTTGTGGTGAATAGAGGTCCAAATTAATTCTTTTGCACATTATCTCAGCATCATTTGTTGAAAATACTCTTCTTTCCCCTCACTGACTGGTCTTGGGACCCTTGGTGAAAAGCAGTTAAACATTAATATATGAAGTTATTTCTGAACTCTAAGTGTAATTTCTTTCATCTATGTGTCTATGCTTTGTATTTATTCATCAGTCAATTTTGGTAGTTTGCATTTTTCTAGGATTTTGTTAATGTCATTTAATTTATATAATGGCTAGCATACTATTGTTCATATGATTCCCTTATAATCCTTTTTTGGGGCAAGGTCATAGTAATGTCCCCTCTTTTGTTTCTGAATTTAGTAATTTGAATGTTCTCTCTCTTTTTCTTGGTTGGTCAAGCTAAAAAATGTGTCAGTTTTGTTGACTTTTGTAAATAACCAACTTTTGGGTTTGTTTTTTCTCTGTTATTTTTCTAAACTCTATGTCATTTATCTAATCTTTATCATTTCCTTTCTTCTGCTTGCTTGAATTTAGTTTGGTTTGCTTTTCTAGTTCATTATAGAATTTAGTTATTGATTTGGGTTATTTTTTCTTTTCAAATGGTGTATATAGCTAAAACTCTCCCGAGTGCTGCTTTCACTACATCATATATACATTTTGGCATTTTGTGATTGTGTTTTCATTTATATTCTCTGATATAAATGATTTTTTTTATTTTTTTATTTTTCAGTGGACACAATATCTTTTTTTTTTATTTTTATGTGGTGTTGAGGATCGAACCCAGCGCCCCACGGTAGCCAGGCGAGAGCGCTACCGCTTGAGCCACATCCCAGCCCTATAAATGATTTTTTAAATAATTTTTCTTATAATTTCTTTTTTGACCCATTGGATTAGGAATGTGTAGTTTTATTTCCATGTATTTGTTAATTTTCCAATTTTATTTGAACTCTAATATCATTCTGTTGTAATTGAAGAAGATACTTTATATGATGTCATTATTTTTATACTTATTGGGACTTATTTCAATGCCAAACTTATGGCTCCTACTGGAGAGTTTACAAGTAGTCTTGAGAAGAATATTGTGTTGTGGTTGGATGGAATGTTCTATGTAGATATCAGTAAAGTCCTCTTGGTTTATAGTGTTGTTCAAGTCATCTATTTGCTGGATAATCTCTTGTCTAGTTGTTCTATTCATTATTAAAGGTAGTATATTAAGGTCCCCAGTGTCTTAGTCCATTTTTTTTGCTGTTATAACAGAATATCTAGGACTGGGTAATTCATGATGAAAATTGTTTGTCTCACAGTTCTGGAGGCTGGAAAGTTCAAGATCAAAGGGCCACATATACCACGGGCCTCTTGCTGTGTTATTCAATGTCAGGAGAATGGACAGGCAAAAAAACATGTAGCATGAGAGAGGGAAGAGGACTGAACCCATCTTTTTATCAGAAACCCCCTCCCTATGTAACTAATCCATTCCCATGATAATGGCATTAACCCATTTACAAGGACTCTACCCTCCTGACTTAGCCATCTCTTAAAACACTGTGGATTGGGGATTAAGTTTCTAACCCGTGAACGTTAGGGAGCATATTCAAACCACAGCACCAAGAATTACTCTTGAACTGTCATTTTCTCCTTTCAGTTCTAACAGCCATTATTGCATACGTCTGGGTGCTCTCTTGTTAGGCATATTTAGTGCATCATTGTTATATTTTGACTTGATATCTCCTTCATTATTATACAATATCCTTGTAACCATTGTGTTAGAGTCTATTTTGTCTTGCCAGATAGTGATTTGAAAGAGATTTCCTTAAGCACCCAGAACCAAAAGGGGAAAAAGCCTTCCATCCTCTCCTTTTGGGTTTCCATTTGCATGAAATGTTTCCCCATCCTTGCATTTTCACCGTATTTCCTTCTTTGAATATACATTATGTATCTCACAGACAGCAAACCATGTAAAAAATTCATTCTGCTGATCTTTGCCTTTTAATTTGAGATATTAATCCATTTATATTTAACATAATTGCTAATAAGGTAAAGCTTTCATCACTTTTGTTTATTTATCTTTTCTATTATATTTTCTAAATTTCTTCATGTCTGCATTTTTTAGCTTTAGTAGATATTTTTAATGTGTCATTATGTTCCCTTTTAGTTTATTTATTGTACCTTTAGAGTTATTTTTTTTACTGCTCCCTGGGCATTATAGTTAATATCTTACTCTGTAACAATCTAGTTAGAATTAGTACCAACATAGAGTTTGAAAATCTGTGATCTCATATACTCCACCCCCTCTGTTATTTGCACAAAATATGTCTTTATATATTGTGTGGCCATCAACATAGATTTATAATTATTGTTTTATAAAATTGTATTTGAAATCATACAGAAAAAAAGAAGAGTTATAAAAATATAGTAATACAGACTTTCATATTTACCAATGTAGTTACCTTTGCAGGTGATCCTTTTTTTAAAAAAAAAATGTAAATTTGTGGTACCATCTCATGTCCTTCTATTTTAACCTAAAGGACTCTCCTTAGCATTTTGTGAGCATGTTTACTAGCCACACATTCCACTGGATTTTTTTTTCAAAAATTGGTGGACTGTCATGATTTTTCCTTTATATTTTAAATATAGTTTTGCTAGATAATAGAATTCTTGGTTGACAGGATTTATGTTTTCTCCTTTTAGCACTTTGAATATATCAGTTCACTGTCTTTTGGCTTTCATGCTTTCTAATGAAAAACCAGCTCCTAGTTTTATTGAGAAATCCTTGTACATGACAAGGACTTCCTTCCTTTCTTGTTGGTCTCAAGACTCTTTGTCCTTGGATCTCAGCCCTTTGTTTACAATCAACTTTAGTGTAGATATTTTTGAACCTATCCTACTTGGAGTTCATTGAACTTCTTGGATGTGTAGATTCGCATCTTTCATCAAATTTGGACCATGTTTGACTTGCTTTAAATATTATTTTTATGCCTTCTTCTTTTCTCTGTTCCTTCTGAGATTTTCATTATTATGTAGATATGCTTGATGGTGTCCCACAGTTCTCTTAATCTGTATTCAATTTTCTTTAGGTTTTCTTTCTGTTCCTCCTGATGTATAATTTTAATTGGACTATCTTAAAATTTAATCTTTTCTCTGCTCAAATCTGCTACTAAATTATTTTTTAATCACTTTTTTTTCAACTCCAGAATTTCAATTTGGCTCCTTTTTATATTCATTCTTGTTTACATTTCTTCTGTATATGTATGTATGTGTGCATTTATATAATAATATTTATTAGTATTTCTCCTTATCAAATGTTCCTTTATATATATATATATATATATATATATATATATATATATATATATATATGTTTTTCTATGACTCTAAGTATATTTAAAATATTTAAAGTCTTAATGTCTGTGATTCCATTGGAATTGTTTCTTTTAATTTCTTTTTTTCCCAATGTATGGATCATACTTTTTTTTTGCACACCTCATATTTTTTTTGTTAAAAACTGGACATTTTGAACATTGTAATGTGGAAACTCTTGAAATCAGATTCTGTACCCCACCCCTAGAGCTTTAATTGTTACTTCTAATTGTGTTTGTTGTTTTATTATAGGTTTAGTGCATTTTTTGAGCCAGTTTGCATAGTTGGTATCCTGTAAACATATTCTATTCTGTTAGAAGAGTGGTCAGATAGTGATTTCACAGAGAGATTTCCTTAAATAACAGAACCAAAAGGAAAAAAGTCCTAGATTTTTAGGATGGACTCTGAATGTGTCAGAGTAAACCTTCAAAAACTAGCCAGAGAGCTTACGATTCTGCCTAAGCCTCATTTCCTGGTATGCAGAGCCTTAAGTCTGGCCACAGGTAAGAGGGCAGGACTTTTTCACACTGTTTTTGAGCCTAAATTATGTCTATCCTAAATTATGTGCATGACCTTCTAGATCCCCAGGAATTGTGGGACCTTTTAAAAGAGCTTCTTCTCCAAAGCCTCTCATAGCCTAGACTTTCTCCCCAAGCTTTTATGTTAGTCTATTATTTTTCTCAACTGTGATCTCTTTCCTTGGGCAGGAGCAGTTAATGCATTGGCCTTTAAATATTTTCAATAAAATTCTTTCCAGATAACTGGCTCAACCCTGGATGTGTTCCAGTTAGATGAAATAGAGGCGAGCACTTTTGAGATAGTTCTTCAATGAGCCACCAGATAGATCAAAACAAAATCCCGATTCTTTGGAAATGAGATCTGTTCTGTTCCCTGTGGTAATTGGTACATGCTGGGCATGCTGTCTGTTGTCTTGCACCTGCCACCAAGCTGGGGAATGGGGGACAGGGCCAGGGTAAATAAAAATGTCACAAAGCTTTCTTATTAAGACATAATTCTTTTCCCCTTGATTAAATGTTCCCCTGCTTGCCTAAAGCTTTTGATTAGGTTCCAGAATTCCTAAAAAGTTGATCCCTACAGGCTTTGCCAGTTTATTCTTAAACTTTGTGACCACAGGAACAGACTCTTCCATTTCTGCTGACACCACCCTCTCCATATCCCTTGAAGTAAATATTCTTTGGGAGCTGGACTCCATGGCAGTGAGTGTTGTGCCCAGGTTGATCGAGTAACAGGAGAGGAAGGCCTTGGACATAGGAGCTTGAACCTTGAACCTGCTCTAGTATGCATTCACTCAGGAGGATTTGTCTTACATCACGTACTAAGTGCTAGGCACAGTTCTAGAAATTCAAGATTACTTCATTCTACAAAAGAGCAAAGATTTCTGTTCCTGAGGGCTCAGGTTTTTACGGAGGGAGATTTATAATGAACATAATAAACAAATAGCTGGTGGTGATGGGGCTTAATAAGGCCTATGGAATTAAGAAATTGGATACACATTGAGCATCAGGACTGTCATGGAGATGGATAAATTATCAAGCTTTTGCTTTGTCATAGTTGCCAATTTATAGAGAATTTGCAACCACAGCACATGAATTTCCTTATCTGCTTGCTTGGCTCTGCTCATAAGCAATGCTTTGCCATATTTCCTTATCATTCTGTCTCTTGTTTAATAGCAAGTTGCATTACATCACGTTTGCCTGCTCCGTCATAATATTTCCCAAGACATTCCCTTGCAGAAGTGCAGGATTTTATCAATCAGGAGAGCTAACTGTCATGTCATTGGCATATTTTTCAATTTCCTCTAGGATCCCAGTGGTGTTTTCTCAGGCAGTTTTGTTTTCCAGTCTAGAATTCAGTGCGGCGTCACACTTTGCATTGGTCATGTGTCTTTCATCTGGAACTCTTGCCTCACTCCTCCTTGGTGCTGTCACATTGACACCAGGAGCACAGATCAGTTATTTTTAGAACCCTCCACAGTGTGGTTGGCCTGCTGTCTCCTGTGGATTGGACTCACTTAATGCGTTCTTGGCAGAAACACTAGCTCAGTGATTTTTGGATTTGGGGGCCATGTTGTTATCTTGTCTTTTGGTTGATGACGTTAACTTTGTTCCATTTTATGAAGAGGTACTGAGCTAGAATTATTCCTTTGCCAAAGTCTTTTTTTTTTCTTTCATAATTAATAAGTAATTTCATGGAAGAGTCTTAGAGATGATGTTAATATCCTTTCCCTCAGCCTTGATTTGATATGATTCTTTAAATATGGAGAACAATCACCTGATTTCAAATGTCAAACCATATTCAGTCTTCTAATCAGTGAGTGTCTGCTTGATTCTCTACTCCTTCCACTCAATTTACTTGCACAAATGTGGAAAATGACTCCCAACTTTAAAGCAAATTTTGCTCTCTATCAGTAGATATTTCTTCCTTATCAATTATATATACATATATTATTTCTATACATTTTTTCTTAAATGCTGTTTTAAAAAATAACTGGGATTTTAATTTGTTGTTTAGGCTTATTATATTCCTGTCCTCTATCTCAACTCTTCACATATTTAGGTTGCGTATTTACTTTTTTGTACTTTGGGGGGAAACATTACGTATTTTCATTTTTCAGTGTTTATCAATATGATTTTTTATAGCTGTGAAGAATTTTCTCATCACTGCTTTAAATGCATCTTATGATAGGATATTTAGTGGTTTGATTATCCTTTTTTTTCATCAGGATTCTTGAATTCCCTCTTAAGTTTTAATTATCACTCCAGAATTGTTTAAGAAGAGGTTGGTTTAAAACTTTAGTTGGAAAGGCATCACTAAAAATATTTTGATATGAAAGTCTTTTCCTAAATTCTGACATTTATAAACGCCAATGAAACCATCACCACAATGAAGATAGTGAGCATATCAGCAAAACCCACGCTGTTTTCATCTCTTACCCTGGTTCCTACCAAGAAATGACCTGCTATGTCACTGTAGGTTACTTTGAATTTTATAGGATTTAATATAAATGGAATCATATAGTATGTACTCTCTTTTTGTACAGTTTCTTTTACACATCATAATTATTCTGAGATCCGTCCATGTCTTAATGTTCATTCCTTTTTACTGCGAATAGAATTCCACTGCCTGGATGTTCAACAATTGGTTTATCTACTCGCCCGATGACTTTTGTGTTTTCCATTTTTAGCTAGTACAAATACAGCTGCTGGGAATATGCAGTTGTATAGACATACACTTTCATTCTCGTATCTAGGATGTGAATGATTTATCATATGATGGGTATGTTTAACTTATAAGAAGCTACCAAACTGCCTACCAAAGTGACTGTACATTTTACATCAACAGCAGTGTATGGCTGGCATGGTGGCACACGCCTGTAATCCCAACAACTCGGAAGGATAAGGCAGGAGGATTGTGAGTTCAAGGCCAGCCTCAGCAATGTAGGGAGGCCCTACACAACTTAGGGAGATCCCGTCTCAAAATAATATATTAAAAGGGCTGAGGATGTGGCTTAATGGCTAAGCATCCCTGGGTTGAATCCCCAGTCCCCCCCCACCAAAAAAAAAAAAAAAAAAAAACAAGAAGGAAGGAAAGAAGTATATGACTTTGCCTTTTACTTCATTCAAATTGTCACCAATACTTGATATAGCTAATTTTTAAAAAATTTATCCATTTGAAAATTTATGCTGTCATATCTCATTATATTTTTAATTTGTATGACCCTGATGGCTGCTAGTGTTGAGCATTTTTTCATGGGCTTATTGATATCTGTAGATCTTCTTTGGTGAAGTATCTGGTTAAGTCTTTTGCCCATTTCTACTGATTTTTATGATTTCTTATTATTTTGAGAGTTCTTCTTTCATACTCTGGATACAAGTTCTTTATCAGACATATAATCCTGAAAAATGTTTTATCTCAGATTTTATTTTTATTTTCCTAAGAGACAAAGAAGGATATTTTGTAATTATCAAAGGATCAACCCATCAGGAAGATATAGCAATTATAAACATCAGAACATCCCAACAACCAACATCAGAACACCTAAATATATAAAGCAAACACTGACAGAAATGAAGAAAGAAAAAGACGCTACAATAATAGTAGGATACTTCAATACCTCACTTTCAATAATGGATATAATCCAGAAAGGAGATCAGTCAGAGAACAGAGAACTTGAATAACAGCGTAGACCACTGTAACCAACAGACATATGTACAACCTTGCACCCAACTGCAAAAGAGTAAGTATTCTCAAGCACAAATGCATCTTTCTGAAAGATCTATCACATTAGGTTACAAACAAGCCTTAACAAACTTAGGAAGCTTGAAATCATACCAGGTATCTTTTCTAATCACAATGAAAGAAACTAGCCATCAATAGCAGAAATGAAACTGGAAATCCACAAATGTGTAGAAATTAAAAACCACAGACCTGAACAAACCATTAGGCCAAAGAAGAAATTTAAAAATGAAATAAAAAATATATTGAGACTAAAGAAAACGAGAAAAGTACATACCGAAGTGTATGGAATGCAGCAAAAGCAATACAAAGAGGGCAGTTCATAGCAATAAATAGCTACAGTTAAAAGGAAGAAAGGTCTCAAATAATCAACCTAATTCTGTTCTTCAAATAATTAGAAAAAAAGAAGAACAAACTAAGCCCAAAGTTAGAGAAGGAGCAGGAAGTAGTAACATAGAATAAAGCAGAAATAAACACAGCAGACCACAGAAAATTAGAAAAAAAACCCACTATGAAACAAAGTTATTTTTTTGAAAAGATAAAATTGACAAAACTTTAGACTAAGAAAAAGAAGTCTCAAATAAAATCATAAATGAAAGAAGAGACATTATATTTGATGTCACAGAAATAAAAGGGATCATAAGAGATTGTTATGGACAATTATACATCAATAAACTGGATATCCTAAAAGAAAATGCATTCCTAGAAACAAATCATCCACCAAGATGAACTTGGGAAGAAATAGAAAACCTGGACAGGCCTATAGTTCCTGTGGAGTTTGAATCATAATTTTTAAAAAAAAATTTCCCACTGAAGAAAGCTCAGGACCAGATGGCTTCCTTGGTGAATTCTACTAAACACTTAAGGAAAAATCAACACCAATCCTTTTCAAAAATTAAAACTAGGAGACTGATTCTATTGCTGTCTTTAAATTTGCTAAATTGAATTCACTAATCTTTTCTTCTCTAATTTCTAATCTTCCATTAATTCCATCCAGCGTATCTTCATGCAAAACATTGTAGTTTTCATCTCTGGATATTCAGTTTGGATCTCCCGTGAATCCTCTCTCTACCAATTTTCTGAACATATGGATTACAATTATAACTGGATGTCCTTGTGTACTAATTATAACTTGTGTCCAGTTCTGGTTGGTTTTAATTTATTGATTTCTTTTCCTCATTATAGATTGGGTTTCCTGCTTCTTTGCTTGCCAGGGGATTTTCTGATTGGATACCAGACATTATGAATTTTAACTTATTGGATTTGGGGTATTTATGTATTTCCTATAAATACTCTTGAGATTTTTTCTGGAATGCAGTCAAGTTACTTGGAAACAGTTAATCCTTTCATATCTTGCTTGTAAGATTTGTTAGATGGAACCAGCATTTAGTCTATGGCATTCTAAGGCAAAATTCGTCTGAATACTCTATATTTCTATGCACATTATGACATTTCCCAGTTCGGCTCTTGAGGACAGACACTATCCTTGCCCTGACAGAGTACCTGGCAGTATTTTTTTTGGTCCGTTCGGTTGATTCTTTATATGGCTCTGGGTAGTTCTTTACATGATTAGTATGTGCTGATCAATATGAACTGACCAATTCTGTGCTGAGAGAGACCTTCTATAGCTCCTGTCTGTGGCGTGCTGTTCTATGGACTCCAGCCACTGTGATCTCTCCAGACACAGGCTCCCAGGTCAGGGAGTCTATAGAGCTCTGCCCAGATCCCCTTCTCTGTCCCAAGGACTGGGAATTCTCCCACAGCACTAGGCCAGCAAAATAAAACTTGTGTCATCTGTTCCCTGACTTTTCTGGATCACTGTCCTTCATATTTTGATATCAGTAACTTAGTAAATGTTATGTATTTGTTTAACTGTCTTTGTTCTTTTAGGAGGGAAATCAGTCTCTTTCCCCCATCTCTGGAAGAACATGTTTAAAGTTTGCTTTTCATTTCTACCTTCACTGCATTGTGATCAAAGAATTCTGTTTGTAATGTGGAACTTACATTTATTTTGTGATCTAATATGCGATCAGTTTCAATGAATGTTTCACATCCTCTTGAGAAGAAAACACATTCTTTATTAAAGACTGCACCATTTGATACACATTTACAGAATCTAATTTATCATCCACGTTGACGAAGCCTTCTGTATCCGTATTTACTTTTTGTTCACATGATCTGTCTTGTCCTGAGAGTGGTGTGGAAAACTCTCTAATCATTATTTTTTCTAAGTATTTCTCCTTTCATGGCTGTAATTTCTACTTTATGTTATAGGTGGGTTTTGTGCAATTTGGTTCATAGATATTCGTGACTGATATAGTTATGTTGTGGATGTGGTTTATCACATTACAATGTTTTTCTATGTCTTGTTTGATGTTTTGTGTCCTAAATTCTGAACTGTGTAATATCTGCTCCCCAAACACTGGAATTCTTCTCATTTACCTGCCATAACTTTTTCCATATTCATTTTTTTCTTTGTAAGCCTTTTAATCACTTGTACATGGAATAAACCTGAGCCTATTTCTTTCTTAGATAGTCTGAAAAATCTCTTTCTTTTACTAAGGTAACTTAAGCTCATTCACATTTGCTGATATCACTAATATATTGAGTATCAACTCCTATGTCAATTTATCTTAGAACAGTTTTATTCATTATATTTATTGTGTTTCTTTCTCTACATTAAATATCTTCTTACTCTTTTCAAAAAGATTTGCTTTGATATTTGCTCAAGTGTACATTTGGCTCTGTAGTTGCTTTCTGCATTGATACCTTTCAAAATATCCTTATTCACCTTTTAATCTTTCTGAAGCTTTTAGTATCTAGATGATTCTAAGTAGTATAATTTGATACCTCCCCATTTCCTGTGCAATCATTGATTATCCTATTCTACTCTTTTTTTTTTTTGTCTTTCTTCACAGCTCAAATTTTCGTGGGCAATTATAATGTTAAAAATATCAGAATATAGAAAAGATCAGAGTTGATAATTAAGATCTCAGACACAGATGAAATATGCCATTTTTTTAATTTACCAAAATTAACCCAAGAAGAAATGCTGAACCTGAATTGACTTATAACCATAACAGCAAAAGTTCTGAAGGAGATTCCAGAAAGCCATCATTTGAGAATTTGTACAGAAGTAAAAATTCTCAGACCCCACCCATGCACAACTAGATCAGTAACTTGGGGTGTGGGCCTGTGACCCAAGTTTAACAAATCTTCTACGTCAGCTCAATCTTAAGCTGTATTCTTTTTACTTTGTTAGAACGTGTGACATTTATAATTATTTTCCACTCTTGTTCCCAATCCTTGTTTAAGTCACAGATCTACACTTAGAGACACTCTAGACTCTTTTTCCAGAATTCCACCCCAATCATATGTTGGTAGGGTGGAATTCATCCTCCAGCAGATCATCCAAGAAGGGTTCATGTATGTGAAGTTCTCTCGCTCCTTGAATGTATGATTTGCCTTTCTACAGCCTGCAAAGCTGAATGACAGCTTTAGCACGTGAAGTCCTTGGCCCACTATATATTTTCCGTTGGTTTCTTGAAAATAACGCTCCACTCTTGCCTTGCTTTGCAGGATGCTCCAGATACCCTGATGCTAAGATATTTTTCTTACCTTTGTAGATTACAGTATTGGGTCTGGAGGTCTTGAGTATTGTTCTTTTGTCTGAAACCAAAACCTTTGTCTTAAAGATTTAGAGACTATGTCTTAGTTGATCTTTCTCAGTCAATTTTCTTAGGTACAGAAATGTAGATTTTTCTTTTATTTCTATAAAGAATTTTTCGATTCCATTAAAAGATATTAACCCTTATTCCATGCTCCCTCCACTTCTCGGGGAAACCAACCTCTTAAATAGGCAAGGAGGGTCAGAATGGTGTAGAGTGGTGAGGACTGCTGTTAGATAGGAGCACCTAATTTATTTACTAGGATGGGCAGAGAGACAGAGGACATGGCCATGGACGCTAAAAAGCAGGCAGTCCTGGAGGAGGGGATCCAGGAGGGGCTCTTCTATACTGTGGCTTTCTCATGGTAGGGAAGCACCATCTAATCTAACTCCAATCCCTCACCTGGAAAACAGGGTGAAGTTGAGTGCATTTGACAAAGTTAGATTCCTGGATGGGAGCCAATCAGTTACCAAACTCCATGAATGATCTAGAAGCAGCTCAGAGGGCAATCTGTCCCTGACCCTCTTACCTAATACAAGACCCAGATCTGCTTCCTCCTGGGATCTCCATATCCAGGGGGACTGAAAGTAGTGCTAAGCAAGAAGCCAGGCTCAGGGAAAACTTTTATTGGGAATCTGGAGGACATCCTGTGGGAGGTGGTGGAGACATGCCCTGAGTTGCTTTAGTGAAACACAGGGACATGGATTTTGAGTTAGTATAAGAAAGGAGGTTACAGGTCTGGGCAGGGTTAGCATGTGAGGCCATGGGTTCTTTACCAGATGCTGTAGCCCTCTCATCTCTCTCTCAGCCAAAGCCATTAATTCAGGGAAGAACATGGACAAGGAGCTATGAGGGAATGAAGAAAAGACAAACAGATACAGATAGAGAGAAAAAGGTGGGGCCAGGTGGGCAGCCAAACTCTGGTGGAGTTTGACTGACTCAGAGCTAGCTCAGCACATTTATTTTATAGGTTTCATCATTAAAAGGTAATTTGTTAGAAAGTTTTAGCAAAGCAGGCAATCTGAAGGATGCAGGATCAGTGAGACATTAGGGTTATCTTGTTATGCTCAGCATCGTCTATCCCTGGGAGTTGGTGCCTGAACTCAAGGCCTCAATTGAGAACCCTGATCCTTTGCACAGTTTCCTTGGGTCAGCATCACCATAGCAACTGGGCCATCTTGAATTGCACCTTCGCACAGGCAGTTCCAGTGCAATGCATCCATGGGGGAGTCAGACTGTGATTCAAATCATTGTTCTCCACAACCAGAGAGTGTCCAGTTCTGGATGTGATGTCTGGATGTTGGGTAGGAGATTCCTGGGTCAGCGGAGTAATTGCCAGATGGTCTTTGTGGCAATGCCAAGTTGGCCATTCACCTCTGGCCATCCAAACCCACACTGTCAACAAATCTTCAACACCCTTCTCAATGTTTGAATCACTCTGGATCTACACATGGTATTCTGCCCCCTGAGCTATTTCTGTAGCCTTATAGATGACTTCTCTGCTTCTTTCTTGCCCCCTGCACCCCGGACTTTCCTATCCCAGTCTGTTTTCAATAGGGGTCAGATGGATCCTGTGGGATCATAAGTCAGATAATGTCCCTCTCTGTCAAACCCCATCTCATTCCCAGGAAAAGCCAATGTCCCCCATGGCCCCAGTCACTGCCCCAGCCCCACCAAACTGATTTTACCCTCCCTGTGGTCCTGCTGGCCCATGCTCCCTGCTGATGATGGCCTCCTGGCTGCTCCTTAGCACACTCTCCTCTCAAGGGACCACGGCAGTATCCTCTTGCTGCAGTGCTTTTGCCCCTAGTATTTGAAATGTTTACTTTTCCTGCTTTCTCTTTAGATGTCATTATCTATCCAAAGACTCTCTGCCTGTCCACCTTTATAAAAAAAAAATCCCATCCTTTGATCTTCCTTTATTTTCATAGCAGCACCTAACACCTACACATACATAGTTAATTATTTGTTTGTATTCCGACTGTCCTGACAGTGGCTTTGTCTGTTTTTTTTTTTTTTTATTATTGTTATACTCAATTTCTAGCTCAGGAAATAGTTGTTAAATGAAGGAAGCAATGAATAGGTGTCATGGCCTTTTTATGGGAATACAGGACAATAGAACGATCAGCCAGGGCTTGCGGCCTTCCTCCTGGAGAGGGGGAAGGACCACGGGTTTGAGAACTTGATCTGGCTTTGACACCTTGTGTCTTGCTTGCAGGTGAGGAGAGGTGAACTTTGGGCATCCTCACTCCCACTGACTGCCAATGGACAGAGCGCAGGCTGCGGCTGTCTGAAGTCTCGGAACAGTCAATACCAGCAAGTGGATTGGAAACAAACAAAACAAAACAGGACTCCAAGTGCCACCCAGCTGGTGGTGAGCTGAACCTGTCTTCCTCTGGCGTCCCCCGAGTGGAACTCAGCCCATCCTGAAAGCCAGAAGCAGGCTCCATGGTCCAGAAAGAGATGCAGATGAAACCCTCTGATTTTGGCTTGTGCAGTGGGGAAGGCGACCTCTGCAGCTCAGGGCATGGGGGTGGCGGGATGGGGCTCTGAGCCAGGGAAGCTTGCATTCTGACCTCAGGGTGCTCTTTCCCCTGCTCTAGGGGTCGCAGCTCATTCTCAGGAAGGTCCCCTATGCCGGTTACTCTTACCTGTCACTTATGGCCCATCACCAGTAGGGGAGGCAGGAGGGCACCTGCTCCTGAGGACTCAGCAGTCGTCACATCAGGAGTAAGTCAAGAAGCCTGACTCCAGGGCCCTCTACCAACATCCTGCGGCAGGGCCATTGCCCCACTCCACTCCTGCCCCAGGCCTCCTCTCCTCTTATGGGTCTGAAACACTGGCCCAAGCATGGAGGGAGCAGGCAGTGAGCCTCTGGCCTTTTAAAACTGTGGTCCCCTGGTCAGCCATGCTGCCCCTGGATGTGGGTGAAGTGGGACCTCTGCGATTTAGGGTTGGCCTTGGGGACAGCAGCACAGGAAGCGCTCTGAGGTCAGGCCTTATGGGGTATTCCAAGGGCACAGAATGGGCCAAGCCATGGCGGTTGTAGTGAAAAGGGAGAGCCCATGCGGTGTGTCCTGTTAACCTGGCTGTTCTGAGCCTTGTGAAGGGAAGGCCCTCCGCCATGTAGAGAGGGCTGTGTGAGCAGGCAAGGGGAAGCTGGCGCTTCTTTACACAGTCCCTGGGGAGTTCAGGCACCAGCTATCCAGCTAAACCTCTCTAAACTTTTGACATGGACAGTAGGGCTCCCATTTTTCAGATGAGCAAGATGAGGCACAGAGAGGTCATCCAAGGTCACAGTCCTGGTAAGTGACAGGGCCAAGCAAGTCTTCAATAAGCACACTCACCTACACTGGAATTGATGATCCCGTCGTTCCTAAGGCCTTGAATCTGAGCTCACAGGCCACAAGCTTGAGAAAGCAGAGTCCAGCAGCAATGTGAGGACTGGGGAAATGGAGCAGCTCACTCTTAGGAACTTGCTTCCCCAGGCTGTGAGAGAGGCCCTCGAGGCCCTGCCGCAGCTGCTTCGAGAGCTCATGGCTGGCTGATGGTCACAGGTGTGCTTTTCCTACATCTCACCTGGTGCCTGTGTTTCTGGGGAGCTCGCTGTCTGACCAGGGGTGGCGAAGCACAACAGCACCCAGCTGAGTTGGCTCTTGAAGCTGGAAGAGGGCCTGGGGGCTCACAGCAGCTCCCAGGCCCATGTGCCCCATTTAGTGACTAAGGGGAAGAGGCCAGCCTTAGGAGTCAGTGAGGCTGACTGTCATTTCTGAGGACAGAGGATGCCTCAGGGAGCAAACTGGAGATTCAGAATTTGGGGTGTGTCTGCTGCGGCTACATTGGCTGAGGTGGGTGGGCTTAGGGGCCTTGGGCCTGGGGACAACAGGAGGTTCCATCAGCTGTCAAAGGCGGGGACAGGAATAGGGTTTTATTTCAAGGCTTTACTTCCTTAATGTGTAAAGTGGCCATGCAGAAGATGCAGCTCAGGGGGTTGTGTATGTGTAAACTGAGAAGTAATAAGTAATTAAATACGTAGCACACAGTGCTGGAGAAGCAGAAGTGCCAACAGCCTCCTGTACGTTAATTACACGCATCGCTGAATGCAGCCAGCAGTCGCAGCCTCTGAATGACAACGTCCGGTTGCCTGGGTTCTAGAATCACTGGACTGGCACAGTGGCCGGGGCCAGCCCTCTAGTCTCCTCTAGGTGCTATTAGAATTTGCTCTTCAAGATGGTGCCCAGGAGGGCCGGCATTGTGCTGGGGAACGAGGGGTGTGTTGACTTTCAGAATTCATCCAGGGACTGGGCCCACCTCCCGGCAGCCCATGTTCACCAGATCCAGCCCTCTTTGATCCGTAGGGCACGTCCAGAGTGGGTGTGGTTACGTCTGAAGAGATGCACCAGCCATGCGCCAGGGCTTGGACTGTCCCATTCCCCAGGCCCAGGAGGGCACCGGGCCTCCGTGTTTTCAGTACGAGCTGAAAGGACTCCATGCCCCTGATGAGTCCAGAGAGACACAGCAGCAGCCCAGGGCCCCGATGCCCTGGGGCTCACGCCCTACCGCCATGTGGATGGGCGCTGTGGCCACCTCTGTTAGCCAGGACTCACCCTTTCACTGTTCTTGGTAGAACCCGTGAGAATCACACCAGTGAAGGACGCTGGCCCACAGCAGCTTGCCCAGGATGTAACTGAGAAGAGGCTGCTCCTTGAGTTGCCAGAACCTTGTCTGCAAAGCATGTTCAGGAAGATGATCCCCACCCCGGGGGTCGGAGGGCACGGGAGGCCATCGACCCTGGAAGGTGAGGAGGGAGACTCTGACCAATTCTTTCCTTGAATTCTCATCTCTCTTCTGCCCCAAACCCAGTGCCCCAAAGGAATGGAAAGTAAAATGGACTCTTCATTGTCTTGTCTCCAAGCACGTCTTTAAGAAGTAAGGAATATGATATAAAGTCTTCATTAAAGAAACTGCTGACCCCTTCCTGGTGCAGGAATGTCCCTGAAAGAGCCGGCATAGCTGTCTGAGCCCCGTGGGCTGTGGGTGAGGCAGATGTCCATGGTCAGCTTTAAGGCAGGGGTGGGGTCTGCCAGGACACTTGGTGGAGGGGCAGGGTCCTGTCCAGGTGAAGAGCTTGACCTATGTGGATATGAACAGAGGGCCCCAGACAAACTGTGGGGGGGATTGGGGATGGAGGACCACGTTCCTCACACCAGGATTGCTGCCCCTGAGGAATGGTGGGATCTTATCCTTGGAAAGGGGGAGGAATTGGGGCATTTCTTGGGGTGCCTTATTTCTCTCTCCTCACCAAAGTTGGGGACTTCAGAGGCAGGAACGAAGGCCCCGGGTCCTGCAAACACAACCTTCTCCAGGTTCCTGAGCTCTGAGGGTGCAGGGTAGGAAGGAGCCTGAGAAGACCAGGTGGAGTCTGCCCAGAAGGGAAACGTGGGTGGCTGGTCGTCTTCCCTGGGATCTCGCTTGGGTAAAGATCCTGAGCTTTGATCCCTGTGAAAGAGTCACCCAGGAGACCTTGGCAGGCAGGCAGCCGCAGGGAGCGCCATGCAGATTCAGCACCAGGGACAGGCACAGCCTATCCCGGCCCACAGCTGAGCCGACACAGGCATTAGTCACTCTCACAGAGACGTGGACAGGATAAGGCATTGCTCCTGTGGTCCGTTTCCCCCTCATTGTGGCGAGAACTCTCTTAACCATTTGGAGGTGCACAATGTGGTATTGTCAGCGGTAACAGTGGTGACAATGTGGCCCGGCAGATCCGGGGAAGGAATTCTTCTTGCATTACTGAAACTTCACACCCACTGAACGGAGGTGGAGGCGACTCGCCATCCTGCCCCCTCCCCCGCCTCCATTAAGCGCCATTCCCCTCCCGGCTCCTGCGGCTCCACCCTCAGACTCCTCATTTCAATGGAATGCAGCCTCTCTCTCCAGAGACCTCCGGATTCATTGCAGCATGGTTCACAGTAGCCCAGATATGGGAACAGGCTGAGTTTTCATCGAAGAATGAATAGATAAAGAAAATGTCATACACATGCTATGAAATGGTTTTCGGTGAAAAAAGGAAATCCTGCCACCTGTGCCTGCGTGAGCGTGCGGGGACGTTTCCACTAGAGGCAGGGCAGGGAGGGGGCTGCCTTGGGGGATTAAGCAGAGAGCCCTGGTGCTGTTCTGGCTGTGCTGAGTACTCTCCCGTCCTCTCTCCCTTCAGCCTCTCAACGATGCTCTGAAAAGGTCACTTGTTAGTCCCATGTTACAGACACAGGACTCTGGGAGGTCTCTGGGTGGCTGGGGACCAGGGCAGGACGGTCACTGATGCTCTGAGAAGGACCGTCTCAGCTTCAGCCGGTTGCCCACTTCCAGCCGAGGCTTCCTGGTCGTCTCCCTTGGAGAGCTCTGCCCAGCCCGTTCCATCCAGCACATGCTTCTGAGAACCTTCTCACCTGGGAACAGCGGCTCTGGGGACCTCCAAGCCAGTGAGGACTAATTCAGGCCCTGCCACTAGGGACAGTTACGGGGCACATGCTACCCCCCCAGCCTCTCCCCTAGGAAGACTATGTTTAACTCCTTGGCCTTTAACCACCCGGGGGCTAGGGCATCCTACTGCGCGAATCACTGCCCCCTGTGCACATTCTGGGCACACGTGTGCACACACAGGAGGTCTTCAAGCAGCGTACAAACTGATGAGACCTGAGTGCCACAGAGAAAGCCCCATCTGCTAGAGTTGGGCTATCCATGACCAAGACCCCGTGCGACCCCGCCTTCCCCCAAACATCTGCTGTCCAGAATAGAACACCCCAGTTCCGGGCAGCACTGGGCAGAACATCTGTGTGCCTGGGTGCCGCTACCCCTTTCTCTCCACCTCTCTGTCGAGAGCAGAGATGGTATCCTCTTCCCACAGATGGGGCCTGGGATGAGAGTGGCACGGAGCGGGCGGCGCTGCTGGGGTGTGGAGGGCGCCCTCTGCACCTGGCTGAGCTCTGCCTCCTCAGAGCCCCATGTCTGACTGGGTAACCAGAGCGACTGGGCCACCCTAGCCCTCACCCCTTGGAGGAGTCTGGAGGGGCTGGCTTCTCACACCTTTTAATCCAGCCTTCCATTTCTCCAGGCAACGACAGAGGGCTTGGCCCAGCTGGTGGGGACACTCAGCCCTACGTGGAGGTTCTGTTGTCTCTACTAGGCCGGGAACTTCGAACCTGTCCCCAGAGAATTCTGTTTCTTGGCGTCCACTACTGGACAGCCGGTGTCACCTCTTCACACGTGTCCCAGACTGGTGTGCACGGGCGCCTACCACAGTGTGTTCACAAGCACACATGGTACACAGCAGGAAGGTGTGTGGACAGGGCACTTGTGGATCATGCATGAGTCTCTATTAGTGCCCACAGGACGCCAGGCTGGGGTGGTCTAGATGAGGGGCCGCGTGGAGTTTGGCAGCAGTGGTAAAATCAGTGACCAGCACATGGGATCCTTTAAGCTGGGGCAGAAGCGCTGGGAAAACAGCCGAGAAATGCAGTGAATGAAAGCAGGGGCCACTTTAGACTTAGATGGCTTTAGACGGCCCCAGGCAAGGTCTCCTGAGGCCACAGGAAGGTGGGGTCCTGAGTCTAGGCAGGGGAAAGCCAAGGCCAGAAGCCTGCATAGAGTGAACTTGGCGTGCTGCAGCTGGACGGCAGAGGGGCCAGGAGGGTGGGCAGGGGGAAGGGCAGGATCTGAGGTCAGTGATGGAGGAGTCAGCAGGGCTCAGGGGTCCCTAAACCCGCACTCTGAAGTCAGATTGCCTGGGCCCAATTCCCTCCTTTGCCACTTGGTAGCTGTGTGATCTTGAGGGAGTTCCTTAACCTCTCTGGGCTTCTGAGGGGTAATGGCGCTGCCCCCTTTGGAGAGTTAAGGTGACGATTGAATGATTTAACTTATGTGAAGGGCTTAGAATGCTGCCTGGACACCGTAGCTGTGCTATGCCTGAGCCTTTCTTCAGTAAGTATTTACTACTGTGATCGCCTCCTGGTCCTGGGAAAGGAGCTTAGATTTCAAGAGGTGTGTGTGCGTGTGTCTACTGGGACAAGTTCTGGACTGGAGTTGGCAGAGGCCTGAATCTAAGTCCCTGGGTGTCCAGTCCCTGTGGATGGACACCTGTGGGGCTCCAGCTTAGTGGATACCCAGGTCCTAAGGGTGAGGTCTTAATGAGAGAGGAGCTTGTTACCCGGGAAGTGAGTCCAAACTCATCCGGAAGGTGTCCTAGCCCAGTAAAGAAGATGGAGAGATAAGAATTCCCAAGAGCAGGGATCAGAGGCCAGGCACGGCAGTGGGAGGGGGACAGACAGGGGACTGGTGGAGCCTGGCCTTCTTTATTAGTCACCTTGGCAGAAAGATGGAAGGCCCAGGGTCCTGTTGGGTCCTGGGGGTCAGGCTGCTGCTGGGTGGGTTAATCAAGTTGCTGGTTGAGATCACTGGAAAGACCCTTCCTAGCTGACCCCACTCAAACATCCCTGGAGGCTGGGCTGGCTATGGGTCAGGGCAGCCATGTGGAGATGGGGACCTCGTGGGGAATCAGGAGCCCCAGGCTTGTGGCAGGTTAGGGGTCCAGTGTTTTGTTTCACCTGTGCTAGCAGGAGGTGGAGAAGGAAGTGAGGTTGTAAGTCCTAGATCACTAGAGGCCACCCTCTAGTGACCAGACCTCTTGGTGGGATGTGCCCACTGTCCTGGAGATGAGTCGATTCTGAAATGCCTTCCCTGTCCTCAACTGGGTGACGAGAGACACCAACAAGTTCTGCTTCTTCACGCACATGTAGTCACGCCCCTGCAACATGTGGGCTTCTGAGAATTTACAGGAAAATCACATTCTTGTAAATCTAATTCTATTTTCAATGCATTCTGTTTTTTTTACTATTGAAAGAAGCCCTGTTGCAAATCCTTTTGTGAAGCAAATACACCCCTTCCCATAGGTATTAGTGTTCATGTTCAGGCTTTCAAAGAAGGGGAGCCCCGCTCTGTTCAAGTGTGTGTGCGTGCACACACATGCGTGTGAAAGAGCGTGAGCGTGAATTTGCATTCACTCTGGCACATGAAAAGATCCATGAATACCTCATTTTTTTCTTTCTCTCCCAGGCTCTGTTAGGATGGGTTGCTGGAAAAAGACACCCACTGTTTACACACAGGGCAGACCCAGCTTCTCGGATCTCTGTCTGAGCACTCCATCCCTCCTTCCTGGCGTGTGACTGCCACTCCCAGTGGGCACAGCCCTAGGGACCACCTCAGAAGGAGGCGCAGAGGAAGCTTAATAATCTGGGAAAAATGGAAAATGTCACTGTTGCTTGGATTGGGACAGGGAAGGGAGGAAGATGGGAGGGTGCAGGGGTGATGCCCGGGAACCCTCCTGGAAGTCATTCATAAGGCTGCATTCTACAATCAGCGTGCCCCAGGGAACATCCGGGGACTGCTGCTGTGCGCTTCCGGCCTGTCTGGAGGATGAGGACTGCATTTAAGGGCAGGAAGAGTGGCCTGGTTTCCCCAGAAGGTTCACGGTGACTCCCTGGGTGCTGTCCCTTGTCTCACCACCCCATGCCTCTGAACTCTGTATGGGGAAGGACCCTTCAACGGCCCGGCCTTCCACAAGCCAGCGCAGGGGCCAGCGAAACCTCTGGAAAGACTCTCCCTCATCATTTATTAATGGTCCCTGGCCTCATCCTGAAATAATTAGGGTCGGGATATTTTCATATCATGCAGCTAATTGCCATCTGCACTGCTTAACAAGCCAGGGCGCTGGGTGGCAATCTGAGGCCCACTGAGGATTGTGGGGGTGGGATGTGAGTCATGGTGTTGGCTGTCACAGCCTGGGACTGGGGCTGGGGGGAGACGGGGGCCTTCAGCAGGCTGTGGGAGCTGCTGGGCTCTCAGGGCAGCTTCCCAGGGAAGGTACAAAAGCCCTTGTCCCCTGGGAGGTGGAGAGGAGGACAAGGTCCCCGCACGAGGCCAGGTTTCCCATCACCATGGACACCCACAGGACTCCCAGCACCCTTTTAAGAGCATCCAGATTGGGGACAGGAAGCCCTTTATTCTAGCCCTTCAGTTCCACAGAAGCCAAGTCGGGGCTGGGGTTCTGCCGTGGGATTGGGGGGAAGCACTTTCAGGAGAAGCTGGAGGAGCAGGAGGGGAACCGAGGCCCAGAAGCTGCTGCCGGGGAGGGTGGCGTGCTCAGCCTCCTGGGGGAGAGGTCCCTGCAGCCAGGAGCAGTTCTGAGCCATTAGCAGCTCCGGGTGGCACCTGGGGAGCCTCGGACTCCGTCCAGGGTAGGGTGGCTCATCCTGCAGCCCTGAGGCTCCTCTTCCTGCCTGGGGGAGAGGGTTACATGGCCTGCCTTGTTCTCTGGTCATGCAGAAAGGTCAGAAGGCCAGGGGATGTGGGAAGCCTCTTAACGCTGTCCTAGCCAGTGTCCCCGCAGTGTCCCACACAGGATGGTGGAGGAAACACACAGACTCCAGGTGTGGACGGAGCACAGGCCAATGGGGCTCGGCTTGGCGGGCTCTACAAGGCGTCTCTCCTCCCTGTCCTCCTGTCTGGGCTCCCTCCACTCTCTTGGGGTGTCCTTGTTCTCTGGGGCGACTTAAGAAGACAGTGTGTGGGTAGTTGGTACTTATCATGAGGACTGATGCTCCCTTTCCCAACTAGAGCAGGGAGGGAGGAGGGGCTGCCGAGGGCCAGGCAGGGGCCTCCTGAGTTCCACGGGGGACACGGGACGGCCTCTTTCCATCCGCATCCATTCTGGTGCAGGCTGATTTGGACGCTGGAAGGGGCTGAACACTCAGGCTGGGTGGCCCTCGGTCCCCCAGAAAGGACAATGAGTCCAAAGACACCCCCCTTCTGCCCCCAATAGAGCCTGCTTCTCCCTGCACCTGCAGGAAAAAGGGGGACTTGCAAAGCCATCACCTGTGGGAGGAGTGAGCTGCTGCCGTCCAGGGCACAGCGGTGAGGGACAGGCAGGGGTGGCCATGTCAGCAGAGCCACTGACGGGCCTGGAACTGAATGCCTGGGGGCACCCTCACAGGGGCCACCTGCCATCCGTCAGGCCTCCAAGATGGAGAAATCAGTGGCTCTGGGACTTCTTCTGCCTCTGAAACAACGTGGCCCTGGAGCAAGCTCATCTGTCCCCTGCCACACCATGGTGAGCGCTGTGTCCCTTTCTAGGGGGGGAGGATTCTGTGTCCAGGACACAGCAGGGCCTGACCTCCTGGGTGTGTTCCACGTACCCAGGGGCCAGAAGGACCCTTGTCTGCTACCCCTGGAGCTAAGAAATCCAGACTTGGGAACAGTGTGTTTTGATTGTCATTAGCAGGAATGTGGAGTCATTTCTGGGAAAGTGGCTGGGTTCTATTTTACAGGACATAAGCACTGTGCACACCTTCTGTGTGTGTGTGTGTGTGTGTGTGTGTGTGCATGTGTGTGTTAAGAGAGCAAGAGCCCTTGCTGGTCTGTTGGGAGACAAATTACACCTCTCACCCACCCAGGAATCCAGAGTCCTGCCTGGGCCAGAGGGTGGTTGGGCAAGGACAGGGTTGATCCAGGAGAGCTTTGGCCCCGCGCGGGGTAGGAAGCAGGAGTGTGCCTTACAGACTCCTTCAGGGTCCTGAGTCTACATTTACCCAGGGGGATCACATGAGGGTAGGCCTAAGAGGGTCTGGAGAACTGGTCAGGGAAGGCTGCACGGAGCAGGCAGGGCTTGCAAGAAGTGGAGCATTTGAACTGCGGTGGGGGAAGAAGAGGAAAGAGGGAGTCCTTCAGGAGAGAGCTGTGTCAGCTGCAGTGTGGGGGAAGGAAGGAGTGAGGGCAGCCTGGCTAGAAGAAAACCTTTCCGCAATCATCACCATTAAAGCTGATACTAATTGAGCACCTACTATGTGCCAGGCAACATTCTTAGAGCTTCGCTATCAACTTAATCCTCACATCAACCCTAGGATGCAGGTATTATTCTTGTTCCTTATTTTATGAGAGAAGAAACTGAAGCCCAGAGAGGTTAATTGTAATAGGCACAAGATCACACAGCCAGTGAATGGCAGACTCAGGATGTGAACCAGGGTAGGTTGGCTCTGTGGTCTCTGCTCCTAACCACATACCATGCCGAGACGTCTATTCAGAGAATCCTCAGTATCGAACCCTTTTGACAGATGAGAAGATGGAGGCACAGAAAGGTCACACAGCATTACATAAGGCCCAAAAGAGAGCAGGGTAGCCAGTACCTGATCCAGACAGTCTGAGCCCAATCCGCCACACAGAGTGGGGCAGGGGAGGCAGGTGAAGGTCTCAGGCGCTGTTCTCAGGTGCGTGGACTTGTCCACTGGCACTGGGAGCTCTGGGGAGTTTGGGTCTCTGAGAGGGAGCAGGGAGTGGGGGGATGCCAGGGCGGAGGCTGGGGCTGGGGCTGGGCTCGTGCCTGAGGGCTGCTCAGGGCCTGCTGAAGCCGGAGCCGGGCAGGGGGAAGGGCCTGCTCCTCCATGGCTCCTGTGGCCTAGTTTCCAGGCGGCTGCCAGGTAGTGGGGCCTGGCAGGAGGTTATAAATATCCCCGAGTGACACGCAGGCCTTCTCTCTGACGCTGGTGTGGATTAAGCTGGATGTGCAGGCTCAAGGTCATAGGCATGGCTGTGACTCTGATAGCTCTGAGGAAGGTCCAGTGGGGGCTTGTGAGGGAGGGGATCACGGGACACTGAAGCCTGAACCCCAATGTCCAGCTCAGTTTGGACAGTGGCCTTCCCTCCCAGGGGTCCAAGTGCTGGGCTCCTGCCTACCGCTGTCCCCCTGCCCCCCACCTGCACGTGGCTGGTTTCCTGAGCCCAGTCTTGGTTCGGAGGCCCCCAGGCTGTGTGACTCTGTTGGGGCAGTCCCCTGCCTGGCCTGCTTCCCCTCCAACCACCTCCTCCCCCAGCACCTATCTTTAGCCTTTTTCTAGGGCAGAGTTTCACAGTGACGCTGGGTGAGCCCAGCAGACCTGTGTCCAGCTCCTGGGGACTGTGTATGTGACTGTGTTCATTCTGTTAATTAAAAAAAAGAGATGCTTAGAAACCTCAGGCACTCACAGCTGGATGAGGCCTGGGAGTGAATCCACTCCAAGAACGAGGCTGTGAGCGGCCACAGACACATTCACAGCCGACACCCCGGCTTTCTGAGCCTCCTGAGCCTAGGCCAGTACTCTCTAGTGACAGCTCTTCTTCAGCTTTAGTGTCACCCCAAAGGAGCCCCAGAAGGTCCAGGGAGGTACAGTCGGGCTAGGAGGACCTCAGGGAAGGAGCTGGGTGGGTGATGGGTCTTGGGGAGGGGCCAGTCCCTGCTGTGGCTGAGGCGGGACAGCCCCTCTCCATGCGGCAGAGGCGGGTTTGGGGCTCAGCTGGCCTGGATTGCAGGCCAGGTGGGGGCTGAGGGGGTCGTGTGCATATCAGATATTGTCTAGTAGCACTGGGCTTCCGATTTCTCCCCGTTGTGTGCCCACTATACCCATCACAGGGTCTAGAAGGATAAATGCAACATTTCCCAGAATCCCTCGCTGCTTGGATTCGAGCCACACCTGGGTGTTGCCAACCAGAGGCACCCCCCACGAGAGCTCTGGAGGGTGAGGGAGGCAGAGGCCGTCCCTCTGTGCTGGTGGCAGACGGCGGGCAGGCTCTGGCTGACATGAGAATTTGTAGCACCTGCCACATCTCCGGCCTGACAATCCTGTGGTGCCGGAGCAAGCTCATCTGTCCCTTGCCACACCATGGTGAGCCCTGTGTGGGGCCACCGATGTGGCCCTCGCAGAGGCAGCAACTGTCTCCCGGTCTTGGGCTCATGGCAAGTCAAAAACCCCAGGGAGACCCCGGCATCCAGTCATCCTGACCCTCTGTTCGTGTGTGACCCCCATCTCCCCTCTTAAACTGCTGGAGACCCCCGGGCACTCTGTCTTCTACAGACAGTGTGAGTGACAGGGACTGGGCATGGCTGGGACAGGTAGACCTGGGGCTGAGTGGTGCAGGCCTGGGACCTGATTCGGGGGCCCGGGAGATGCCAAGCCTGGTGTGGTTGAGAATTGTGAGCTGCAGGTGCGTGGAGAGCCAGGCTCAGAGGCTGTTGTGGTGGCCAGGGATGGACCACCCACTGGGCCTCAGTGACCCTATGAGGACACAGGAGGGAACAGGGAAGAAATCCCAGCCGGCCCCTTCAAAGGTGACCTGGTACTGCCTCATCCAGAACCCCAGGGCCACTCTCCTGCAGAGAGACAAGGACGCGGTAAAACAAACCCAGGGGCAACCCAGCCAGGTCAGCCTGGGGGAGAATTCTAGAACATCCAGGGAGGACAGAGCAGCAGCACCTTCCAGACTGGGAAAGCTGCCCAGGCTGCCTTGGCTCCCAGGCCTTTCTCCCCCCCGCCCCCCCTCCAGCATCTCCATGGCCAGTCAGCCTGGGAAGGAGGGCGAGGAGCCAGGCTCCGGAGAGGGCCCAGGCCCCGCTCCCAGCACGTTTGCCCGCTGCGGCCTGCACCCTGGGGCTGCCCTGAAAGCTGCCGAGTTCCTGCCAGACCCGTGGGAGCATCGCACGTTCCCGTAGAGGACAATGGCTATGAAAGGGCTTGTCAGACAGGCTGAGATGTCCTGGGCATGCGCATGATGCTCCTGGCTCTTGGCTCCTGACTTCATCTCTCGAGGAGGCGATCTGCTGAGGGTGGACACCTGGAGGGACTTACAGGTACTGCCCCCTCCCTGCCTTCAGTCCCCACAGGAGTCATCATCATGGCCACGTTGCAGATGAGGAGACTGAGCTCCAGGAAGCCACCAGCCATCAGGGGCTGGGATTCGAACCGTCTTCCTCGCTTGGAGCCACAGTCTAGTGACCCAGGCAAGGTGACTCCGGGCCCCGCCTGGCCTCTGTGAGCCACGTCACCACCTTAGTCCCTCACACCTCCCTGTGCTGTGTTCACTGGCCACCCCTGACCTGGGCAAGGTGAGGAGTTAGTATGGAGACAGGCCCTGCCCTTCTCCTGGCCCCAGGAGGCAGGCCAAGGGGTTCTGTTTCTGATCTTCCTTTCCTTTCTTTCAGTTCCAGCTGGTAACTGCCATGCTACCATGCCACTCTCATATCAGCCACTGACATTTAAGTCCCAAAGCTTTCTAAATAGGGAAAGGGGCTTGGCCTCGGCTTGTGCCGTGGGGAGGAGAGGTGGCCTTCCTGGCTCTTGGCTCCTTTGAGGGGAGCAGGAGGAGAGGAAAGGCCCCCGGAGCAGCTTCCCTCGCTCCACTGGTTCTGAGACTGGAGCTGACCTGGAAGGTTCTGACGGTGGAGGAAAAAGTGCTGCCACCCATCCACGCCCCACCCCCGGCCTGGAATTCGTCCCTTCTCTACACCAACTGCCCTCATTTTCTCTTCTGCTACACTAGTTCTCGGGCCACCAAATGTGCAGTGGGTGTCCCTCCACACCCACCGAGTGGCCTACAATTCTGACTCTAGCCCCCTAGAGTTAGTGCAGACCACACAGGTTACGGGCTCAGTCCCCTAAGACTGCCCCCTCCCCATCTCAGACCCCAGTCACCAGTCCAGGCGGCCACCGGGCTTCTGACCAATTGGCTGTGAATCAGAGTCCTAGGACCCACGCCCGATGCTCAAGGATCTGTTCCAACAGCTCCCAGAACTCAAGAAAAGCTTTTCCTTACTTAGCTCCTCCATTATCTGTTTATTAGAGAAGGCTACAGCTGGAGCTCAGAGATGGAGGAGATGGCAGGGCTGGGGACGGGGACAGGGCTGGGGACGGGGACAGGGCTTGGGCTTGCTCCTAGGCACACCACACGCCCAGGGAGCCTGGCTGTCTCTCTGTCTATAATGCATTTATGGACGGTCCACTACCCACGTGAGCTGGATTAAGTCACTGGCCATCAGTGATGAGATCAATTTCCAGTCCCTCGACCTCAGAGGATGAGGCGGGGCTAAAAGTTCTAACTCTTTAGTCACATGCTTGGCACCCCTGGCAACAGGCACCCTAACCTGAGGGTACCCCGGAGCCCCCCAGCCACGAACCACCCCAGCACACAAAAAAGATGCTTCTTCAGAGATTCCAAGAGTTTTTGGAGTTGGGTTCCAGGAAGCGAAGTGTAAGACCAAGATATCTCTTCCTGCTTCATCCATGTTTCACAGATGCCCACAGCCCAATTGGGGAAACTGAGGCCCAGAGAGGAGTCCCCTGCCCATGTGCCCACGATAGCCTAGAGCCCCTGGGGGTCCTGCCGATGTCGAGTCCTCGGGAGCCCCGCAGTGGCTGGGGTGCCACCTTCATGAGGAGCATCTCTTTCCCTTCATCAACCATGGGTGCGTGGCATTGCCCCTCCTCATCAGGACCCAGGCTTGATGCAGACCTCGCCTGCAGCCCCCTGACTGACAGGAGAATCAGGATGAGCAAGCAGAAAGCTTCCCGCCCAGGGAGGTGGCTGCCGGGACGCTCCTGCCTGCACCCCCAACAGGAAGGGCCAGCAGCACCTCCCTGGCTATTAGAGGTGTTAACCCTCAGGCCACTCGACCAGGCAGGCTCTGCATTCTAGAGGGACACCAGCTGTGCTTCAGAAACGTCCAGAACCTCACAGCTGACGAGTGTGGGGCCAGGGCTGGAGCCACCTCGCAGGGCACCCCAGGCAGGAGCTGCTCCTCCTGAGCCCATGAGCCAGCTGAGTCCCCAGGGCTCAGGGCAGGAAGGGCCTTGCCCAGGGCCTCCTGGCTAGTCGGAAGAGCCCCAGGGTCTCAGCCTAGGTGTTCTGCTCTTGCCATCCCTTTGCCTGTGGTGGCTGGGAGCAGGATGGGGAGGGGGCAGTTTTCAGCTCTGTCCTCATAACTCAGTTGATGACATTCTGGGCCCCCAGCCCCCCACCTGCTGGAGAAGGTCTGCCAGCAGCCGCTGGAGGTGAGCAGCCCGCGTGTGACTAACACCGTCTGAGCCTCTCAATCCCCAAGAGCTGTTCTGTCTCATGGATGAGAGCCTCCGACATCTGTACCTGTCGGGTGACAAATCCAGATGCATGCTCTCTGTCTCGTTAGAGATGCATCAGGCCCGATTAGGCCCACAAACCCGCCGGCTGCTCCCGGATCCCGTCAGCCGAAAGCCACAAGAGAAACAGAAGCCGGGAGCAGTTCACCAGGAAGTGAGGCGTGGAGAAGGGTCCAGCATGGGGGGCCATGGGCCCTGGGGTGGGACAGATGCCAATCCTGTGACACTGTGGTGGACTCACTGACTACCTGGTATAAGGCAAGGGGGCCCCAGCCCTGGACTCTTCCTCCTCTGGAGAGGCGGCAGGGACTGTTCTGGTCTTTGTGGCCTTTCTCTCTTAAGCGTGGAGAGGAGGGGACACCGGGAGCCAGATGAGCAGATGTATCCTCCAGGGACAGGTCGGCAACGCAGGCACAGCCAGACGCTCGCCTCCCACCTTCCAATCTGTATTCCATGTCCTCACTCTGGGGCCTGCTCCTCGGGCAGATCTGGACAGCTCCCTGGCAGAAGACGGGCTGCGGTGGACAGGAGCCACGGCTCGTCTTCCCGCCTCCCTGCTGAGCCCGTGCAGCCCATCTCACACCCTCCGTGCCCACCCGGTCCGCTGGGTTCACCTCCCAACCCCACCAGTAAGTTCACCTGCGCTCCAGGGCGGCTGCCATGACGCACCGCTTCCTCCCCCACCCAGGGCAGCACCTGTTGAGAGCTGACAACTGTTCCCCTCCCCTGCTAGGCACCCGCAGAAACAAACGCAGGAGGTTGTGGGTGAGTGACAGCTTTGTTCAGTTCTGCCCTGCACCTGGCTCCAGGCCGGTCCCCTCCCCACCCAGGGGAGCATCCATCCTGCTTTTTGGCCACCCACCTGTCTGTTTTGTTGTTATGGGGGGGAGGTACCGGGGATTGAACTCAGGGGCACTCGACCACTGAGCCCCATCCCCAGCCCTATTTTGTATTTTACTTAGAGACAGGGAGGGTCTCACTGAGTTGCTCAGTACCTCCTTGTTGCTGAGGCTGGCTTTGAACTCACGATCCTCCTACTTCAGCCTCCCGAGCTGCTGGGATTCTAGGAGGGTACCACGGCACCTGGCCCCATCTGTCTTGAACAGTCTCTTGGGGCATTTCCTGCTCTGCGGATCCTGCCTCTTGAGAGACTAGAGAATATTTCCCAGTGTCTCTCATGGCCAGGACACAGGCACAGACATGGACCCACCCGTCAGAGTCTTCAGCTGGAGACATGTGTGCACCCTGTCCATTGCCTGGTAAGAACAGGGGCAGAGGCATCTGCTTTAGAGGCAGAGGAAGGATCTGGGACCCCTTGGGAGCAGGCAGAGCTGTGACGTGTGTCCCGCCACAATCACAGGGTCTTAGCCGGAGTAGGGTGGAGGGTTGGTCGGCACCGTCTAGCCCCTCCCAACATCTGGCTCCCTAGAGATTGAACATCTTGGTTTTCTGTTTAAGGACTTGGGTTTGCAAACACCCTGACAGGCCCAGTGCTCCCGGGAGTAGATCTGGGGTCTGTGTCAACAGAAAGTGAGTGTGCATGAGTGTGCGTGGAACACTTGAACACGCAGAGGTGGTGAGAGCAAGCAAGGCAATGGTGACGAGGGTGACGGGGATGACGCTCATGGTGACCAGGATGTCTTGACCTGGAGGAGTGACTGGAGCAGGAGGAGGTGCTCACAGCGGCACCAAGACCTGCGCAGCACCCGGCCCTGGGGCCTTCTACTACTCTCCTCTACTGGGGAGAGTGTGCCATCTGGGATCAAAAGGGAGCAAAGTGACCCTGCAGAGATGCAGGGGCCAAAGCAGCTGAGGACAGGCCAAAGATGGGGTCTGGCCTGCTGGCCACCACTCTGAATCTGGCCCCTCTGGCTGGCACAGCCACCCCTGATGCCCAGCACTGCACCCCTGGCAGGCACCACAGCCCTGAGGCCTCCTGAACAGGGAGCCGGCAGACTGCCCCAGAGTCTAGGAGCAGGGCCTAGGATGGCGTGGACAGTCATTCCGCTCTTCATGCTGGACAGTTTCCTTGATGGCCACTCACCAAGAACCATTCTTCCCTTGATGAGTTCTCCTCACTCAGCTTGGAGCCCCTCACCTCCCCAACCTGGCCTCCCTCAGCCTCTCCTCTCTCAGCCTCTCCACCCTGGCCTCCCTCAGCCTCTCCTCCCTCAGCCTCTCCACCCTGGCCTCCCTCAGCCTCTCCACACTCCTCTCCCCTCAGCCTCTCCACCCTGGCCTTGCCTGGCCTCTCCACCCTCAACCCCTCAGCTTCTCCTCCCTCTGCCCTGCCCTCCAAGCCTCCTTTCTTGGGTCTCACGTCCCTTGCTCCGCCCACCTCCTCTGTGTTCACCCTACCTTGTGCCCTTGGCCCACCCCCTGCCTCCTTCGTCCCTCTTTCCCCTCACCCTCCCCAGCCACCTCTCCACCATCTCCTTTCTTCTCCTCTCCGGCCACAAACCCTCACCTCCAGCCGACCCCTGCAGTCTTTCCTGGGAGTCACTTCCTGGCCTCACCGCTCACCTCCTTCTCCTCTTGCGCTGCCTCTGTCTCTCCCTGGTGCCACCCGTGGTCCTCTTGAACCCAACCTCTCTCATGATGGTGGCAACCTGGAGGGCCCCCAGGGATGGCTAAGTGACAGCACCCTGGAGGACAGGAGTGGGGTGCTGTCTTGGAGTGGGGGCCTGAGATGGCCCTGGGCTCCGCCTGGCCCGCCCCCCACCGCTCCCCATCTCTGGGCTTCTGCCCTGGCTCTTGGTCTCCTGGCATCTCCACTGCGGGCCGGTGGAGGGGACGGGAATAACTTCTCGGCATTAACCACGGCTTCTGCGCGGGGAGCATTATCTTAATTGAGTCTCAGCTTGTTCGCAGCCACTCAGCTGCCATAAATAATGAATGTGCAGACCGACTGTAACCAGGGGGCTGAGCAGCGCCTCGCCACGCCGTGGCCACTGGCTTCAGCTGGCTGCAAAGATGCTGAGTCCTCCCTCAATGAGGCACGGCCCAGGTCTGCCTGGGCGACCGGAGGGGGCTTCCTCGTGAGCAGCCCTGAGCTTGCTGGCCCTCTGATCCCCAGGAGAGGCAGTGAGAGGTGTCAAGGCTGCGGCAAGTCATCTAGGAGAGCCACCCTGCCAGCCACGTCGCTGAGCAGGAAACTGCCCTGCGTCCCCCTCCTACACGCCGGGGCTTGTGGCTTTAATCCTGGGGTACAAATCCTCTGGCCGCTGCTCCCCAGGTGCCTGGCGACTGTGCTGTTGACTGTATAAAGGGAGCTGCTGTTCAGGGTAGGATGCCGCCTTAACTCACGGGTGCCGTCTGCAGAGCCAGCCAGCCTGAGGGTGGTCTGCAGACTCACTCTGTGGGCCCTCTGCCCCAGGGAGGTCACTGCCTAGACTCCTGCATGGAGGGTGCATTTGGGCCTCCCTGGTGCCCACAGCCCAGCCTCCACTCAGTGCCCCTTCCCTCTGGCCGCTCTGCTTGCCCCAGGGTTTTCAACTCTGATCCCCGACCGACGATGTCGAAGATGTCCCCCACCCAGGTACCCCTGTGTCACGGATGTGCTCAGAAATCCCCTCTGATAACAGGTCCTGAGAATTGGCCTGGGACGCAGAGGATTCTGGGAGGGGGTGCAGGATGCTCTGGGGGACCGTGGCCGCTGCCTTCCCAGACTCGGGTTTGCTCCCACAGCGCCCGGCAGTGGGAAGGTATCCATAAGCCCCCGTGTCCTTTTGACTGTGCCACATTCTGGTTGGTTTTGTTTGGCTGCCTGGGGGGCAGATGAAGGGACACAAGCTGGGGCTGTTTAGTGGCTTTTAAGTTAATAGCTTTAGTAACGCAGCTAAAGCCTGCTCAGCCCCTGTGGTTGTCAGTACCCAAAGCCGTGGGCAAAACATCACCGGGTCACCCGGTCAGCTCCAAAGGCCCGGCTCGAAGCTCCCAGGCCACTCGGGTACCGGAGACCACGGGAAGGGCACGGGGGCCCCTCCCACAGCTGGGGGCCCAGTAGCTGTTTTTCCTGGACGATTGCTGGGCCGTGCCCCACAGGACGGTCCCCCTGTTGCTCCACAGTGCTCGGGGGCTCATTTTGTCCTGGGCAGGTTGATCGCAGTCAATGAGGCTACTAAAAACAGGCTGGCAACACGGCGTTTCCACCAACACCGTCGCACGGACTGTCACCAACCCAGCAAGGAACCCGGTCTCAGCGGTGATCTCGGCCTCTCGCAGCCTAACAGGGGTCCACGCACTCCAAATCGGACCTTCTCGCTCTACCCCTGTGCCAGGGGCTCCTAACCGGGTTCCAGAGAGTAAGAACTTCAGCTTCCAAAGGGGTTTCCGTGCCCCCAGAGCTGATTGCAAAACGCCGTCTGGCGGGGGTGGGGGCAGCTCCGTAGCTTCCCCCAGGTGTCGGGGTCCACTGTGCACAGTGGTCCCGTCTTCCACTCCCGGCCTGTGAAACCGCCACCCCCATTCATTCACGCAGTAGGTAAATCAGTGTGTAAATTCAGGGCTCGAGGTGCAAGGCTCCATTGGATCCGTCAGCTGTTGTGTCGCCTTGAGATATTGGCAAGGCTGAGATGCCCTGTAGTTTGGGGCTTGCTCGCTGGGATGTGTAAGAAAGCCCTTCCCCACGGGCTCCTCTGGCCCTATTCCAAGACCAGTGGGCTACAGCCAGCCAGACCCCCTGACCTCAGGGCTCTGGCCACCTCTGCGCCCTCAGCTCAGCTCCCTCCCAGCCCTGCTTGAGCAGGCTCCAGAAGCCACGCCCCTTTCCCCTTCACAGCTGGGCGTGCAACCCACTCGGCTGCAGGATGGCAGACTAAAGGGTGGCTGTGGCCAGATCCATCCGCCTCCGGAGTAGCTGTTCTCCAGGCTCCAGGCTCGGGAGGAGCCACAGCCCCCGAGGGCCAGGTAGCCTTCAGGAAGCCCAGGGCCAGGCGCAGGGAAAGGGGACAGCGAAGGACAGGTGGAGCCCACAGGAGCCCCAGGCTGGGCTTTGTGGGGAGGGTGTCAGGTGCAGACAACCTCTTTTCCCCAGAGGAGAGGAGGTTGGGACAATGAAAAGCAGGCAGCAGCGACAGGCTGCAGGCTTCAAAGGAGGGACTTTGTTCTGATCAGAACATGCAGCTCTGAGCCGCCTAGAGCGCCCAGACAAGGCCCCCCACGACTCCCCAGGAGGGCCAGGGCCTCTAAAGAGAACCCCATAGGAAACAAGGCAAAGGGTCTCTGTGTACACACAGGAGCAGAGGGAGGGAGCGGTCTCCCCGGGGCGGTGGCATGGTCACCTGCCCAGCGAGAAGAGACCGCCTTTGGAGACCCCTAGATGCACTGGGGGCAGAGCAGGTCAGGTGGGGCTCCAGAAGAAGAAGCGACAGGACACATCCGTGTGTCACTCATCCCCTGGATGGTCTTGCGCTGATCCCTGCTCGGGTAGGTGGCTGTGCGTGGGGAGATGGTCCCCTCTGCCCCCTCTGAACTTTTCACCTTGGTCTCCTCATCCTAAAGCAAGGAGACTGGAGCAGAACAGGCAGCAAGACTCCCACCCGGCCCTGAGCCCTGCCAAGGAGACAGTTCAAAGGCTGGAGCAGAGAAAAGAGCAGGAGAGAGAGAAGGGTGGGGCATAACAGAGAGAGAGAGAGAGAGAGAGAGAGAGAGAGAGAGGACAGGTTGGGAGGGGAAGGGAATGGGAGAAGATAAGCTGGGCAGGTGGCCCACACCTGTAATCCCAGGGGCCCAGGAGGCTGAGGCAGGAGGATCTCGAGGTCAAAGCCAGCCTCAGTGACTTAGCGAGGCCCTGAGCAGCTCAGTGAGACCCTGTCTCTAAACAGAATACAAAAAAGGGCTGGGGATGTGGCTCAGTGGGTTCAATCCCCAGTTCCCCCCCCCCAAAAAAAAAAAAAAACAGGAAAGAAGAAAAGGGGGTGGGGGAGGAAAAGGAAAGCGCTCCCCTTCTGCACAGTTCTATTAGACTCCTCTGTATTGGGGTATCTGCCATGTGACGGTCACTGTTCTAAGTCACAGGACCAAAGACTAGCACGACAGTTAGACAGTCAGCTCTCCCTGCTAGGAGGGAGCTCAGGATCCAACAGTGATGTGAACAACAAGCAAAGTCACCAGAGGGCACCATGGCTGTGCCCACCTTGCCCAGGGCTCCTGTTCTGGAGACCAAGGGAGCCAGGCCAGCTAAGGCCGCCCCCTGCTCTTGGTGCGTCTTCACAGCAGCCCCAGGAGGTGGACTCGTATCCCTTTCACAGGTGATGGAGCTGATCCAGGAGAGGGTGAGCATTTTTCCCAAGGACACACGTTGCCCAGCGGTGGTTTGGGTCCAGTGCTCAGAGCCACTCTGTGCCCAGGCCGGGAGGCAGGGTCTGGGAAGCCTGAGGCTGCCCCCTGACTGCAGCAGGGCAGAGCAGCTGCCTCCGACCAGGCTCCTCAGAGAGGGACGAGTCCTTCCCTGCACTGCTCTGTAGGGTCACAAGGAGAAGCCTGGTGCTCTTCAGGCCAGGGAGGGGAGAGCTGTGCTAAGGCATCGGCCTCTCGAAGGCAGCCCCAGCCTGGGGCAAGATTGGCAAGCACTTGGGTTCTCTGTGAAATTCTCCAGACTCTCCCAGCGGTGATGGAGTGGTGGGTGGAGTCAGGCACATCTGGTGTCAGATCCTGGATCTGCTACGCAGTGGCTCTGGGGCTGTGGACTAATGATTTGTCCCTAATGAAACTTACTCTCCTGATCTGTGAAGTGAGCTGACTGAATTACAGCTGCACCATCTTACTTCTGTGTCCCAGACACTTCCCCCTCCTGTACCTCTCCCGTCCTTCATTCCTACCAGGTACCACATCCATAAATCTTATATCCGAAACTGGTGTAGGCAGCTGACTTGGCAGACAACCAGTTCCCATCAAGATCAGGAGAAGAGGTAAGAGGCTGTGTCTTCAGCTAGGAGTTATTTGGCCACCTACATCTGAAAGATACAAAGGAATAGTTACCAAAGTAATATACAAGTTTATTACTATTGTGAAAGAAATTCAGAGATGAACCAACCACACAGAAGGGTGAATCCTCAATATCAGGGACCTGGGCTCCTCTTGTATTTCTCCTAAACCCAGATCCCACTTTATGGTCCAAAATGGCTGCTAGAGCTCCAGGCATTGCATCCACCTTCCAGATAGCAAATAAGACAAAGAGATGAAGAAAGTTGTGCCTTTTCCCTTTTAGGAAGTCTTCCCAGAAGTCCCACATAACACTTCCACTTAGATCTCAGTGGCCAGAACCTAGTCATGCAGACATACCTAGCTCTAAGGAAGGCTGGGTAATAGAATGTTTTATGCCTGTTGAGTTTCAAGCCCAGTGCTCGGCTAAGGGAACTGTTGCTGCCACAGAGAGGGAGAGTGGACGCTGCGTAGATATTCATCAGCCTCTCTTGACTATGGAGGCTGAATATAGAACAAGAGCATTTGCTACTGAAAGCCTGTCACAGGAGCTGGGGCCCCAGGTAGCACTCGGGGGTAGGAGTGGAGGGTTCTAGACTTGTCTGGCTAAGGGAAGTGCAAGATATGGGTAACGCAGAGCAAGAACTCCTACTGGTGTGGTACAGGGGCAGACCCCGCCCTGTAGCGGGGGACTCCATTTCCCAGCTGTGGGGTTTGGAAGCTGGGGGACAGGGAGCAGGCAGCTCTTTACACCAGGCACGGGCCGGGACGAAGGGAGGCTGAGCAGATGGACTGTGTCAGACGCTTGGACCCAAGTGGGAAAGCCTGGGCTCCTTGGCAGAGCTAGAGCCACCCCACAGCGCCAGGGTGGGTCCCCAGGGCCTGCAGAGCTGGGCTGGGCCACTAGTGGGGAGTGGGAAAGGGGAGGGTCCCGGAAGGCAGCTAACGGAGGGCCCCCTCTGCCATGGAAATGGTATTCTAAACAGGAGAAGAAAGCTTGGGTGGCAAAACAAAGCTATTCGCTGAATAAATGTTTGGCATTAAAGCAGCCAGAATAGCGATGAATTAAACATCAGGCCGGAATGAAGGGAAACGCCGTGATTTATAATTACTTCAAGCAGGAGGCAGCCTGGGAGAGAGGCTGAGGCTCCATCAGGGCCCGGTTTCCCCACGGAGCTTCAGAGGCAGAGAGAGATGATGTGGGCTGCCTTGAGGGTGGGGAGGCTGGGATGAAACGGAGGCTCCCTGGAGGGATGAAGGGAATGTGCTCAGGAAGTCAGGGGGCCCCTGCAGCTAGCCTCAGCTCTGTGTGACCTTGGCAAAGTCGCTGGGCATCTCTGGGCTCCTTTTCCCTTCATCTGGTGGGGATGATAAGTCCTGTCTCATCTTCCTTGGTTCTTGGGGGGGTAGCTAAAGGGAGATAATGGGAGATAAAGGGTCTTATAAATGCCATGTGCTGCTGTTCCTTGTCTATCTCAGCATCCCTGAAAGAGCAGACAAGATGCTCGTGGTGAGTTCTCCCGGCTTCTGGAAGGCAATCGTGTTTGAGGAGGGAGGTAAAGGGGGAGGAAAGCAAGACGTACTGGCAAGCGCCACTGGGAAGGTGCTCTGGGTTGGAACAGCGTCAGGCTGCAGAGGCCCATCTCACTGCAGGCGGGGTGGAGTGGTAGTGAGGTCCCCGGGGGCCTGGGTTTGAGTCCCAGACCACCCGAGGGTGGGCATGTGACCTCCGGCCAGTCGGATGGCCTCTCCATCCCAGCCTCTTCCTCTGTAAAGCACCCTGGGAGGATTAAATAAATGAATACGAGCGAATGCTTGACACACAGACACGCCTCGTAATTGCTCCCTTTTGAATACTGAGTACATCAGCTGAAGGTCTAGAAAAGTGGCCATGACTGGCTTTATGGGGTGTGGAATTGGGCCAAAGCCTGGCTCCCTGTCCTTTACCAGGCACGGGAATCCAGAATCTGACTCGGTGGGTCCTCCTGTGGCCCTGGGTTCTGTGTCCTTCACCAGGTCCCAGGCCAGACCACACTGTGGCTCTGACCACGTGTTGAGTAGCACGAGGTGAAGGGATCCTACGGGGTGAATCTCAGCCGGCTCCTGCCTCCTCCAGCCCCCGGTGACTTCTGGCTATTTCTGAAAGCTGTTGACTTAGCAGGTGCGTCCACTCCACTCACCCCCACCCTCATGGAGCTGCCCCCCAAAGCCTCCTTCCTGGGATCGTGGACAGATAAGAGGGATGAGCCTTGGTTTTCAGCTGACAGGACTTTATCAGCACACGCAAGGCCACCCCAAAGGCTCAGGCGCTGTGTTTGCTGGGATGTTCCTGGTCAGCTCGAAGTGACACAGGAACCTATTCCTGACCATTCCCAGCAGGGAGGGTGGGAGAGGCTGCAGGGACAGGGGTGTAGCTCTGCACCAGGGAGTGTGGGGCCCGGAGCCCCCGAGCTTCTGCGAGCAGGCTTCTTCAACAGTAAGTGGGTCTCACAAGGAACCCTGCTGTCTAGATTGACATGCCTGCAATCAAAATTTGTCCAAGATGAACTGTGAAGAAAACAAATTGCAGAAAAGCTTAATTCCATTTTTTAAAAAAAATATACAATCACACGTATTTGAAAACTCACAGGAAAAGTCGAGAAAAATCTGTATCACACTGTTAGCAGTAGCTATCTCTAGGAGAGAGAGAGAGGATTAGGGAGGACTTGTGCTTTGAGTATTGAAATTTTCTCTGGTGTTTGGAGTTTTAATACAGTGAGCATGCATTACTCTGTAATGGGGAACCTCCCTTAGGGAAAAAAAAAAATCTGTGAAAATGGCTACTGGCTGTCTTGGAGGCTGTGGAGCTGTGGCACAGGTCCTCCTCCTGGCCAGCACAGGTCTCAGGATCTGGGGTTTGAGGTCTGATTTTTTTTTTTCCCCTAGCCCCAACAGCGCTGTCATTGGGTGGCATTCCACTGCAGCATGCCTCTGAGCCTGCTCATGCTGTTCCTGCCTCCTGGGAAGCCCTTCCCTCCTGTCTTGCTACTGCCTACTCAGCCTTCAGGAATCTTCCAGAAATCTTCCCTGAGCCCCCTGCTGAAACCGGAAGCAGGGATCTGGGGACGTCCCATCCTCGGCTACCCCCCTACCCTACAGATGAGGGCGGGGAGCTCTCACCCCGGGTTCCTCCTGCGCCCTGTGACCCTCAGAGGCCGAGCTGGGCCAGGGAGATGTCAGGGTGGGAGGCTCATCCTGGGCTCACCCACTGCACAGCGATGGCCTTTCTCCCCTAAGACTGAACCTTGAGCAGGTGGGCACCTGCAGGGCATGCATTTTTCTTTCTGGTTTTGACGCAAGCTCCTTGGATTATCCGGGGGGCGGCGGCTGGGGGGGGGGGGTTCCTGGTTGTCCTCTGACTGTTCAATGGGGAGGGAGGTGGAGAGGGCAGCGAGGTGGCAGCGGGAGCCTGGCGCCCTCTAGCGACCAGGTGCAGGGGCGGCAGCAGCTCCCCTGCGGGAGCGGGAGGCAGCGCCAGGTGCGCCGGGGCCGGGCGAGCACGTGGCTGGGCGGGGAGCCACTGTCAGTCGTTTCCCCCGCGCGGCTGGCGCTGGTCCTCGTCCGTGGATCCCCGACGTGGGCTGTGACTTGGCTGAAAAGCTCGAGAAAACCTGGAGGGAGCCCAGAGACTGCCTGGGAGGAGCAGCCACGTGGAGGCGCGTCCCTGGGCAGGAAGAGGGATCCCGGGTCCTAGAGCTGCGCCACCCCCGGGGGTGGCAATGCACGCCAGCTGAGACCTGGAGGCCCCTCAGCTCGGGGACCTGCCAGGGCTTTGCGCCGCCCCCTCCCCGGGCCTTGGCACCACTGGGTCTTCGGCACCAGGACCCTTTACTACTCCGAGGCGCCTCCAGGAAGCTCTGTGGGGTGCACTCCTGTTTCTAGTTGGCACTTCTCGAAGTCACATCCCAGCACCCCCATTCCCAAGCCCCTTCTCAACCTGGCCCCTGAATCCCGCTTTCCCTGTGGTCCTGAGGGTTTCCTGGGGGAGGGGCCAGGTGGCAGCGGGAATCTGGGGCAGGCAGGTGGAGGAAGCCCCGCAGCCTGGACCCAACGCAACCCTCCCCCTGGGCGCCCCCCTTTTGGCAGCGCCCACCACCAGCCCAGGGAGGGGCGCTGTGTGCTTCCTTCCTCCCCAGGCCTCCATCCCTCCCTGTCCTCCGCCCTGACATTCCCTGCTTCCCCAGCTCGGCCTCTGAGGGTCACAGGACGCAGGAGGAACCGCGGGTGGGAGCTCCCCTGCTCTTCTGTAGGGTAGCCCGGTGGCTGGACCACCTGAAGGCGCCCTTTCAGTCCTGATATTCTGGAATACATTAGTTCCCCAAATCCTCTGTGACATCTTTCCTAAAGCTGGTCCCAGGGTCACAGTGAGAACTTTCTCTGGCATGAGCCATTTCCTAGGAATAGAGCCATAGAGGAAATCACTTAAGGGGAAATCGTAAAATAGAAAATTCCTGAAGTTTCACTCTTTCTGCACACCATATGGGAAAACTCCAAAAAAAACAAGCCATTAGTCCAGCTGATGGGACCAGGAAAGGCCCACCAGGGTCTTCTGAGAAGAGGGGCGACTGAGAGAAGTGCTTACTTCAGGAGGAGCCAGACCTCCTGACTACCTTCCACCTAGGTTTTCTTCCTAGAGTCTAACTTAAATATTTCTTGCTGCTGTACAAATCTATGCCCCCTAGTAGGGTCTCTCCCCAGAACTAGAGAGCTGCTCACCAGTATCCACCTGCCTCCCTCAGCCCCATTGGGCTCCCATCTCCCCTAGGCGTTTTCTACAGTTTCTATTTTTTTTCAACCTTTCATGTTTCTCCTATTGGCTCTGGCTCCTCTCCAGACCCACCAAATCCTTAAATGTGACAACTAAAATTAGCCACCGGGAGAAGGCCAAGTGCAGTGGGATGATCACAGCTCCCTGGGGCCTGTCCCAGCCTGGGATGGGATGGCCCCTTTCCTGTGCGTGCTGGAAGGCTCGGGTCCTCGGGGTCCTGGGTCCCCTTGGCCTTTGTCCTCACCACCCCCTGGACGGAGGGGGCTCGTGCTTTGCCCCTTCTGAACGGATCGATTTTCTGTCTGGGTCCCCCTGAATCCCGTCCTGCTCTCTGATGGCTTTCCTTCAGGTGCCCCAGGACCAGTCAGGACTCAGACACTCTGAGTGGCCCTTGTCTCCCCGTGTGTCCCCACACTTGTCCGTCTGGTGACAGCTGTTTCTCCTCCGTGCCACACACAGGCGGTCCCTGGCCTCCCTGGGAGCATGTTTTAGCAAGGAGAAGTGACAGGGAAGGAGGGCGGCCCCGGGGACTGTGGAAGTGAGCAAGAGGGGACCTCACTGTCTCTCTGGGAGAAGTAATTGTACCATGTGGCCACTGCAGGTGACGCCAGCTATGTCACAGTTAAAAAAAAAGTCACCCCCAGCTCAGGTGGCTTCACTGCCTGTCAAGCACAGGAAGGTCGAGCGCCTCTCCAGGGTGGCCATCCTCCCCTGGGGATCCCTTCTGTCCTGTGATGTGTCAACAGGTGTCCCCTTCCAGTGACGGCGCAGGGAAAGAACTAGAACTGGGTACTCAGCCTGCCTCTGAGTACCCAGAGGCACCGTGTCACCTCTGCTTGTGTCCCATTGGCCAGAGCTGGTCACATGACTTCGACTCAGCATGAAGGAGGCTGGGAGATGGAACTTTGCCACATGCTCAGACAGAGTGGCATTGCCTCTGCCTTGGCGGCTCATGTCACTGGGTCCCAGAAAGAGAAGGTTGGGGGTGTGACCATGACCTCCAAGCTGCAAGTTCAAGGGCAGAGTTGGGGGGGGACCTTGAAGTAAAGAGGATGGGAAGGGATGTGGGGTGGGTGGAGGGGGAGGAGGGGCAAGGGTTCCCTCAGCCCTTCCCTCACCCCACGCTGCCCAGCGCCACCAGCCAGGACCACGTCGTTCTCTTCAGCCACCTGCCTCCAAAACCACCTGGTCCTAAGTAAGAGGACGGGGCAGAAAGCCTGGCCACCAGGGTGAGGCTTGGCGTATTCCTCACCAGCTGTGGGAGCTCCAGTCAGTCCATTCACAGTCTCTGGGGACCTGCTGGCCTGGGGGTCCCGCCGAGCTGGCCTCAAGTCCCTTCTGGGGACCAGGCCTTCATCCCGCCCCGCTCTGCATCCTGGGGCTGGTCCCTGAAGCTGCCCTGCTCAGACTTGCCATCAGCTGGGTTCCATTTTCCTTGTGGGGAGCACAGGGTTTGAGGGAAGAGCAAGCAAGACTGCCTGTCCCCCTGTCCCTGCCTGGTGGCCCCTGGCGCTGGCTGGCTCTCCTCTCTGCTCAGCTCCTGTCCTGTGGGCTGGCTGGCTGGCCATGGCTCCAGCCCTCGTGGGCAGCCCCGGCTCTGTCTCAAGTGATGATCTCCTTCCCAGCCCCTCTTTGTGGGTCTCCAACACATACATCCACGTCCCGAGGGCTGTGCCCTCCAGCTCTGTCCTCGTCAGCGGGACCCACAGGAAGACACGCTCCAGCTGATGCCCTCCTGGGTGGTCCTGGGCGAGTGGTTAAATAGACAGTGGAGCCCTCCAATTCCAAGGGAATCCTCAGGAGCCTCCTGCCGGGGAAGCCCCTGTCAACCCACCCGTTCCCAACCCCATGCTGGGGACAGCTCCCAGGGGTGGAGTGTGCCTGCAGTGCCTGCAGCACATAAATCACCCCTAGGAGGGGCCTGGCTCTTCTGCCAAGGCAGTGGGCTGGCTCTGCCCATCCACCCAAGCAGGGCTCCCAGCCGCCCAGCAGCAGACCCCAGGCCCGAGTTCTCTGTATGCAGAACAGTTAGCTCTGAGGCGGGGAATAAATAAAATCAGAAACCATAAATAACCCTGCAGGCCTCCAGGGGAACAAGCAGCCCCCTGGGGAACTGGCTCCTTCCAAGGAGGCCATTAAACTCCAGACCAACCCAGTCACTTGCATCAGAAAGGCAGGGCCAGGGCTCTGGGGCTACCGAGAGGGACAGAATCTGAAATATTAGAAAATGGAGAGATTTTAATGTGGAAATCAGAATTTTAAAATTGTGAAGGACTTCCCGGTGGTTCTCACCCCCTGCCGCATATCAGGATCATCTGTGGTGGGTTGTTAAAGGACAGACTGGCCACTCCTCCCTCCCCAGCCCTGCTGACCTGGGGCAGAAGGTCTCCCCAGAGGAACCTAGGCCCACTTCAGTCCAGAAGCTCCAAGTTCCGTGGCTCAAGGCCTCAGGGCCTGTCAGAGCAGGGCCCGGGCTCCCTCGCTGGCAGCCAATGGCCACTGTTCACCCAGGAGCAGAAGACATCAAGGAAGGAATAGAATCTTCTGTATTTAACCCCCACCCATTACCCTTTCCTCCGCATTTGGCACCTACTGCTGTGAGCCTACCAGCAACAGGGGACAGGAGCTCTCAGAAGACATTGGTCATGCCCACTCTGATTGATTGATGGCTTCCGTTTTGTTTTTATCATTATTATTTTGGTACGTCCACATGCTTGAGTCTGTGTGTGTGTGTGTCTGTGTGTGTTAGTGTGTGTGTGTCTGTGTGTGTTACCAGGGAGTGAACCCAGGGGTGCTTTACCACTGAGCCACATCTCCAGCCCTTTTTATATTTTATTTAGAGACCGGGCCTTGCTAAGTTACTTAGGGCCTCTCTAAATTGTGGAAGCTGGCTTTGAATTCGCAGTCCTCCTGCCTCAGCCTCCAGAGCTGTTTGGATTACAGGTGTGCACCTGCATGCTCTGCTGTTTTGTTTTGTTTTTCAGTTGTGATTCCAGCACAAATTGAATTAAAGGCTACATTTCTGGGCAACACGAGCTTTGTTTAACTAAATCTGCAGTTGCTTCACATCCTCTTTGGGGCACAGTGGAACTGGTGCACATGACTGAGACTCCATCTCTAGATGAGCCTCCACATCCAGGGGGTGAAACCTCGCCAGAGGCGAAGATTCCACCTCCCCAAGGAGCTGCCAGGGCAAGTGAATGCCACCCCACTGCCCATTACACAGGGTCCAACTCCCTGTGCCTCAGTCGTGTCCCGTGGGGGACAGGGAAGGGAAGTAGTAGGCACCCGGTGATCGTGGCAGTGACTGGACAAGGCTGTGTGCTGACAGCTCTCTACGCGGCACCTGGCAAGTCGGCTATTGGCTGGGCACATGCGAGGACACAGTGGGAGGGTGGGGTGGCGGAGCCAGCGTCTAAGGGGAATGTGTGAGTCAATGCCACAGTCCTCAATCTCTTTGAGTCACTCAACAGTGCGTGAATCATTCTCATTTTAAAAATCCAAACAATGAGATGGTATCGAAAAGAAACTGTCCCTCTGCTGATTGTCCCTTTGTGTCACCCCTTCCCTGAGCCTGCCTCTTCCTGCAGCAGCACCCACTGTCCTCTGAGTGCTGCGTGCCTCCTGCGACTCCTCCAGCTTCATTTACACCCTTGAACTTGGCCCTGCGAGGACACAGTACCTAAGACACATCCCGCCCTCTGGACACCAGTAGGACAGACAGGCAAGGCAATACAGCACAACGCAGAGTGGCCAGTGCTACCGAGAGGTGACTGAAAGGAGGAAGAACGTGTCATGTCCAGTGTTACCTTCGAGGGGGGCTTGCAGAGGGATTCTGGTGCCAGGGCAGGAATTAGACTGGTGGTTCTCAAAGTGTGGTCCTCGGGCCAGCAGCAGCTGCCCCTGGAGGTGAGAAATGCAAAGCTCACACCCACCCAGACTGTGAACCAGAAGCTTCAGGGCAGTGGGAGCCTCCAGAGGTGCTCACCGAGCCAGGGGCCTGAGAACCGCCGTCCTGCAGAACCAAAGCCCTCTAAAACCATGCCCCAGATGCCCTGTCCTTTCTCCTGCAAACCAAGAAGGGATATGAATGAAATGGCTGTGGAGCTGCCCAGGGGCAGAGATGCCACAGGCTGTGAGCTCATCTCTGGACACTGAGTGGAGCAGGAAAGGCAAGCGCTGCCCATGGGGTGGGAGATGGGCAAGTCCTTCCAGCCATGGTCCCTGTGGGCCTGACCTTTACCTAGGAGTCATGTCTCAGCCCCTCCCCTTTGCTTAAGGAAAATGTCGCTGCAAACTGCTTAACAGATGCCTCTGGAGAACGGGCCAAGTGCACACCATCCATAATGAATGAGCCCATTTCCTGTGCGTATCAGGCCCGAGTCGCACAGATTAGCCCTGTAATGGAGTTAGAGTCAGGCTCATTTGTTTGCAAGATTATTGGGAAGTCAGAGTCCCTCCATGTGGCTTTGTCTGTTGGGAGCAGAAGAGGGAGGCAGCAGGGAGGGGTTTCCTGGGGTACGGGTGTTGTTCGGGTGTTCCTGGGTTCATTTCTGAATGAGCGCGTATGTGTTTGCATAGACATTTTCAGGAGGGGAACAGGGATTCCAGTGCCTTCATTCAGAACCAGAAGCCCTAACTGGGACCCTGAGGCCTCTTAGGATCCTGTTTTCGCCCTGACCACCTCCCACCTCTCTGGCCCTGTCCTGGTGGGGAGGTGGTGGGGACTTCTACTTTCTCAACAGGAGCTAAGAGTTTCTTTTTTTCAAAGGTCCGTCTTCATGGATTCTTACATTAAGGTCACAAAGAACCACAATCTCCCTCTAAACCCACTTAGACCCTTCAAAGCACCTACCTGGGAGGGAAGTTTCTCGAGGGGAGGTAGTGCTCACCTTTGTCCCCAGTCACCTCCCTTGGGGCTCTTGTAGTAATTACTGCTGCTACCTCTTGGCTGGCCTCAGGGCACTCTGGCTGCCTTAGGAATGTTTCCCAGTGACGTCACATTGTCCTCAATTTCTGCCCAGGTTGAGGTTGTTAGACAAGGTGTTCTGGAAGCTCACAGGTGTTTAATAGGTAGAAAAAATAAATCCTGAGAGTTACATACAACTGGCCCATCGGGCTCACAGGGCCTCTCCTCCTCTGGGGCAATCTGGCCTTCTCCATCCTCATCTCTGCCTGCCTGGTGGGGCTGGGCGCCATCTTGGTTTCCGGCCCAGAGAGCTCCTCCTGGACAACAGCCCCCTTGGGGTTGAAATCCAGGAGGATGAGGTCCAGAGAGATTCCTGTTTCTTCCGGCTGTCTAAGAACTACCTTCGGCATTCCGGGTCACTGACTGAGGACTTTACTCCTCTGTATTTGACTGAAAAGGAATGTGTATGTGTTCCTAGTCACTGTGTGAACCCAAAGTTTTTCCAACAGGAACGGAAGGACATTTTTTTTAGGAAAGATTTTATCACTTCCCCACGAAGCTATAGACCTAACAGGCACCAC